>NW_028317862.1:1158333-1462500 GCF_062004578.1 Staurois parvus
CGTTTAAAGTTTGCAGTACAACATTTAGACAAGCCTGTCTAAATGTCCTGACTTCAACCTGATAGAACACCTTTGGGATGAATTAGAGCGGAGACTGTAAACCAAGCCTTCTCTTCCGACATCAGTGCCTGACCTCACAAATGCTCTTCTGGAACCTTTTCACATTATTCTAATTTTCTGAGATTGTGGATTTGGGGTTTCCATGAGCTGTAAGCCATAATCATCACAATTATGACAAATCACAGCTTGAACTATCTTGCTTTGCATGTAATGAGTCTATCTCATGTATTAGTTTCACCTTTTAAGTTGCATTACTGAAATAAATGAACTTTTGCACGATATTGTAATTTTTCGAGTTTCACCTGTGTGTATATATATATATATATATATATATATATACATATTGTTTATTGCTTACCAAGAATATATCTAGTATCACGATGCCGTGGATGATATATATATATGTATATATATATATATATATATATATATATATATGATTTTGCACTTCTTGGCGTAGGGGGTGCGCTGCTTCTGCTGTGATTAGTCACCGCAGAAGCCGATCAGAGGGTGCCAGCCAATAGATGAGCGTCGGCACCCATTGATTGGGGAGGAGAGTGACAGCACACAGCTCTGCCTATATTAGCAAGGAAGAACTGTGTCCTGTCATAGGGGATCCCCTGGATTTTCTATCTCTGTGAAGCAGTGACAGTGTATACTTTTAGCACTATACATCTCATAGCTTACAGATGCTATAGCTTTTGCGTAAACCAATCAATATGCGCTTATTGGGATTTTTTTTACCAAACATATGTAGCAAAATACATATTGGCAAACATTTATGAAGAAATTAGATTTTTACAATTTTTTTATTGGATGTGTTCGTAATGAAGGGTTAGACTTAAAAGATCCTATGTTTAACATATATGCTGATTTAATGCAATAATTTTAGACAACTCAAAAGTATAATAATAAAAGGAATTTACTTTTATTTTATAGCTCGGTTTAAAGAGGTATTAGAGATGATAAAAATTGATAAATATGGCATGTTTAATCCAGGAGGAGTTCTTTAACATGTTCATTTGAAGGCCCTGGAGGCGATAGTCTTTGATTCATACTTTTCTGAATCCAAATCCAACTCCTTTTTGTTTTTCAGCCATGTATATACCAGCCCAAAAACTAGTCAAAACTGGTTTGAGCCACACCACAAAATAGAAATGTCAGAGGTTCCCAGGTTCCCAAAAAATATATACAGTATATACAAAAGTGATTACTTATGCACTAACATAATTGATTAAATGAAACTATTACTAAGTTTCTTATAAATTAATAATGATTAAAAACCTACACTATAATATTTTATAGTAGAAAGTAATAAATATTGCTTTTTTCAAAATTGTTGGTCTTTTTTTGTTTATAGTACAAAAAATAAAAAACCCAGAGGTGATCAAATACCACCAAAAGTAAGTTCTATTTGTGGTAAAAAGTGACATAAATTTAATTTATGTACAGCATTTCATGACTGCGCAATTGTCAGTTAAATTAATGCAGTGCTTTATAGCAAATAATGGCCAGGTCACGAAGGGGGGGGGGGGGGGGTAAATCTTCTGGAGTGCAAGTGGTTAAGAGATCCCAAAAACAGTCTTTATGCAATATGTCATTTATTTTAGTGATTTTGTAAAAAAAATTATAATTTTGTAAACTAGATTGTAAATAACTCGGACAGTAGTATCCTATCCCTTGAAGAAGATATTTTGTATAACATTTTCAAAATGCGTTGGATTTCCCTGGCTGAATAAACCAACAATCCTAGAAATATGGTTGTGGGATAAAAGTCAGCTATGCGGGAGACTACTGGACTAGTGTTTTATTGTGTTACAAGTCTTAATAAGGGATATTCAAAATCCTCATTTTTTTTATTTCGAATCTATCATGGAAATTTTGTTTTTTATGCATTTGGTATAGTTTTTAATTGTTGTAAATAAATATTGATATTTTAGTTAAAGTAAAGATAATCCCAAATTCTGGGTTGTCACCAGAAAAGTAATAGAGGGGAAATATTCCAAATGGCAGACTAGTTCTGGTGACCTGGGGGTCCCCAAGGATTCCCTTTGGCTATGGGACAGGAAGTGAAGGGAAATCTCCCCAATGGGACTAAGATGTAAAAAAGAAAAATCTGACCAGAGTTATAACCCTTCCTTGCTCTAAGAAAAAAAAAAAGGTATGCCTATATTTCTACTTTATTGTGCAGAACAAGTACAAACACCTGTAAACTGCAGTCTTGCTAGGGTGGACCCAACTTTCCAGTTCTGGAGTTCTGGAGTTTCAGTTCAGTTGGGACTACAGAAACATCTTCCGAATGGCAGATCATCTATATTAGTAACACCATCATATTTAGCAAGATGGGTTAAATTGTTTGGTGACAGTGTCTGGATTCCTAACCAAGCTGGGAAAATATCACCATGCTATTCCCTAATGCGAACTTGATCAGAAAGATGTGGTGCTGTGATTCATTTATTAATTAATACACGTATAGTTATATAGTATCCATTATTTATATACTGTATTTTTCATGTACCGTTTTATAATGTGGTAATTATTATAGCATATTTCTATTTCTTGTTAGTTTATGGATTTAAATGGACTACAACATAAGTGTGGAACATCAGAAAAATGGAGACGTTTTTGTTTTCATCACCTGAAAAATGTATTATATTAGGCAGATATAAAAGACACAAATGCAGCATTGTATTCATTAGCCACTTGTGCCTCCAGTTCTTTCTTCCTGAAATCAATCTGAGTCAATTTGAATAAAGATCTAATGTTTGCATCTTCAAATATCTTGAAAAAAGTCAATGATTTCTATGGGGTTTATTTACTGTTCATGTTACTGTATTTTCGCTTGCTTGATTTTTAATGGAACTAAAGAGTAAAAACTAAAGATAAATTTTATGTAATATTTTATAACACAATTATGTAATTCACACCCCCCCATATACTTACCGAAAAATAAAATCAGTAATGTCTGCTAATTAAATTGATACCAGATTAGTACAACTTTTATGTAATATAGGGGAATCATAAAGCTCAAAGTGAGCATTCATGTTTTTAGGAGAGCTTTATTTTCCTTTCAATGCTATATTGCAATATGGGGAAAAATCTGTTTGCACTGTATACATACAGACTGCATATTTTTCCTATTTTTTAACTTAATTTCTTCATTGAGGGTCTGAATCTTGTCAGTGGAGACATGATCCAGACCCCACATGTAGCAATACAGCAACAAGTTACTTCTAATAGTGATCTATTGCTGGCTGCAATCATCTAGCTATAGATCACTGTAGCAATGATCTATTGCTACGAGGAGACATTGGGCAGAATTGCAATAGCTCTGCCCCAGCCTCTTTACTCAGAGGAAGTGCTATGATGTCATATCCCTTTAAATGAGTAAACAATGCAGTCAATACACAATGCAGAAGCAAGTGATTGATCTGCTAAATGTTCTGCTATGGAGTGCTGTGTAGCAAAATCCCGAAGCCGAGGGGATGATAGTTTCAACTCTTGGGTTTAGTGCTGGACTGTGGCTGTCTCTTTCTATATCTTCTCTCACATAACCTTTTTCTATAAATATACTCTTTATTACTCTTTATTACTTTTAATTGTCTATTGAAATCCTCAATCTCTGTACAGTTTCTTCTGATTCTGTCATTGTCCTCTCTCTTTTTTAAACACATCGCATGATGGCAACTCACTTTCAGGATATACCCATTTCTGTCAATGTCTTTAAAATGTGTATTTGTAGATATTTTTCCCCATTGCTAAAGATATTACCATCTAAAACGAGATCTTATATATGTATTATTTATATGAACCTAATATTATTATCCTCAAACTCTGGCTCCCTCCAAATAAATAAAAACATTGTCTAAAAAGCACCTATAAAATTATAAATTGATTCATTAAAACTATTTATCACCTCCTATTGACCAACATATTCCTATGTACATGGCAAATCTTCCTCTCATAGTTGTCCCTGTCTTCTGACTAAAAAAAATCTTCTTTATACCAAAAATAATTCTGCATCAAAGCAAACAACAATAAATTCCTTTTGTATCTCTGGGATATCTCTTCTTTTCCCCAAGGCCCATTTTACTGCTCTTAGTGCTTCCTGGTGCCTGCACTTATCATACAACCTAAGCACACATCCACAGTCACTAATCATAAATCCTCTAATATTTAAATTTTTTCCAGTGACAATTGTTTTTGGATACAAAAGCATGCTTAAAAGGACACTAAACAACTTATATTTTTTCTGGAAAAGATTCAAATATCAGAGAATGTCTGGCTAGTTATCATGGATGTGTGCTCACTTTATACAATTATTTTATGAGAAGAGGCACTAAAAGTGGTAAGATAGGCCTTGATCCACCTAAGAAAACATACATTTTTAAGTAAAAGGTTTTTATGCATGCAGAAGGTGCCAAGTAGGTAAAAGGACAAGTAATAATGTAAAAAGGAGAAAGGAATTCATCTCCAAGACTGTGGGGAAAATGTATGAAATAAATGTATTTCTTGTCTTTTGGCACATGTAGTTTATTTACTGGAGTGCCCATGTGGCCTGCAGTATATAGGTATACCCCCTAGGGTTTTAAAGAAAACAATTTAATGGAGCATATGTATAGTGCCAGAAGGGCTTTTCAAAAACTCACTTTAAGAAATATCATAATCGATCAATTTTAAAATTCGGTGGTATTGATGGAGTGATGAAACATTGGAGAGGTGCATCCAAAAAAGAAACATTAGGTAGATACATTAAATCCAAAAGGAATAAATATATAACTTGATATCAGAGGATAAGTTCACCTTCTGGAACATGTAACATGTTCCAGCTCCGGCAGCCAGTTCCCCTGATTGTCTTCTCATTGTGGCAGTTGGCCAGGGATCTTCTCCCCACACCCACTGCCACAATTCAAAAAGAGTGCAGCCGTGCAGGACCACATGGCCCATCATTCATTCGCAGTTTCCTGTGAACCAACTACCAACAGCCATTGTGGCTGATGGCTTGTACTTCTGAATGAATTGTAAGGTCGCTGATGAGTGGCCATGTAGTTCATTCACAAACCCTGCAGATTGTAAACAGTCGGTCCATATGAAAGTATGAGGTGAAAACTGCAGGGCTTGTCTGCAGAAGTCTGACATTGCACCCCTGATCCACCGATCACAGGTGCAATGCTTTCCATAGCTTCTTAGTAGTGATGGGCCGAACACACCCTGAACTTTGAGCCGGGACAATTCACTAAGAGGTATCTTACAGAATCCGAGCATGAAAAAAATTTAACAAAAAACGGCATGCCCCCCCCCCCCATCCATACCAAGCCCTTCGGATCTGGTATGGATTTTGAGGGGAACACCCATGCCAAAATTGTTTTTAAAATGGTAAAATGGTGTGGGGTCTCCCCCAAAATCCATACCAGACCCTTTTTTGAGGGGAACACCCATGCCAAAATCTTTTTTAAAATGGTAAAATGGCATAAAAAAACAAACCAGACCCTTATCTAAAAGGGGGAGGACGAGCGCATGCTCCCCTTTCTAAGCCATACCAGGTCACATGCCCTCAACATGGGGGGTACTTTGGAGCACAGGGTGCTCCCCCTCCCAAAACACCATGTTAATGGGGACAAGGGCCTCTTCCCCACAACTGTGGCTTGTGGTTGTGGGGGTATGCAGGCGGGGGGCAATAGGACTACAACATGTAAGGGATACAGGGTATCGCCATTCATTCACAAAAAAAGTGTAGTGTAAAAAATGACAGAAGATAGTCTTTGACACGTCCTTTATTAACTAGTTGCCGACTGCAGATAGCCGAATGACGGCTGCAATGCGGCCGGCCAGTTCTGAGTGGACGTGATATGACGTCCTCCCAGAACGCGCTCTCCTGCGCGCCCCAGGGGGCGCGCACCCGGCGATCTCCGTGATCGCTGTGTCCTACGGACACAGCTGATCACGTGATGTGGTAAAATGCCAATCACAGCGGCCTTTTACCACGTGATCAGCGGTGTCCAATGACACGCTGATCACAGGGAAATGCAAGTGCCGGTTCTCGGCTGCACTTTCCTCACGCTGTCAGATCGTGAGGAAAGTACTGCCGAGAACCGGCAGTTGTCAGAGCGGGGATCGGCACCGATCATCAGGGCACTGATGATCAGTGCCCTGATGATCGGTGCCCAGCAGTGCCACCCGCAATTTCTGCCCACCTGTGCCCAGCAGTGCGCCCACTAGCTCCGCCCACCTGTGCCCAGCAGATCACCCACCTGTGCCCAGCAGTGCACCCACCTGTGCCACTCTGCAGTGTCACACACCTGTGCCCAGAAGTGCCACCTACCTGTGCCCAGAAGTGCCACCCACCTGTGCCCACCCACCAGTGCTGCCCACCAGTGCCACCCACCAGTGCAGCCCAGCAGTGCTGCCAGTCAGTGCCACCAGTCAGTGCCCAGGGGTTGTGCCAGTCAGTGCCGCCAGTCAGTGCCCAGCAGTGATGCCAGTCAGTGCTGTCTATCAGTACCCATCATCAGTGTCACCTATCAGTGCTGCATATTAGTGCCGCCTATCCGTGACACCTCATTAGTGCTGTCTATCAGTGCCGCCTATCCATGCCACCTCATTAGTACTGCCTATCAGTGCCCTTTAGTGCTGCCTATCAGTGCCCATCAGTGCCACCTATCAGTGCCCATCAGTGCTGCCTCATCAACGTACATCAGTGAAGGAGAAAAAATACCTGTTTGAAAAATTTTATAATAGAAACAAAGAAACTTTTTTTTTTTTCAAATTTTTTGCACTTTTTTTATTTATAGCGCAAAAAGTAAAGCGCCCAGTGGCGATTAAATACCACCAAAAGAAAGCTCTATTTGTGAAAAAAAAATGATCAAAATTTCATATGGGTACAATGTTGCATGACCGCGCAATTGTCAATCAAAGTGCGGCAGCGCTGAAAGCTGAAAATTGGCCTGGTAAATAAGGGGGTATAAGTGCCTGGTAGGCAAGTGGTTAAAAACAAAATTATATACAGTATGTAATAGATAAGGAATATGCCCCTCAAGATTCGAGGAGTAAGAAATTACGGTGAATAGATCTAATATGGCATGATGTTGCCTAGCAGCATGAGCGAACGTGAATTTGTGTTAAAGATAATATATTGTTATGTTGCCAGATAACATGAGTAAATGGTATTTTTGGTCCCTTTTTGGAACTATCTATGGTCATATGATTGGTAAAATGATCGGGAGAGATTTAGGGGTCAATTCACTAAAGCTTACCGCATGCGATAACATGGTCACATGACTCATTTGCATAAATTATTGCATGCGGTGAAAACATTTCACAAAAATAACAATTCTGCGGTATTAAACTCAAAATTAAAAATATGTTGGTAAATACGTGGGGGTCTGGTATAGGTTTTAAGGGGAACCCCATGTTACAATTAAAAAAAAATGGTGTGGGGTCCCCCCAACTCCATAGCAGACCCAAAATCCCTTAGGATTGTGAGGGGACCCTCATGCCATTTTTTTTTTAATTTTGGTGTGGAGTTCCCACAAAATCCATACCAAACCTAAGGGCCATTTTTTTTACATTTTGGCGTGGGGTTTCCTTCAAATCCATACCAGACCAGAAGGGCCTGGTATGGATGGGGGGGGGGGGGGGGGTTTGAATTGCCGGCATGTTTTGTTTACAGTGCATTCAGCTGTCAGTGTGACACCCACTTACAGCTGATGAGTTATCTGTTTTTAAGGACACAGTGTCCAGCTTCCTTAAGTACCGCATAAAAATATGTGGTAAATACCACAATACCAATATTTTACTGCATGCGTTATTTGCTGCAAAATTCTTAGTGAATTGCACATTTGCAAAAGATTTATTTATGTAACTTTTGAATTGACCCTAGAGGTCTACCTAGAGGTATGTAACTGATTAGTTACTAGGTATGACACTGGATAAATTGAGGAATGTTATGACTATACGATTGATTGGTCATGTGATCAGATTAGCAGCAGTGTTAGATGGATAAAGATGAAAAATTTGCATTCACATACAGTATCTATTTATGTGATCAGGTTAGATTGCATCCTCTAAACTCTTATGGTTATTATGTTGGCCAATGTTCATCTGTGGAATACATTCCCATTATTGTTTAGTGGTCTTTGCCCTTATTCTGGTCAGTGGTCTGTGCCATAATTGCTAATCAGTGCCTCCATTGCTGGTCAATTCGTTTATTCCCTCTTTGATTGCCAGTGATTCAAGTTTCCCTTTCTTTTAATGGGTGCAATATTTACATGGATACTAAGAAAGTAATTTTGAGGTCACATAACAGGGGCTGACTAGAAATCCATAGTCCCCGAAAGCAGTTCACTACCTCCAGGGCCACATGCACACTGGATGTTTACCCCATGTATCCAATCCTGGCATTTTAGTGAGCCTGCAGCTGAAATATACTGTGACTGGATATGGCTGGATGTTGTACTGAACGGTACTAGTGTTTAGGGCTGCATGCACTGTTTATTGAGACACTGACAACTCCTCTGCCTACATTGGATGCAGATAAAAAAAAAAAAACAACTGCTTGTCCCTCAGCTGTCAAGGGGATGGGGATCCTGACCCACAAGTGCTGACAACTGAGCACTTCCAGGTTCAGTGTATACAGAGGAGAATGGAACGGCAGGTCCCCAACCTTCATCTGGCTCCCACTCTTGAATCCTAAAGTTTGCTGTCAGGGACAACATTTAAGAGTCACAGAGGAGGGCTGGATTCAGTAGTAGTGGTCCACCTAAATCACATTTTGTAAACATAAAAAAGTCAGCTGATAACTTCTCTCTGCCAGAGAAAGGTTTTTTTAAAAGGGCTTGAACTTTTGTTTTTTCCCCCTGCATTAAGGTAAAAAACACCCCACTTACTGTCCCACCCCTTCCCTAAACACTTACCTGACTCCGGTCACCACTCTAGTGCTGTCCCGGCTGCAACGCCACACTCCTTTCTTCCTGGTCTCTCAAGAGACACTGAGAGCAGTGGGAGCCATAGGCTCCTGCTACTGTCAGTCAAACTCCTGTGAGGAGGATGTAGGGGTGTGGCTTACCTGCGCAGTGTGTGTCGATGGATGCACACAGCCAGGATTGGGAGTGCGCCTGCACTGGTGCACCAATAGCCTACCCACTCTAGGCACCTTAAGGACAAAACAATGGACAGCAACAGCAGTGGATTGCCAAAGAGGAGGCAAGGGACTGCTCTGTGCAATATTCTTGAACAGAGAAAGTAAGTATAAGCTCATTGTTTTTATTTTAAAAAATGTCTTCACTATCACTTTATGGTTGCATAAGTGTTTTTCTTTTCAGTTTTTACATTTTGCACAGTTTTTTCAGGACTCTGAGCTTCACTGCAGTTCAACCTTGTTCACAAATGTAGCATCCACCCAACGGCCAATTTAGAAAAGGTTGCATCTCAGTGAGACACAGTCACTTATGTGGTAGAAACCCTTGTGAACGTGAACATGTAAGAAGTCCAAATGTCTACCAGATCACATGATTTTATCTTCTTTTAGGAAAGAGCTTTTTTTTTTATGGCTTTTTGTACAAGCTCCATTGATGCGTTGAGTGACTGTTACAGTAAAAACAATTGTTAGATTGGGCAATTCAAGGAATCTTGATGTCCACTATACAGTATATGCAGAGCTACTTTACATCTGTACAGGCCACCAGACAAAAAAAGAAATTACATGTTTCCTAAACTATAAAACTGCTGTTGAACTGCTGTTCAATTTAGCCAAAAATGATAATCGGTGGTCAGAAGAGGAAAACTAATTAGGAAAAGGTGATAATAATTTGTAAATTTTGAAGACTGATGCTGCCATATCTAACTCTACTACCCAAGGCACTGCCTTACAAATACAGTGCCATTTGGTAAATATGGGTCTACATTTAGAAGTCTCAAATTTTTGTGGACCTTGGACACATGACAACCTGGTACCCTGACATACATTCTGAAGAAGTGGAATCAACTTTAAGAGGGAAATTTACTAAAACTGGAGCACTCAGAAACTGGTGCAGTTGTACATGGTTGCCAATCAGCCTCTAACTTCAGCTTGTTCAATTAGGCTTTGACAATAAAACCTGGAAGCTGATTGGTTTCTATGCACCAGATTTTGCACTATTCAATTTTAGTAAACAACTCCGTAAACTTCTGCTGAGGGAGAAGAAACATGATTATTCAGTCTCTTCACACCATAGAACCAAAGCATAAGGAAAAAAAAAACAAGATGCCAATGCGACCCAACATGAGATGTATGCACGTTTCTTTTTATCATTTGGTCAATTAAATAAGACAAAAACCATTCTGCATAAGGCAGTAATCCCCCAGCAACTACTGAGCGGTCATTGTTTGCATTGTCATTTTGTTGTTCTCTACCCATAAACTGGTTTATACAGCTTCTGCAGACCACATGAATAATTTGTGCAGTACACTTCACAAGAATGTTGTGTTTCTGTAGTCTTGTATATGAAAGGAAAGAAGGGTTGTGAGTAGGTGGAACACATATGAGCTGTGAGAAGGCGGAGAGCAGCAATATTGATCTTATATAGTTGTTGAAAGTGTGAAAGGAACCACAGTTTCTGCTTCCTCTTGTGATACATATAGTACATGCAAACTTGAGTTACAGATTCACTTTACATCTGTAGCAGCTAAGATGGAACATATGCAACCACACATGGGCTATCCAGTCTTCTGGACAAACCAAGCTCAAAGACCACCAGTTTTGACCCATGCATCTATGTACCCACCACCTCTACCACCTTTTCCAGACTTCAAGAAAAAGAGGCGTAAAGATGGAACTTGTGTATATCTTTTCATTGTTTTTCTTCTGGTTCTCCTAGCATTGGTTGGAGTGGGTATAGGAACTTTCAAAATAATGGAGCTACAGAAGGAACTTGACAATATCAAAAAGGTATAAAATGTTGTGTGTGTTTTTTGTTTTTTTTAAGTTTAAATTTGTGGGGAATATGGATTACATGTTAGATTGCATTTTACTCAATCTGTTTAAAATGGATATGACACAAGAATATTAATTTAACTTGCTCTGAATGTACATCATTTTAAAAGGGAACTCCATCTAAGGCAGGCAAGTGTATTGCATGGATATATTACTCTCCCCTATTCTCCTAGTGCTTATACGGTATTATAAAAAAAAACTTTGCAAATTTGAAATGAAGACACATTGCTTTTAGGAACTATTTTTCATGGGCAAATGAAATTTGCTTTATTTTACACTGATTGTCATTCATTGTTATTGTGATTTTGTACTTTTATGTTACAAGTTTGCATTAGATTTCATTTATGAAGCTTTAACACAAAGATAAGGAACTTTATTTTAGCTATTTGACTATAATTTTCAAATCTCTTTGGACTCAACTAAAAAACTGAAAAAAACCCCCCAAAGATTAAAAAAAAAAAAATTAAGATCCTTATCCTGTTGTGTTAACTTTTTTGAATTGAGACTACTATCTGCTTAAATTGTAAGTGGCTCCCTCTAAGTAGAGATTTTTGCATAATTATTTCCTAGTCCCTCCTGTTTACTATAGTCTTTTCCATGGTGCGTGAAGTTCTTTGTAGTGCCAACAGATTTGATGTTGGAGTAGCTATGAATTTATGAGGCCTGGGAATCTGTTCTGCAGTACTTGGTTATTATAGATAGACACAATTATCTCCATGGAGTTTGTGTTATGGTTAACAAGTATCTTGAAGTTAGTGCTAAAGCCAGCAATCCTTGAGTATTTCATTGTTGCCAATGTACCTGTGCATGCGATACTATGGGCTATTTTAACCATCTAAATGACACTCATATTTAGATCACCATGAATGATTATTACCTTAGATATGATATTTGAATAATTACAGATTATAGTTGTGGTGTACAACATGTCTGGATGATGATACTCGATGATAAATGTTACACATGTTCAGTTTACAGAAGATAAGATTTTTATAATAGATGTGCAACAATTTCAACAGGCTTGTTATAGAAAAAGTGCAAAGAGCAAAATTCTAAGCGCAAGGTGATTTATCCATGGTATTTATGTGCGAAATATAAATATGTTAATAAGCAATGTGCATAGGTCCAGATAACATTCCCCATGAGGTTTCAATGCCTAGAATGTCATACATATCAGGCTAATTCCTTAGGCTATTAAGTGTGTGTTAGGAGCCATAACAATGGTTATTTTTAGCCATGTTCCTCTTATTTTAAGATCTCACCAGCTCCTGTTGGAGAAAAAGGATGTTTTTAGGGCAAATAACGATCATTATAGTTTAGGGATTGGAGTCTGTTATGGACCATGGTGCTTTTCCTTCCATACCAGAATGAGACCTTTCACCTTCATTCATCTCATGAAGTGAAAAATACTGTTCTGGCAATCGACCCTTACAGAGAGTCTGCTTACTGTGTAAATAAAATACCGTAATCTTTGTTCCTTGTCCATAGCTGGGCCAAAATGAGACTATAATATACCTTGAAGTATACCAATCCAAGTTCAGGAATGTAAAAAAATCTTTACTAAGTATAAATAGTACATTTTACACATTGGTCCTTTAGCCATTCCCATGCTGTTTCACGGGTAATTGATTGTTTCAAGTGAACTGATAAGGACAGAAATAAAGGGGCTCTCATTGTTGACTTGTTTTTTTTAAAGGTTTAAGGTCCCCGGTTGTCATTTTAATTTTAATTCCTAATAGTTATTAACTTGGAACATTCATGCAAGACAGGTGATTAGACTTTTTCAGGTCTGTGACACACGTTAGTAAAGGCAGGAATAGGATGACGTCTCTGGAACAAGTACTTTTAAAGATCAAGTCATTAATGGTCACTCACATTTTTGACCTCACAGATTGCATTTCATGTAATACAAAACAGCTTCTATGTGTGTATGCGGTTACAGGTATTATTCCAATTAACCTATATCATTAAATGCATTGATGTCAACTCAAGTGTCTGTCTTTTCTCTGTATCTTGGTTTACATATAGTCATCTTTGTGCAGTACACCCCTATGTGAACTGCAATGGCAACCTGTTCTGATGAGCAGCCATCACAGAGCCTGTTCTTTTTGTATGAAATTACATTATGTCTTGAAGCTGTCATACTATAGATCCTGTAGAAAAGGCATTTACTACGGTTTTTGTTTGGAATCTGCTGGATCATAAAGTTTACAGCACACTGAGAGCAGCATATCTGGTGAATAGGTTCTTCATTATCTGGACCTTTAAGGCCCTGTTTACACATGTGCATTTATGTGCGTATGGTATGATTAAAATAAAATTCCTGCATGCTGCATCTTTGATGTGCTTCCATCAAAACACACGTTCTATAGAGTTCAGTGGTAATGCACCTAAAACGCAATGCACCCAAAATGCACGGCACAGATGTGAACTGGCCCTAGGATTTCCCAGTTATGTCTGGTAATCACATGGAGAGTTAGGTAGAGATGAACTGAACATAATAAGACTTTATATAGAAGGCGTAAACTATTGATCTCATATACATTGAAAATATATGTAACTAAATAAAACCTATTGCACTTTCATTTCTCCATAGTCTGGTGAAGCTGCCTCAATGCTGGATCCTTCCACAGAAAAGTTCATAGGTGAGATATTCAGTATGTAAACCTTGAGCTGCTACTGATAATCTGATACAAACATCTTGTTCCTTTAAAACCTAAACATTCATTGTTGTTCCTCTTTCTGTAGGGGGACCCCTGGAGAAAATAAAAAGCAGACAAGCTGCCCATGTAACAGGTAAATGATGCATTGTTTTCATTTAAATAAAGTATTAAAGTACATTTAAACGTTTCCTTGCTGTCTATGGAGTTGATTTACTAAAGGCAAATAGCCCGTTCACTTTGCAAAGGAAGATGCACTTAGTGAATGAAGTGTACAAGTAAAAATTAATTTTTTTTAATTTCCTTGCATGTGGTTGGGTACTCTTTGCAAAGTAAAATTTCGCCTCATTCACTAAGATCTGGGCAAAATTCCCTTGCACAGTGAACAGCCAGTCCACCCAAAGCTGATATTTTAATGTTTTGGTGAATGCTGCACAATTCCTTTTAACTCTTATGGTCTCTGTAGTGAAATTCCATATCCTAGTTCCAGTTATATGAAAGGTCCTACAGGAAGTACAAGATTTGCTCATATCAGCTGCAGTAGCTGAACAGGTTGGAACTCAAGTCCAGAGATCCTACTACTAGAGAATATCCAGTCTTGAGTAAACTTACACTTGTTTGAAATTTACTGTTATATTTTATTGAGACATGCTGAACTCCTGGCTGATATAAATTATTTAAACCAATGCAGATATATATGCATTCATAAATCATTAGTTATTTTATTCAGCTGGTATAAGTACCTGAATTTGACTTGGTATTAACTCCTTGCAGTCCTCTATATAGCAGCATTTAGACTGGGTTAGGGAAGGGTGGTACTGGGAGCAGGTCTGGGCTAATGGGTTGGCAGGAGAGATGACTACCTTGGGAGCTTCAGTACAAGGAAGGTGCTAAAAGGGCAACACCTGCAACCTATGCTGTGGAAGTAGTTCACTGCTTATGAAGGGGGGATGATTCACTTTAGCCTTTTCTCCTAGGGTGTTAAAAGAACCTTGTCCTGGCACTGACTGGAAGCCAATCAAGTGTGCTGCATGTAATTGCGCTGACAAGGAACAAACTGATAGGAGGAGAGAGTAAGCAGAGAGATGACAACAGCAGTCAGCGGCTGGGGTGGGGGAGATGACACCACTGTAATCCCTAACTGTAAAAGACAATGTGGTATCATCCACCTGGCTGTGCTATGTGATAGGGCTATGTAAATCTCAGGATTCAGTGGTTAAAAATATTAATTCTTCAGTAGGTATAAAACCCCCCTTATCTTCTTTGCACTTAACGTTTTGGCTGGTGTTCTGCTTTAAAGGCTTTGGTTTAATTGTGATCATATGATGTAAACTAAAATGAATATGTTCTAATTTATTTAACTATTTATTTTAAATTTCAGCAAAAAGTAGTTCGGATTTGCCATTAGATTGGGAAGACCATAAAGGACGGGTTTTTACTAATGGCATTCAGTACAGGAACAGAGGATTAGTGGTGAATGAAACTGGACTACACTTCTTATATTCCTCCATCTACTTTAGAAATATAAATATAGAATGCCCTAAAGATACTTTGGAACTGACACATATTGTCTACAAAAAACCATCCCGATATCCAGGTGTGATGAAACTCATGGAAAGTATGGAACAGCAGAGCTGCAAGAAGCGTGACTCTTGGTCAAGACACAGTTACCTTGGAGCTGTATTTAACCTCACTCGTGCTGATGTCTTGTACGTCAATGTTTCTGATGTTAAATTAGTCAGTACTGATCAAGAAAAATCATTTTTTGGCATTTACAAACTATGAACCTCTATGAATGTTTATTACATTGGACTCTGACAACAGTTTATGAAGGTAACGTTCAGCTAACTCATTCTCGGTATAGGGGAAATTGTTTATATCTCTTTGTACTTGAGGAATACAGTAGCATTTCTCAGCTAGGTCATCTTCCCATTGGCAGATGACTTACAAGTTTTTTTCAGTTTCCATGTTTTAGTGGAACATAAGATCTCACTTTAACCTTTTTGATCAACAGCACTTTACCTATCAAAATGTAACTTTTGAATTTGACTACAAAAATATCCAAGAAAACTAGGAAATAAGGAAAATAAACAGGACATCTATATGTTTGGCTGATGGACAGTTGATCTGAAATATACTTTTTTTTATTATTACATATTTTTCATCTATTTTGATAATTGTGCTCCGTTATTAACTTTCATTATATAACTTCTTAAAAAATACCAGTGTGGGTCTGTAAAAGAAGACCTTAAACAAGGGAATAATATATACTATAGATGGAAACACAAATCCAGAATGTAATTAAGGCATATCTAAACCCAAAACCAGAAATGCAATATATTGCAGCTTATCAATCCTTTAAATGTAGTGGCTGCATTAGTTTCCTCTTTTGGCTTTTTTTTACCTGGGGATCCTGCCAGAAAGTCTATTTTTCAACTATCTTTACCAGACCAAGCTGTCTAGCAAAACTGGAAACTAGACGGTTGACACAAACCATTTGACACTGACAGGAATGCTTACAATGGCTAACGTTTATTAACTTACTGTAGATAAAACCTTTATCCTAAAAGATAAAAAATAGTTCTATAAACGCTCAAAAGTGCTAGTTGGAGTTAGGCTTTAATTTGTAAGTACCTTATCTAAAGTCTATCTAAATCTACTAGCCTTTCTAACACTACCGTCTGTATAATGATGTTGTCCAAAGTTGTCTCCACTGCTTCTCCATAGATAGAGGAGCCACCCTAAGACAGATGGTGTGTTACTGGCCAGATCTGTTAAAAATAAAGGAAAAAAAAAAACTAAAACAGAAAATTAAAGCAGCCACCACATCTAAGGATTGGTAGGCTGCAAAATCTAATGTTTTTGTTTTTGGGTTTAGATACATTTTAACTGCCTCCCACCCACCATATAAGGTAATGATAGGCGGACGGCAGTTCTCTTGTTCTGGGAGGACGTCATATGACGTCCTCCCACTCTAACTGCGCATGCGCGCCCCCAGGGGCGCATGGCACGGCAATCGGTGGTGCGCTGAGTCCCTGGTACACAGTGGATCACCAATCACTTGTAAAGAGCCGATGACTTAGGCTCTGTCATGTGATCAGCTGTGTCCAATCACAGCTGATTACATGTAAATAGGAAATGACGGTTATCGGCAGTCCTCTCCTCCCACTGACGGCTCGTGAGGAGAGGAGAGCCAGTAATTGTCATTCCTCAGAGGGGACATCTACACTGATCATCAGGGCACTGAGGATAAGTGCCCTGATGATCAATGTAGCCCCATCTGTGCCACCTGTCAGTGCCCATCAATGCCACCTGTAAGTGCTCATCAATGCCACATATCAGTGCCTACCAGTGCACACCAATGCCACATATCAGTGCCCATCAGAGCTGCCTTTCAGTGCCGCCTATCAGTGCCAGTCAGTTCCACCAATCAGTGCCACCTATCAGTGCCCATCAGTGATGCCTGTCAATGCCCACAAGTGATGTTTGTCAATGCCCATCAGTGCCACCTCATTAGTGACGCCTACCAGTGCCCATCACTGCAGCCTCATTAGCACACATCAGTGAAGGAGAAAAATTACTTATTTACAAAATTTTATAACAGAGACTAAGAAAAAAAATTTGTTTTCAAAATTTGCAGTCCTTTTTAGTTTGTTTAGTAAAACATAGTAACCCCAGTGGTGATTAAATACCACCAAAAGACAGCACTATCTGTCTCAAGAAATGATAAAAATGTTGTTTGGGTACAGCGTTGCATGACCGCGCAATTGTCATTCAAAGTGCGACAGCGCTAAAAGCTGAAAATTGGCCTGGGCAGGAAGGGGGAAAATTTGCCCGGTAGGCAAGTGGTTAAAGAAAAACTATTAGTTAGAAAAAAAGGAAGCTATCAATGCTGACTTACTTTTGCAGGTATAAGTTTCAGGACTGTCATCCTGATCTTTACTTCTGTGCTAACTGAGAGACTGACCTGGAACAAACATGTTCACATGCACTGATACCTACAATGTACGCGCTTGTTTAAGGTCAGTGGCTCACCAAGTGCCAACCAAGGATCATGACAACTGTTCTGAATAGTGTCACTTCAAAACAAGTCACCAGTGGTTGTTTCCATATATCTCTCCTAGTTCATTTACCCCCTGGATAAATTGTGATAATATTTGTTGGGCTGGTGGCCCCATACTGGGGACACTTCACCATTAAGACATCGATCAGAGTGGGACCTGCAGTCGGTAACAGCTGCTATTACTCTGTAGCTATCTCTTCCCTGTTCAGACCTGCAATCACAGCGCCTGGCAAAAGGAAGCCTTCCACCACTGACTTCCTTCACTGCTCTGGAATAGCACGTGTTTAAATGTTGAGAGCTGCAAAGGAAGCCGATATTGAAACATAAGTCGGCCCCTAGCATTAAAGGACCTCTTTGCTGCGTTTATCCCCCAGGTCAAAGGTTCAAAGTTCTATTTCCCTGATAGGTTCCCATTAAAGCCACAATATATTCTATAATTGTCTTAATTTGAGAGCTTTATTGCAAAATAAGGAAGCAATTAATTCTTTAAAATTGATCATAACTTAAGAAATTATTGGCAGCACAACAAAGATATCTTCATTGTATTATCTCTGCCAATGCAAGGTTCAGGCTACTTTATCATGTACCATGCATGGTACCCAAGCTAAAGGTCAACATAGACCCAAATAGCCTATCTTCAGTAAATCAAAATTATACAGCCAAGTAAAAAAAATATATTGTTATCAGGTATCAAGTATTACAGGAAATGCAAAATGCCATTTTGGCCTAAAAAAATTCTAAAATACCAGCAACGTCTTGACATAGAGTGGCTGTGTTGCAAATAATCAGCACATTCAATTATATATATATATATATATATATATATATATATATATAAAATAGCAAACTCTTGTGCTGATAAAAAAAAATATATATGTAAACTCAACCTGCAAAAGAAAACTATTAATACTCATCTGTCCTACTGCTCACTCCTCAAATCTTTGCTATCTTGAAGAGCAAAGCCCTGGGCATTATGCTTTACATCTGGCACATTTCTAATTGTGTCAGATCCCTAGTCCTCCACTTCACTACTGGACAACCTTCTTGTGGTGGGTGAAGTAAATCTCCAAAGTAGGCTGGAACAGAACTAAAATTATGGTGGGGAGATCTTGTATCCCCTGAGTGGATATTTAAAGAAGCCACACTCATATTTAAGGGAAATATCATTTCTGAGGGATCCAAACCTTTTATTGTATATTACATATATTAAGTAAAAAATGGTAGATCTTTATTTTACCTGTTCACAATTTATGAGGACTGGAAATACAGCAATTTAAAAGACAGAAAAAGAACAAGCTGATAAGTGATTTCTGTTGTGTTTATAATCATAATTCATAATCTATGAATGTTAAATGTACTGAATGTTTGTTTAGCAGTAGAATATATAATTTTGTATATATTTTTGTTAAATAAATTATTTATTTTATAATCGCTTTGAATGTTTTTTATTGTAATTTTTTTAGCTTTTGGAGGTCAGGTATACTCAGAAACTGAAAAGGCGTCTGAGCAGTTACTGCAACCATGGCCAGACCACTGGCGTGACTGCACTATGCATGGTCTTTTAGCTCACTGGTGGAAATGAGTCATCAAGCATGCTTGCACCTTTCTACAGCAGTTAATTAGGATGAAATAAAATGTCATACCTTGCTGGTGCCACTTACTCATATAATGTGGTTATATGGTTTATGATAATTGAAAAAACTACTAAAAATACTAGCTTTAAAGCTTAACTCCAGGCAAACTGCTCAGTACACAAGTATTTTTACAATCCCCAGTATGTACAAACACTTACATATGTTCCCTGTTTATTGCCCCCAGCTCCAGGTTGCACAGTGCACCTTGCCGGGACAAGGTCATCTAGTGCCCAGGGCGAACACATGCCAACCCCCCCCTCCCCTCAAATGTATGAGCATTATCTGTCAGCAAAAATCCCCCCCCCCAAAAAAAAAATGTAATCACTGATCTTCCCCCTCTTTAGTACAAATCCCTTATCCCAGCTTAAGTCCTCTCCCTCTCCATATCCACCCTCTCCCAGCCCAAAGCCCCCTTCCCAATCCCCTATCCTAACACCAGGGCTTTTTTTTCCCAAAGAATAGGTGCAGGACCTCCATACTTCTGAGTAAACATTGTCTCCTCCCCCTAACCATCTTCAAGTACTGTTCCTTGGTTTCACCCCCTACCCACCTCCCAGTACTGCCCCTTTAGAGAATACAGAACCAAGTATAATTTTATAGTGCCAAGTAATTTGTATGGAATTGGTAATAATAACAAGAAAAGGAGTGAAATCAATCCCCTGCAGCCAACAATAAGCCAACCCTCCAGAAACAATAGATCTACCCCAACAACAATAACCCCTTGCAGCAACAGATCTCCAATAAACCCCTCCCTCAACAGTAATCTCTCCCAGCAACAAATGCCCCCCCAGAAACATAAGACCCCCTAGCAACAATAGATACCCAACCAGCAGCAACAGAATCCCCAAGCAACAATAAATCCCCATGCAAATATAGATCACCTCCAGGAACAATAGATCCCTAAGCAGCCAGCATCAATAGACCCTTCAGCACACCCCAGAATCTCTTGCCATTACACATTCAGTGCTGGAGGTGCCAGAACTGTGCCCCCCCCACGTTCCCCCACATTCCCGCTGAAAAAAAGCCTTACCTAACACTAATTCTTCCCTCAAAATTTACCCTCCTAGCACAAATCCCCCCAATCATACCACCTAGCATAAATCATTTCCTCCGAATCCACTCTCCTAGTACAAATCCCCCTCCAAATCACCCTTCTGGCACAACCCCCGAAATCCCCACAGCGCCCGGGACAACCTCTGCTCATGCCCGCCCCTTGTCCCACCCCTGGACAGTGCAGGCACAGAGAGGAGAAAGGAAAACAGGGGAGTGGTTTGACACTAAAGTTATCTGTTTCTGGAGTTAAGGAGACCTGTCCACCGTGCCTGCTGGTAGCATGCTTGCAATGGTGGTTCCATGGGACCCTCTAAGGGGACTGAGCCACCTGAAAAAAATTAGGCAAGAAACAGAGCATTTTCTAAAAAAGAGAACAAAGCAACCACACACTTACAAAGGGTAACCCACAGCAAACATGCTAAGTGCTGGAGCCTGCATCACTATATGGTTTATTTGCATTTCATCATTTAATAACACTTTAAACAGAACCTGGTATGTAAAGAATAGAATGTCCATACAACTGGATTGATGTAATTGTTCTATGTGTGTTCATTTTTCTCATTTCACAGGTATTTTTATTAAACAAATTGTACATCATTGTATTGTATAATTATTCTATTTATTTATTTGTTGTGACTTTCCTAAATGGCAATAGCTTCCTTTATAGACACAAAATAAGAAAGGCAACATTTCTTTTATTTTATCACCTAAGCTTATCTGTCAGTTATCGCCAAACATATATATTGTACATTCACATCAGTCCCTAACCTTCAAGGGGTGTACAATCTGAGGTCCCTAACTCACATTCATACATACACATACTAGGGCCAATTTAGACAGGAGCCATTTAACCTACCAGCATGTCTTTGGAGTGTGGGAGGAAACCAGAGTACCTGGAGGAAACCAACACAGGCACAGGGAGAACATGCAAACTCCAGACAGGTAATGCTGTGGTTGGGATTCGATAGTCCCCCTTTAAAGATATCTAGTCCTTGGCAAACACTAGCGTCACAGGTTATTAGTGTTACAGTCCAAAATTCAGTATTGGGGTACAAACCTCTTTGGGGAGCCACGTTTTACTAATCACTATGGATGAAACATGGCTTTATGCCAAGCAATGCTGCTTGCAGTACCAATGCTTGGTGTTCCACAGCCATAAGCCAAAAGGGGCAGAGGGTGTGATGGCAGGTTGATCCCCCCCCCCCACCATCCATCCAGAGGGTTAAAGAACAAACCAGTCTCTACAAATTCCATTCATTCTTTTTGCTAAGGAACAAATAGAGTGATCAAGCATCTGGCAGTGCAATCCAAAGAGATAACAAGCTTCTTGTCCATCATACCAGTGCAGGTTTAGAGCTGCACAAAATGGCAGTAGATAAAAGGTTAAACTTTTGTTCAAAAATGGAACTCTAACCATCCAAAGATTTTTTTTGGACTGACAAGAGAAGGGCAGGGTGTGCAGTTGAATATGTGTGGAAAAACTAAAGCACAGAACTTGGAATAATTTACTGATACACTCCTACATACATTTTAATGGTTTCACACATACAGTAAGCCCACAAAGTTTCCTAACCTACCACTAATATAACTATCATATATTTAGAAATTAATTATATCAAGAACCAAGGTAATACTATTTTTGCTTAACTGACATCTTGTATTTAATAGACTCTTACTAGTATACAATTATTAGATCTTTTATCTAGAAGTGTGCCAAACATAGCCAAAAATAATAATGCCATTATCTATTTTGTCCATATACGTTTTTCCTGGGATAATAGGACTAGTATCAGGTTGTATAGGGGTTACCAGAAAAGCATGGAAGTGCTAATTCCCAGACACATAGATATTCTAGCACATTGTAAATCCTATTTGTACCAGGGCTAACTTTAAGGGGCGATTTGCTACACATTTCTGGCGCTGCGTAAGCATTCTGAAGCCTTGCACTAGATTGATGCCAGTGTAGATTTGATGCACATGTAACTATTGTGTTGACTTTTTGAGACAATCCTGCAACAAAATTTGTCTTTAACTAATTGCCGACTGCAGAGCAGCCAAATGACGTCTGCACTGCGGCTGGCCAGTTCTGGGTGGACGTCATATGACGTCCTCCCAGAACGCGCTCTCCTGCACGCCCCTGGGGACGCGCCCCCGGCGATCTCCGTGATCACTGTGTCCTACGGACACAGCTGATCACATGACATGGTAAAATGCCAATCACAGCGGCCTTTTACCACGTGATCAGCCGTGTCCAATGACACGCTGATCACCGGGAAATGCAAATGCCGGTTCTCGGCTGCACTTTCCTCACGCTGTCAGATCGTGAGGAAAGTACTGACGAAAACCGGCAGTTGTCAGAGCGGGTATCGGCACCGATCATCAGGGTCACTGATCATCAGTGCCCTGATGATCGGTGCCCAGCAGTGCCACACACAAGTTCCTCCCACCTGTGCCCAGCAGTGCGCCCACCTGTGCCCAGCAGTGTGCCCACCTGTGCCACCCAGCAGTGTCACCACCTGTGCCCAGAAGTACCACCTACCTGTGCCCAGTAGTGCCACCCACCTGTGCCCACCAGTGCCACCCACCTGTGCCCACCAGTGCCACCCACCAGTGCCCATCAGTGCAGCCCAGCAGTGCTGCCAGTCAGTGCCACCAGTCAGTGCTATCAGTACCCATTATCAGTGTCGCCTATCAGTGCCACCAATCAGTGCCGCATATCAGTGCCACCTATCCTTGACACCTCATTAGTGCTGCCTATCAGTGTCGCCTATGCGTGCCACCTCATTAGTGCCGCCTATCAGTGCTGCCTATCAGTGCCCATCAGTGCTGCCTCATCAACGCACATCAGTGAAGGAGAAATTGAAGCAAATTTTTTTGCACTTTTTTTGCTTATAGCACAAAAAGTAAAGTGCCCAGCAGTGATTAAATACCACCAAAAGAAAGCTCTATTTGTGAGAAAAAAATGATAAAAATTTCACATGGGTATAATCTTGCATGACCGCGCAATTGTCAATCAAAGTGCGACAGCGCTGAAAGCTGAAAATTGGCCTGGTAAATAAGGGGGTATAAGTGCCCGGTAGGCAAGTGGTTAAATACCTCTGAAACTGATAAAATTGATATTCAATACATTATCATTACTTCCCAAACTTCTCCAAATAGCTTCACTTCCTGTAATACTCCAACAATTTGCAGGAGTACTTGAGACAATTCTGTCAGAATTGCTATAGATTCATATACATCTTACCACATACGGTTGCAGTGAAATGCGGAGCCATGCATCGCGCTGTGTGAAAGTACAGATCAAATGCATTTTTATGCAGTGCACCGCAAGGCATCGCAATGCAGCATTATAGTGTGAACCAAGGTACAACTCTTGAGCAGCAGTACTGCTAGAAAGAGCCAGGAGGCTGAATATTGTTTTTTTTTAGTGGAAATGCCCATGTGGACAACTGTTCTGTACTCAAGTTTTTACTTTATTTTACTTTACTTTTGTTGGATTTTCTTTCCATTTCAAAGAAAGTGGACCAACAAGAGTTGTTGGTCCACGGCATATCTGATGTGGACTGTACTCACTGGTGAGCAGGACTTTTATTCTCAAAGAATAGGTGCAGGAACTCCCTCCCTTCTGAATCACTTCTTGTTTACGCCCCCTACCCACCTCTAAATGCAGTCCCTAGGTTCCACCCACTACCCACCTCCCAGTACCGCTCCCTATAGAGACTACACAGGTAAGAATCATTTTGTGGTCGTATGTAATTTATATGAACTTTGTTAATGATAACAAGAAAAGCAGTAAAATAGATCCCCTGCAGCCAGCAGCAATAGACCCCCTCCAAGCAATAAAATACCACCCCAGCAACAATAGATTCCAGCATCAACAACAGATCTCCCAGCAGCAGCCAGCAACAATAGACCCCGTCCTCAACAGTAGATCCATTGCAGCAACAACAGATCCCCCACCAGCAACAACAGACCTCCCCAGCAACAATAGACCACCATGCAAAAACAGATCCCCTCCAGTGACAATATATCCCCCAAGAGCTAGCATCAATAGACCTTCCAGCACCTGTTGCCATTATATACATTCAGTACTGAAGGTGCCCAAACTGCATTCCCCCCACATTCCCGCTGAAAAAAAGTCCTGCTGGTGAGCATTACACTTGAGCTAAACACCCCCCAAACATCACAATATCTTCACACACCCACCCACCCATATTTTCTCATATATAGTAGCATATATCAAATGTATTCAACTACTACCTGACATTTTGGCCTACTCCACCAACTCATTCTGTGTTGGCTAATTGACACTAAGCTCACTAAGCTATTAATGCAGAATCTTAACTGTTATTAAAGCAGAGTTGCAGCTGAAAAAAAAAAGTCAGCAGCTACAAAAACTGTAGCTGCTGACTTTTAAAATACAGACACTTATCTGTCCCTCGGTCCAGCAGTGTCCTCACCATGGCTGGTTTCACCGCCCGTCTTCTCTCCCCGGCGCCAGCATCTTCAGTGTGGGCACCAGGCTGTGACAGCTTGCAGCTTCACAGTCGAGTGCCCACTGCGCATGCGCAAGAAGCGATGTGCTTTGTGAATGGCCATGTAGTCTTCTGGACCTATAGAGAAAAAGGTGCAGCGCTAATAGTGCCAATACTGCTATATCAATATCAAATCAATATCTGAAAATGTACAAGTGATATTAAGGATTAATTAAACGTCCCAAAGTCACACAAAGAGTGTGATATGCGAATTCTGTTGTGTCTTCTTTTCCAAGATAGTTAATCCACAGGTGAACAGGAAATAAGTGAAATACGCACTCACCAGAAGTGCGTTCAATAAACGCATGAAAAGAAAATTCCTTTTTCATCAGGTGCGTCAGGGTCCTTTGGTCTCAGGTTAGGCTGCACTCTCACTAGACATCCCTCCTGGCCGGATTCCCTGGTTCACTTCTGGGGTCCCTCCTTAAGCTTTATAAAATTCCTTTTCCTAGAGGTTATGTTACTCCATGTGCTGGCATCCACCTTGAATGGATGGAGTAACAAAACCTCTGGGAAAAGGAATTTTAAAAAGCTTAAGGAGGGACCCCAGAAGTGAACCAGGGAATCCAGCCAGGAGGGATGTCTAGTGAGAGTGCAGCCTAACCTGAGACCAAAGGACCCTGACGCACCTGATGAAAAAGGAATTTTCTTTTCATGCGTTTATTGAACGCACTTCTGGTGAGTGCGTATTTCACTTATTTCCTGTTCACCTGTGGATTAACTATCTTGGAAAAGGAGACACGACAGAATTCGCATATCACACTCTTTGTGTGATTTTGGGACGTTTAATTAATCCTTAATATCACTTGTACATTTTCAGATATTGATTTGATATTGATATAGCAGTATTGGCACTATTAGCGCTGCACCTTTTTCTCTATATACTATCTTGGAAGGTTATGTTGGTTACCTTTTTAGGTGTTCTAGCAGCTTACATTCAAAAAAGTTTTTGCACTACAGTGGGCGCTCGCTATACAAACCTATATTTAGTCTTCTGGACCTGTCACGTGTCCCAGAAGACCAAGTGGAGGGAGGTGGGGAGGACAACGTCTGCTTCCAATCGCCTAGGTGATCGCAGCAGAAGTGGGAGCGGGTATCTGTCAAATTCAGGTACCTGCTCCCCAAAAGTGCCAATCCTTGATGAGGGGTGGGGGACAAAGGCTTAAAGTGGAACTTCCCCTTTTGGGTGGAACTCCGCTTTAAAGTGCAGCTTGATACAGTATGGTAAAATGCAGAGCACAGGCTAATTGGCATTGGAATTGAGTGGCTTTTGGACCAATCAAAGAATTACCTGTTTAAAAACTTTGTAAAACTTAAAATACATTTTTTAAAGACATGCAGCTTTCAATGATATTGTATTCACAGTATAACACTATGAAAATTCTGAACCATAGTTGACCTCTTTACACTGTATTTTCCCATATTTCACTTCACTGTGGTTAAAGCCCAGCTCTGGGAAATTTGAAAATTCTCCCATGTGTTAGGGCTGTGCCTGCACTTGTAGCGGTTGACTGTTTTTTTTTGTTTAGGTGAGAGTAAAAGTACTTTAATTTACATGATCTACCACCCCCCCCCATGAAATTGGTGCTCTCCCATACTCCAACTGTGATTTGTTTCTTGGTGTCATCATGTCCAATGCAGAGCTATGAAGTCTGCATTGACATGATGATGTCATAGCCTTAGACTGTTGAAGCATGGGGGAGAAAATGCTGTGGATACGGGTCTAGTGGCATGGAAGAGTGGAGGACCAGGTAAGTATGTGGGCAGGGCCAGTTTCTTGGTACCCAAAATGGAAATAAGCCACATGAAAATCAAGTAATGTGTCAAAATTATTATTTTCTTGAATGGAGGTAACAAATAACGCATGGACAACAGCGGCAAAGTGCGTTGCCTAACAGTTCTAACATGGCGGTGTAGAACAGGGGTCTCCAAACTATGGCCCTCCAAGTGTTGAGGCCTTGCAAGACTCTTACTGCCACAGGCAAGACTCCCAGAGGCATGATGGGACTTGTAGTACTTCAACAGTTGGAGGGCCATAGTTTGGAGACCCTTGGTGTAGAGTAACAGTAACACAGTCAACATAGGTGCAGAATTTCTCAGCAATGTTAGGAACACATTGGAGTAGTTTCAGTACAGAGCAGCATCTGAGAACAGGGGTGGCAGTGGTGCAGCAGCTCTTGGAGAAACTAATCCCAATCTTATCACAGTGCTGGGATCTAGGAAACAGCAGAGCCAGCAGTGGAGTCCTTTGTGTGGAATGCGGGTGTCAGACTACTGCTCTTTTCACCAACTCCTGACAAAAGACTGGTCCACCTCACACCACTCTGTCACTCATGCAACAATGACACTCTCAGCCCCACACTACACAAAGATTTTCCAACTTGCAGGCCATGATCAAGGTGCCAACAGACTGACAGTGATTGTTATGGGGTTTAGTTGACTAAGCAATTAACTCTTTAAACTGCCACCACCTACTTTTACCAAAAAGCAGGAAAATTTTACAAGATTAGCAACTACAATTACGAAAAATAAACGTCTGTACACACACTGTCACCACAGACAGGTATATTCAGAGGATTATACTACAGTAGCGCTCTTCAAGAGACAGGGATTCTCTTAGTTTGCATTAGCGCATTTAGAGACAGTTTCCAATAAAACTGTTAATTATAAAAAAAAAGAGAGAGTTTCAACACTTTTCAAAATATGGTTTAATAATGAAAAGGGTAAAATGGTGCAAATAACAGATTTACAAAAAAAAACCAAAACAAAGGTATTACAAAGTAACAAAGAGAACAAGCAACAGGAAGACAGAGATGAAAAAGGTAAATACTTGGAAAGCCCTTGGTTTCAGCAGAGTTCAGTCAATGAGCAAGGTGGTATTGGCTCTCATAACTTGACCTATGTTCCTTGGTTGATGATACACGAGAGCTGTCAACTTTAGGAGCAGTCTCTTTTTTTCTGATATCAAGGGGGTTTTGCCAGAGACCATCTGACCAGTTAAGCGGCGGAGGGATGGCCATAGGGAGGTAACTGTGTTTATGACCGTATCATGGCCCTCCCTTACACACAGTTTTATATTAATAATAATGCCTTCTAATGTATACCGAATGCATTCTGGAAGCTGGTAGATTATTTTCATGTCCAAGGATACTAAATACAGAGTATATCGAATGGGCCTGTCACCCAGGAGGTATCTGACTTCTATCTAACATTCTGTATGCTCTAGCTTAGTCATATATGACCTTGATTTGTTCGGTAGGATATTTCCCATTCATATACAGTATATACTTAATATTATTATGTCTTGGTCCTGTTTGATTTTATGAATTGTGTGTGGATTTAGTTGCATTGAGTTGGGCAGGGGATCTACAAAAGGTCACAGCAAGCCCGACTGTTTTATGATCCCCTTTAGCTCTGGCTAAGACATTTTACTGCACGCAGTGTATCCCTAATAAGCTTTATTGCCCTACAACTGAAGGATTTTATGAATGTTTCACGATGGGTCAGAGTGGAGTGATAATTTGTATATTTTTTATGGTTAGCAGAAATTAACAGATGTCCTGCCAGAACTTCAATGAGATATTTACAGTTCTGGCAAAGGCCTGTGTACTGGTGTCTGCTGTCACTAACTTGAAAAAAAAGGCTCTTTGAAATGTGAGTTAGTTAAGGCTATTAATTCCATGAACTGAAAGAGGAGGGAAGGGGGCAATATCACTGTGCTATGCTTCTGTTTATGACAAAATAGCTGAGACAGGAACCTCCCCCTGGGGTTAGTTTGTCCCTATTCAACTTGGATCCTATCCCTACCCTATCCACTTTGCAACTGCATGCAAACTGCAAAAGGGCACTGCTATTTTTCAAATTGGACCACTGTGCCCATGAAAAAATGTATGGAGGCTGCAGAGGAACAGTGTTTGTCTCATCCTCCACTCCTTCTGCACCTGCCTTAAAATAGATCTTCTTTTCTACGTCCCCTAGACCTAAACCGGCAATTACCCTCGCAGTGCAGGCGCAGTCCCACTGCAAGGGATCATTTTTAAGTTTTCCTGGAGTTGGGCTTTAAGTACATTTTAACAGGATATACTGCATTTTAATATGGGAAAACAAGGACTGCATAATTCAGCAAAAAGCACAAAAGTACAGAAAAATGCATGCATAAGCACAATAAAGTGTAGAAAGATGTACAAAGCAGATTACATGGGAACGCTAATTTTTTTATATTTTATTTTGTTATGGTATCACTCTAAAATTCAAAATTTACCTCATAATTTTTATACTGTTTAGCCATTACTGACAAATATTCAATACTAGAAAGAGACACTTTGCACTTGGTCGGCATTTGGCACAGCTTGTTAGAAACTCCCTGATTGCAAAGACAAAAAAATTAGCTTAAACCACATGCTCATCAATGAATATTTCACATATACATAGAAAGGAAAACTATCATCATATGAGACCATCTACATTATAGATTTTTTTTGTTATAGACGTGACTAGTACAGAGCATGATGTCCCTGCACGCTGTTCACTGAGGATGTGGTCATTGGGGCCATCACACATTTAAATTGCAAACTGAGAACACATTAAGCATTTCCTTCCTTAGAACAAACAAAGTTTCCATTTCTTTAATCTGAAACTAACATAACTAAAATGTAGCACCTATTTATCTATCTGAAACTAATATAGCTAAAATGTATCACCTAATTATTTATCTGAAACTGATATAACTAAAATGTAGCACCTCATTAACTATCTATCTTTCTGAAACTGATATAACTCAAGTGTAGCATCTATCTATCTATCTGTCTATCTATCTATCTATCTATCTATCTATCTATCTATCTATCTATCTATCTATCTGTATGTGGTGAAACAACAGGCCCCAGGGACAGTCCCTATGTAGGAGGGCTAGTTTTCATGTGGCCATCACCCACAAATGGGTCACCCCCTAAATATTCAAGTTGCAGGGCATCACATGTTGCTCCACCCAAGCCACTTACTCTAGTGGGCAGCCTTAGGCCTTCTATTAACCATCCTCCTGGTCACCACACAGGTAACCCTTTTGCTGTCTGGTGTACTCACATACATGGGCTAATGTCTGACATGTGATTCAGTTGTAAGCTCCAGCAATCCAGCTCAGGCCACATGATTTGTGCTACAAAAGGTTGTCTCAAAAGGGTTGTCTCTCACTGTCAGGTGGGGGGCTGCTTTTTCTCTATCAGAACCAACTCCAGCATCAACCAAAACACAAAACTCCATGGAGACCTTACCCAGCCCCTTCCCTGAAGGGGAGAGTATGATCACCCTCAGTATACCTTCCTTCTCTCTCTGATTCTCAACTAGACAATCCCTGAGCCCAATCTCCACCCACCTTTTAAAGGGAAGCCTACATAAAACTCCACCAGTAGGAGGGGCAACCCTTTAGGGGACCTCTACCTGTCTACACATATATAGGTGCTCTGTCCTGAGGATGCTGTGTCCCAGACTGCATCCCCAGATCACAGCATCACCCTTGTTGGAGTTACATATGTACAGTAATGCAAAAAGGGTATTACTTAGGGGATTGTGGCCAAGAGTGGGTGGTGCCCACATAAATAGAGGCAGGACTAACTGAAAAGTGGGCATTATCTAGGTAGAACCACCTGGAAGGAGCATGTGATATGTGTGGGCCAAGGCCAGGGGGAGGGGGGGCAGAGTTTCCCAGGGACTTGGGTGAAGATGTTGGCAAATATGTGAATATTATGTGTGACTGCATAGTGAAGGCAGAGTCTCAGGTGCTGAAGTTGAGGCCACTGAGACCACCACTGCTCTATAACCTTACCTAATCTTAACCTAACAGCAGCACTAAAGATGCTGGTGTTATCTGAGATGGCAAGATCCAAATGTTTTTGGGAGTGGGGTCCAGCCTCATAGCCACACATTTGAAGCACTGTATTACATGTACTTTGTCCCATTGGGGACAGAATAGTGAACAGATGAATGATGCTTCTTTAAATAGAATCAATCAGAAAATAAAATGTTGCCACCACAAAGGTTGGCCGATTGTATACCTATCTCCTCTAAGCTGAATTAGCTTTATTCAAGAATATGGCCTAGACTTTGTTATTCTGTACTATGGGTTCTAAAACATTAAAGTAAACCCCATGCAGGGGAATCCAATGGCTTACTTAAATGCCTGCCTCTCCATCACCACATACTCACCTTTCCTTATTTCCCCTGCTACTCTATTCCCTATATGGAGGAGTACATGGCTCACTCCATGTGATAGCTCTGCTGACCTACCATGTCCTTATCAACCAGTGACCTAACCCAGCCCCATAGTTTTACTGAACAGGAATCCCCTGCCATGTAAACAAAGTGACAGTGATATATGGCCCCATGGTATCACCAGGGAATCCAAGCCCCTTTGTTTACATTTAGTGGCACCGGGCCATCGTGAATGACAATAGAGTTATATAGTGGTAATTTTTCTTTTAACCACTTCAGCCCCGGAAGATTTTCCTCCCCTGCATGACCAGGCCATTCTCTGCTATTTGGCTCTGTGTTTTTTCAACTGGTAATTGCATAGTCATGCAACGCTGTACCCAAACAAATTTAGGTCTTTTTTTCACACAAATAGAGCTTTCTTTTGGTGGGTTTTTAATTTTTTGCGATTTAAAGGAAAAAAAGAACAAACATTTTGAAAAAATCCGATATGTTCTAATTTTTGTTATAAAAAATATCCAATAAACTGAAATTTTGCCATAAATGTAGGCCAAAATGTATTCAAAATGTTGTCACTTAAATGCTATATTGCTCACACATGCCATAGATATATGAAGAATTACAGCCCAAAATACATTCTACTGCTCCTCCTGAGTATGGGGATACCACATGTATGTCACTACCTATCACAGTTTCAGAGGCTCTGATATACGAGTATAACACCCCTCCCCTCAATGACCCCTTTTCAAAAAGCAGACACCCCAAGCTATTTGCTGAGAGGCCCCCAAAATCCAATGACTACCTTCAGGTCAGCACCTTCCGCTGCTTGTAAAATCAATCCAGAGGCTAATTAGCCACTAGGATTGTTTTTACATGAAAGCCGTCTGCCGGCTGAAAATAACGTTACCAGTATGCAGCTGCAAGAATTATCCCAGCAAAACCATTCACTGGTACTTGTTGGGCATACTGTATATGTAATGTTCTTTTTTTTCATGCAGCCTGTGGACTGAATGAAAAAAAGAGAACCTAACAGATTCCTCCATTCACATCGATGTGGATGAAGAAATCTCTGCCAGAAAATGTGTGTGGTATGCCCACCATTAGAATATACCGCTCTGCATACACCCACTTCTAATGTTGGGCATACATATAATGTTCTTTTTTTTTGTTCAGCCCGTGAACTCAATGGAAAAAAAGAACCTAAAAGATTCCTCCATACACATAGATCGATGGATGAAGAAATCTCTGCCCGAAAAAATGAAAAAAATATATGCCGAAGCATAGGAGCGATCCATCCACTAACCACCTCAGGCCCCCATGCTTGGATATATAGGTTCTTTTTTTAACTGCGGATGAGAATTCTCCTCTAGCAGCACTGCATGCACTGAGGTATATAGTCTGAGAGCAACACCCTGTTGCTGTCAGAATAAACACATACCGTATTTTTCGCTCCATAAGACGCACTTTTTTCCCCCCAAAAAAGGGGGGAAAATGTCAGTGCGTCTTATGGAGCGAATATGGAGCGGCCGGTCCGGTATTTCCACTGCTGCCGTGTCAGAATACCGGGCCGGCCGCTCAGCTCTACAGCGGGACCTTATAAAGATGACTGCTGACCTTTGGGGAGGGAGGGGGAGCGGGTACCTGAATTTGACAGGTACCCGCTCCCACTTCCGTGGAGTTGTTCTTTCATCTTACCCGTTCCTCTATCCAGCGGCGCGGTCTTCCCGGCTTCTGTAGTGTGGGCATGACAGCCGGGTGCCAAGTGCGCATGCGCAAGAAGCGGTGCTTTTTGTGAATGGTAAGGCGGCACCTGGGACACATGACAGATCCCAGAAGCCGCCGGACCAATCACAAAGTGCAAGTGCTTCTTGCTCATGCGCACTGGGCACCCGGCTGTCATGCCGAGCGCCATTACAGAAGCCGGGAAGACAGCGCGCGGCTGGATAGAGGAACAGGTAAGATGAAAGAATAACTCCGCGGAAGTGGGAGCGGGTATCTGTCAAATTCAGGTACCCGCTCCCCCCCCTCCCCAAAGGTCAGCAGTCATCCCCTGTACTATCCACAGTCTCTGGTCATCCCTGTGCTGTCCGCAGTCTCTGGTCATCCCTGTGCTGTCCGCAGTCTCTGGTCATCCCTGTGCTGTCCGCAGTCTCTGGTCATCCCTGTGCTGTCCGCAGTCTCTGGTCATCCCTGTACTGTGTCCGCAGTCTCTGGTCATCCCTGTACTGTGTCCGCAGTCTCTGGTCATCCCTGTACTGTGTCCGCAGTCTCTGGTCATCCCTGTACTGTGTCCGCAGTCTCTGGTCATCCCTGTACTGTGTCCGCAGTCTCTGGTCATCCCTGTACTGTGTCCGCAGTCTCTGGTCATCTCCTGTACTGTGTCCGCAGTCTCTGGTCATCCCCTGTGCTATCCACAGTCTCTGGTCATCCCTGTGCTGTCCGCAGTCTCTGGTCATCCCTGTGCTGTCCGCAGTCTCTGGTCATCCCTGTGCTGTCCGCAGTCTCTGGTCATCCCTGTGCTGTCCGCAGTCTCTGGTCATCCCTGTGCTGTCCGCAGTCTCTGGTCATCCCTGTGCTGTCCGCAGTCTCTGGTCATCTCTGTGCTGTCCGCAGTCTCTGGTCATCCCTGTGCTGTCCGCAGTCTCTGGTCATCCCTGTGCTGTCCGCAGTCTCTGGTCATCCCTGTGCTGTCCGCAGTCTCTGGTCATCCCTGTGCTGTCCGCAGTCTCTGGTCATCCCTGTGCTGTCCGCAGTCTCTGGTCATCCCTGTGCTGTCCGCAGTCTCTGGTCATCCCTGTACTGTGTCCGCAGTCTCTGGTCATCCCTGTACTGTGTCCGCAGTCTCTGGTCATCCCTGTACTGTGTCCGCAGTCTCTGGTCATCCCTGTACTGTGTCCGCAGTCTCTGGTCATCCCTGTACTGTGTCCGCAGTCTCTGGTCATCCCTGTACTGTGTCCGCAGTCTCTGGTCATCCCTGTACTATGTCCGCAGTCTCTGGTCATCTCCTGTACTGTGTCCGCAGTCTCTGGTCATCCCCTGTGCTATCCGCAGTCTCTGGTCATCCCTGTGCTGTCTGCAGTCTCTGGTCATCCCTGTGCTGTCCGCAGTCTCTGGTCATCCCTGTGCTGTCCGCAGTCTCTGGTCATCCCTGTGCTGTCCGCAGTCTCTGGTCATCCCTGTGCTGTCCGCAGTCTCTGGTCATCCCTGTGCTGTCCGCAGTCTCTGGTCATCTCTGTGCTGTCCGCAGTCTCTGGTCATCCCTGTGCTGTCCGCAGTCTCTGGTCATCCCTGTGCTGTCCGCAGTCTCTGGTCATCCCTGTGCTGTCCGCAGTCTCTGGTCATCCCTGTGCTGTCCGCAGTCTCTGGTCATCCCTGTGCTGTCCGCAGTCTCTGGTCATCCCTGTACTGTGTCCGCAGTCTTTGGTCATCCCTGTACTGTGTCCGCAGTCTCTGGTCATCCCTGTACTGTGTCCGCAGTCTCTGGTCATCCCTGTACTGTGTCCGCAGTCTCTGGTCATCCCTGTACTGTGTCCGCAGTCTCTGGTCATCCCTGTACTGTGTCCGCAGTCTCTGGTCATCTCCTGTACTGTGTTTGCAGTCTCTGGTCATCCCCTGTGCTATCCACAGTCTCTGGTCATCCCTGTGCTGTCCGCAGTCTCTGGTCATCCCTGTGCTGTCCGCGGTCTCTGGTCATCCCTGTGCTGTCCGCAGTCTCTGGTCATCCCTGTGCTGTCCACGGTCTCTGGTCATCCCTGTGCTGTCCGCAGTCTCTGGTCATCTCCTGTACTGTCCGCAGTCTCTGGTCATCCCTGTGCTGTCCGCAGTCTCTGGTCATCCCTGTGCTGTCCGCAGTCTCTGGTCATCCCTGTGCTGTCCGCAGTCTCTGGTCATCCCTGTGCTGTCCGCAGTCTCTGGTCATCCCTGTACTGTCCGCAGTCTCTGGTCATCCCTGTGCTGTCCGCAGTCTCTGGTCATCCCTGTGCTGTCCGCAGTCTCTGGTTATCCCTGTGCTGTCCGCTGTCTCTGGTCATCCCTGTACTGTGTCCGCAGTCTCTGGTCATCCCTGTACTGTGTCCGCAGTCTCTGGTCATCCCTGTACTGTGTCCGCAGTCTCTGGTCATCCCCTGTACTGTGTCCGCAGTCTCTGGTCATCCCCTGTACTGTGTCCGCAGTCTCTGGTCATCCCCTGTACTGTGTCCGCAGTCTCTGGTCATCCCCTCTACTGTGTCCGCAGTCTCTGGTCATCTCCTGTACTGTGTCCGCAGTCTCTGGTCATCTCCTGTACTATGTCTGCAGTCTCTGGTCATCTCCTGTACTGTGTCCGCAGTCTCTGGTCATCTCCTGTACTATGTCTGCAGTCCATTAGTTCAAATTTTTTTTTTCCTGTTTTCTGCCTCTAAAACCTAGGTGCGTCTTATGGTCAGGTGCGTCTTATGGAGCGAAAAATACGGTAGTTGCTGCAGCTGAAAGGTGTTCCTGCAAAACAAACAACAATGGTTAACAATGAAACACAGTAACAATAGAACATTAACTCAATAAAACGACAACTTTTTTTTTTTTGTAATTCAACTTTTTTGTAACTTTGAAGAACAGCCTCTGATTTTAGAGTCTCAAGTTTCCTGACTATCTAATATCTTTCAAGACCCTTGTGTGAGAGTTGTGAAAATGTGCCCTACACTGTGCTGTGCTGTACCCTATACTAATACTCCACTAATGCATGGTAGCAACACAAGCAGTCCTTGAGGCAGAGACCAGGTTGGCCAGGACAGAAGGGACAAAATAAGTGGGTGTTGTGTCTTATTCCGTGTCTGCTACAGACACATTTTCTTTGTGGCGACCTTTGGGTTGGGGTACCAGAGAGGACATCTGGAAAATATCTTTCATACAGCCAACTCAATGTATCTGGATTTAGCGATTGGTCCACAGCAGCTTCTGGATACAAAAGGGCTGTGATGATCCCTTCTTGAAATTTTAGGAAGGATCCAGTTCGTCCAGTTGCTTTGTAAATTACAAAAGCATTATATATAGCCAATTGAAATAGACACCTTTTTGTACCAGTGTCAAATGTTGGAGGAAACTAGGTATGGATTCATCATTTGGTTTTTGAAGTCCACCCCTTCCATGTTAAGGTTTTAGTCTTGGACAGAGAGGGGTCTCTCAACAACGTCAGATGCCATGCTAATTTGGACTATTGTATCTGTGTGAATGGCAGACAGGACAAAAACATCTGATTTGTTATTTCACTTCACTGAGAGTAATTCATCATTTCTCAAGCAGGCTTTCTGCCCCTTTCTAAGTTGGGTGTTTAAAAGCCGTTGAGGGAAGCACTGGCGATTAGGTCGCATGGTGCCACATGAGCCAATTCCAAGATTGTATGAATGTCTAAATAGTGGCATGCTTGTATAGAAGTTTTCCACACATAAGTGGTACTCCTTGGAGAACAAAGACAACACCAAGCCCCATACTATCTTGATACTGCTCCCCGTGTAGTCCGGGCAGTCGGGGGGTTCTATTGCGCTGTCTCTTCCCTCATAAATCCTAAATTTGCATGTATAGCCTGTGGACCTCTCACAGACCTTATACAGTTTGACCCCATATCTGGTATGCTTGCTGGAAAGATACTATTTGAATGCAAGGAGGCCAGTAAAATGAATAAATGACTCATCTACGCAGATGTTTTGCTGGGGTGTATACAAGTCTGCAAATTTCTCAGTGAGGGGGTTTATGAGGGATCAAATTTTGTAGAGCCAGTCATGTTCAGGTTCATGTTCATGCTCCCAAGGACGGCAGAGTGTGTTATCACTGAAATGCATAAAGCGCATTATTGTCTCATATCTATGCCTGGCCATGGCAGCAGAGAACACGGGCATATGATGAATGGGGTCTGTGGACCAATACAACCCCAAATCATTCTTTTTTGACTCGCCACATCACCAAGTGATACTGCAGTGCTGATATGTAAAATACCAGGATGTACTAGGCCACTGGTGCTCGCCAGTTCACCAAAAGGTAGTGCGGCACTAGTACTGGCACTCTGCTGCATATGAGACAAGTCATGAGTTCTTAGCATTTCAGCTACATGGGGTCGGGTACACCTGATCTTAACAGGGACCTCTTCTCCATCGTCCAAGCTACCTGTCAGGGTGCCACTGCTGTCTACAGGTTCATATTCTGAGGCAGATTCTGTCAGAGAGGCTTCCCCTTTGCTCTCATCTGACAAGCTCAGAATCCTGTAGGCCTCTTCATTAATGTACCACTTTTGGGACATTTTGGGCTCTAAATTTACAGGTACTTAGTGCAACTCACAGGGGCTGCTTGAACCGCTACCAATAAAATTCACCTGCTAGTGCTAGCAGAGACCAGGCCTTATTCTGCTAACACTGCAGTTTTGTGTGCAATGTATCACAGGTGACAGTGATCAGAAATTACACTGACACTGCACTTCTTGTTTGTGTTGGGGGAGGGGCTAAACGCAAGTGATGTCAGCGAAGGTCTGATCCTAACACTAACACTGCATTTTTGGGGGACACTAATACTAAGGGGGCACCAGTATAGTTCTGTTCATAATCAATATTGATCTGTACAAACACTATACTAGTAAGTATACTGGCGGTGATTAGTGACTTATAGCGTGTGTGCAATAGTATGCAGGCAATCTAACACTAGCTGACCCTAGCTGGGAGGGGTGCTAACCGACCCAGATGCTATCTGACATCACTAGCGGCAGTAATACAGTGATCAGTTAAAAATGCTATACACTGACACTGTACTAATGGAACTGGCAGGGTGACCAAAGTTGAATATAGCAATCAAGGGGTTAAAATGTGTCTAACTAATGTGTTGCAAATGTGCTGCTTTTACTCACATGTGGGATCTCTTTTTTCTCTTCCTGGAACAAAATGCTTTCAGGGAGAGAAGATCCAGCTAGATCCTGTGCCTGCATTTACAAATACAGGCACAGCTCTGCTTCGTCATTCATTGCCGGAGATCAGCAGAGTCCCAGCCAAAAATCATTGGCTGACAAACATCTCCTGCAGCGAATGGTGGGTGGTCAGAGAGGCATGCACGCTCTGAACAAGTAAGAGCAGAGCATTGTACTTGTACATCGCTCTGCTTGTAGCTGCCGCAATGTACTGTGGGCAGGCGGTAAGTGGTAAAGAGCTTGTAAAAACTAGTGTCATAATTTACCCTTTTTACTTTTATTTTGTATGACTGAGTACACATTTATGTTGTGCAGGTCAGTGTCTGGGAGCTAATTTTTAAAGAAAGCTTCCAGATTCTGATAAGCCCCCTACAAGTATACTCTGACAACCACTGAGCCAAGTGTGTGGGGTAGAGGACCTTGTCCTCATCGACATAGGTAAAAGGTGCTTTGTCAGGGAAGTCCCTCCAGGCAAGGTACTAGGCTTGTAGCATAGTATGGTTCAGGAGGGGGGCCTCATGCTGTCTCCTGCCTTTCATGGCCTGCTAGGCTGCATGCTTGGATAAAGGTCTAGTATGGATTATGGGGGACCCGGACACATTTTTGTCTAGTTTTTTTTTATTTTAAAGTGTGATTCCCCCTAAAATTCATACCGGACCCAAGTAGTCTCATAGGAACTTTGGCTTGACATCCATAAAAGATCCTCATGAAGGGTAAGGGTGTGGTATGTATTTTTAGAAGGAACCCTACTCTGTTTTTCTTTCTTTGTATATGGTCCCTAATTTTCCATCTATTAGGACACCCAGATACTTTTCCATCCTCTATTTCCCCAGAGGATCTCTCCCTAGCGAGTAATTTGCATGGATATGTTTAGCTCCCAAGTGCATTACATTATACATTATTATTCAATAATAAAACTCTTCTGCCATATAGCTACTGATCTCACTGTTTTAACTAAGTTCTCTTGTTGCTTCAATAAATTGCTTAGAAAGTTGCCTATACTCCTATTTAACGTTTGGTTAACGTTTGATTCACTTCAACAGGATTCAGATTCCTCAGCCAAAATTCAGTAAAGTCCAACAAACCAGCCCCAAATTAAACCTAGGTACATTTGACTCATTCCTAGTCCTTAGGTTCTAGTAGTCATCTGTAGCATGTGCAAAGTTCTTAAAGCAGACCAGTCTCTCCATCCTACAGATAAACATCAGTATATGATTACTTCATTTGAAAGAGACCTTAACCACCTCATTATCATCATCTTAACCCCTTTCTTCCCAGGCCATTTTTCAGTTTTCAGTGACATCTTACATAACAAGTAAGTTTAAGTAAGTTTTATATTTATGATTAAACAGAGCCTTCTATTGGTGGCATTTAATAACCAATAAGACTGAACATTTTGAAAAAAAAGGGGTTGTCCTATTTTCTGTTTTAAAATATATCAATTAAATAATCTTTCTTCATAAAAGTAGGCCAAAATAAACTTAATAAGTGTATATTATTTAGTTTGTGTCTACTAACTATAGTATAATAGTATACATATTTAAAATGTATGAACCCTGATGTTCTGACTTCCTATTACAATTTCTGAGGCCCTAAAGTGCCCAGACAGTACAAACACCTACAAAATTACTCCGTTTTGGAAAGTAGCTACCCCAAGGTATTTAGTAAATGGCTCGGCGGGTCTTTTAAAGATATAATTATTACCATAATTTTTCAGAAAATTAAGGAAGTAAATTGGATTTTTTTTCACACACATGTTATTTTAATGATATTTCTCATGCAAAACATGCACAACATTGACATACGTACAATTACACTCCACTCTACTGGTGTATTTGGGAGTTATTATTATTATTATGCAGGTTTTATATAGAGCCAATGGTTTGCTCAGTGCTTTACATTATAGTGGGAGACAATACAGTAACAATACAGTTCAATACAAGAGGGAATTGAGGGCCCTGCTCCTTGGAGCTTACAATCTAGGAGGGAGGGGTGAGTGGTACAATAGGTAAAACTGTGGGGGATGGAGTGGTTGGAAGCATAGAGGATTCCAGTATTAGCAGAGGGTGGGATAGGCTTCCCTGAAGAGATAGGTTTTTAATGATCGCCTAAAGGTACGTAGAGTAGGTGATAGTCTGATAGATTGGGGTAAGGAGTTCCAGAGGATGGGTGACGCCCGGGAGTAATTAAATACGTATATAATTCAATGAGATTTTGAACTCATGGAGTTGTTGAAACATCAGCATTTCAGTGAAAGAGAAGGGTACTTGAACATATTCTAGAACTTGGGTAAACCTAAAGTAAATACTGAGAAGGGTCAAGAAGTTTGTAAGGGTATCAGTGAACCGTATAGGGATGTTAGAATGAACAGTCCTATTTGAAATTTCTTTTTGACAATATACAGAAAAATGGTGAAAGTGGTACAAAGTAGTGCAGTGCCCTGGACTGTGGGGTCAAAGCATCTGTAAATCAAATTATGCAACTATGCTAAAAACAATTCTGTGCTCACACACTTGTTAGACTTCAAAGCAAAATCAGCAGCAATGCTCGTCACAGGAATGGATCACTCACCGAATCCTATTTGACTCCTTAGTAGTCAAATGAACCTATGCGTTTTAGTTACATTGGCTGTGCAACCAAAAAGTGACTTACAAGATCTTAACAGTTTTTGATTTGTATGAATTATTGGAGTGATAAGGATGTTAGCTTTGCACTTTTTGTAACACACAATAAGGAGGCACACATAGTTTTTCACATATTTATTTTAGTTTCATTTAGTTTGTGGCACTGCTTGGGAAACAAAAAGAACGCATGCATAATATATTACTGTATGTAGATCAATGTTTCTCAACCTTTGAGTCACGGCACCCTTAACATTCTGTACAATCTTGAGGTACCCTACTGTAAAATGGAAAAGATGAAACTAAGGCCTCTTTCACACGAGTGGTTGTTCTGCTGCTTGTAAATGCATGTTTTTTTCTTTTGAAATTCCAACACTCCTGGCACAGAGATCACTTGCATTTGTACATTGCATTTATCAGTGTTTACGTGTGTTTTCATGCGGCTGCATTTAGCTGCGTTAGTAAATTTTTGTTTTTTTCTATAGCAACTGTTTACTTATTTTTTCTTTGTACTGCGATTAACTCAGTTTATGTACAGATAGCTGTGGTACATCGCTCCTGGACGCTGTCAACTTTATTTTTCCTAAATGCATAAAACCATATGTTATGAAAACATTGCTAAACACAGTGTATGACTAGAGCCATAGGGATGCATTGTATGCATTTAGCTGCGGTAAATAAGTTCCTCTAACTGCAGCTAAAAGCTGAAATCTAACCGCCTGTTTGAAAGGGGCCTTATAGTTTACTTTACCTATACATGCCTTTTTAATCTTTAATATTTTCAGCATTAGATTTATAAAGACATTCTTTTAAATATATGTGAAGCTCGTCTTAGAAATATTTTATGAGAAGAAGATATACAAGAAAGTAAAGCTTCTATATTGCTAAGCAATGCTTTATGGACTCTATGCTTTTCCATATCCTCTAGAAAAAGTCTTGTTTGGATGAAACTTGTGGGGGCAGAGCCTAATGCTGTTAGTTGAAATGAACTTGCATTAATCCTGGGATTGATACTAACCAATTAACACAATTTTTATATTTGGCAACATTGTATTGAAGTATGGATATTTGTCTATATAACATATGTCCTTTTAATGATTTTTTTTATAAGAGCTGTATGAATGGGGGATTGTATTTTTCACTGACTTCATTGGCTGTTAAAATCTAAAATCAGAATTGATGACTATTTTTATTTCTGTTGTACACTTGGACCATCATGCCTGTGTGAACTTGTCTGACTTCCCAATTCAACCATGGTCTTTAATATGTTTGTCCCACCTTTGCAGCTATTACAGTATTCACTCCTCTGGAGAGGCTTTCCTCAAGATTTGGAAGCGTGTCGGTGGGAATGTGTGTCCATTCAAGCAAAATAGCATTTGTGAGGTCAGGAATTGATGTTGAAAAAGAGGGCTTGGCTCACAATCAGCATCTCCAATTATCCCAAAGGTTTTCAAGAGGGTTGTGGTCAGGGCTCCATGCAGCTCATGCAATTCTTTCACACCAAATTCATGAAATCATTTCCTTTTGGGTCTAGCTTTTTGCACAGAGGCAAAGTCATGCTGGAACAGAAAATGGCCTTCCTACAACTGCTGCCACTGGGTTGGAAGCTTACAGTTGTCCAAAATGTATCATCTTCCCCATGTTACAGTATAACCATTGTTTACACATTCACAAAATAAGTCAAATATTAAATAAGCACACTGACACCATTACAAAATCCTTTATGACACACACAAAGTCCCCTAAAACAGTCCCATGATACAAATCCTTCATCAGTCACGTCATCCAATGATCATGATTCCTGTCAGCCTTGATGATTGATGCCCATCGTTGACCAGCTGTTAGCTGCTGATGAATGCTGTGAATGCTGAGGGCCCACAACTGAATGTAAGCAGCGGCAAGAGGTATCTCAGGTGATGTCCTTAATCAAATACCTTAGATTGTACGCCCCTTGAGGGTAAGGGACTTATGTGAACGTACAATATATATATGTAAAGTGCTGCATAAATTGGCAGCGCTATATAAGCACCTGTAATAAATAAATAGGAGCATCACCATGTCAAAATCAATGACATGCCAAAATGTATAACAGCTGGATGGTCTTTCAAAGCAGTACTGTCCACATCAATAATAGGCTGAAATATGCAGCAGCTGGACATTGTTCTAAGCAGTTCTTGAGTTCTTGTGTTCAGGTACGAATACAGGAATGCCGCGTTCAGGGCATGTGTCCCTAAACACATATGGCCCTAAATGCAAGTACTGCTCAGAACAGTTTCCTTGCTGAAAAACACTGATTTGTACATTTTAGTGCTTCACTTAAAGCATTATTAAAGGAGCTGCTCCACTCCAAACAGTATTTTAAAAAAATGTTTTGCATTGATTTATGTTCCTCCTGGTAGTTTCAGGCTCTCCATGTCTTTTGTTTGACAACCCCTTGCCTATTAGCATTGAAAATGGAGAGAACTGAATTTCAATTAGGGTTCACATTATTGTTCGCAATTCCAGAAGTTTTTGATCAGTTTGCAAATGTCCCACAAATCGAACCCAGGCACATATTTTTGGACAAATAGTGTAAATTAGAATGTTCTCCTATACACATAGTGGCTCAAACTAGCTCACATTATTTGCTTCAGCTGTGTTACATTATTGACCACGTTTTGAAGCATTGTTACATTTGACACACTTTATGTGTTCTCCAGTTTACTGAGGTACCGATAAACACTCATCTGCACTCTTGCTTTTAACTCCCAGGGTCACTTTTCCTTTTCACAGTACAAAGAGTATGTAAAAGTCCACCCATGAACTCAATGAACAATCATAAAGGCTGTACTGTCATCACTATGTCCATTTTTAAGTAAACTCACTAAATTAGGCATTTCCTTTTTTAACGAAGCATTCTTGAATGAAAAGAAGACTAACAGTGCATGTAGCTTTATGAGAGTAAGATAATCCTGAAAGAAAAGAGAACTACCATTTCCAGTAACTTTATGTGAACAAGAGAGATCCTCGGCAGTGAACAAAAACAAAAGAGCCTCCACCATATTTTATTTACTTTGCAAAAGTATGTTCCTTTGCTTCCCATTTTTTAATAATAGTTTTCAGTTCCTTTCTGTGTCTTAGTTGGTTTCCTCCTCCTCCTAAGAGTTAGAAATATATTTAATAAGAGCTATGGAAATAAGAACATTAAGTGAAAGTAACCCACAAAATATCATTTTTCCAGCCACTGTGCTTCTCCATTGTAGCTAAATTGGTAAAAAAAGGCTGTAATAAGAAAAACCGTTATGTTCTCCATGACCTCTCTTATCTCTATTTTAGTGAGGAGGAAACTATTCAGTCACCCCACAGCTATTATTATTATTATTATACAGTATTTATAAAGCGCCAATAGTTCACTCAGCGCTGTGCATTACAAAGGGGGACAGAACATGTGACAGAACAACAACAATACAATGCAAAACATGAGGGGATCGAGTGCCCTGCTCTTTCAAGCTTACAAGCTAGGAGGGAGGGGATGGTAGCACAGGAGGAGATAGCTGTGGGGGATGGGGTGGTAGGAAGAGTGGAGGAGGTTGGCAAGTTAGCAGGGGATGGGGTATGCTTCCCTGAAGAGGTGGGTTTTCAGGGTGCGCCTAAAGGAGAGGAGAGTAGGTGATAATCTGATGGGTTAGGGCAGGGAGTTCCAGAGGATGGGTGACACCCTGGAGAAGTCCTGGAGGCGGGCATGGGAGGAGGAGACCAGGGAACTAGAGAGAAGAACTTAACAAGCTGATAGAGTGATGGATTGGCTTTTTGTTCCACAAGTAAGTGGATAGGAAATGGGACGAGGAGCATTTAAGATCATGTTTCCTCAAAGGAAAACAGTGGGCCACATTACCAGCTGCTCTGTGGCTGTGTATGAAGCATGGATGACAGTCCTCTTCAAATATGAAGACTGGAGCACACTGAATTCAGTATATTGCCAATGTGGCTTCTAGTGCTAGAAAGCATTTCTCATCCAGTTTTTTACTTAACTCTAGATTGCCTAGATATGCCCCAGGTAGGCATAGTCATATGGCTTGTCAATTTCAGTATAGGCTCCAGCTCAGATTAAGGGAATCAGTTGGACTGAGAATCTAGCAGCAGCATTCCTACTGTGTCCTTAGCTTTGAACCCTTGCCCTCCTATCAGCACCATAATGTCCAAAAGTTCTGTAGCACACTTCCTCCCATAGGCAGGGTCAGGTGCCACACTACTTCAGACTTCGGAAATGGCATATGCATATACTCCTGTGCTGGAAGATGGACTCTACAGAGGCTATAACCACATGTAGGATGCCTTAAACAGTGCATGCCTTGCTGCCCTCAACATATCAGGGAAATTCAGATGTACCGCATACAAAAGAAAAACAAAGAGAGGGTGCAGGGGCCTAGTGCATTACCTCACAAAAACATTTATTGTATAAAAGAAGTGGTAATATACTCAGAAAGGATAACAGTGTCAAGGGCACATCATATAAAATGCACCTAGGTCCAGTCTCACTGAATGATTGGCTCTGAGGAAGAGGCAAGTCCTTGAAACGCATCAGTTGGTTGGAGGTCTAGGAATCCCATCACGGATATCATTCAGTGAGACTGGACCTAGCTGCATTTTATATGATGTGCCCTTGACACTGTTATCCTTTGTGAGTATATTACCACTTCTTTTATACAATAAATGTTTTTTGAGGTAATACACTAGGCCTGTGTGCCCTCTGTTTGTTTTTCTTTTGCATGTCACACTACTTCAGTACACATGAGAAAGACATTTTTGTGTTGTCTCAGGCTTGATTCCTAATCTAGTACTGCACCAGGAAAGAGGATCACGTTGAGGTAGCCCTATCACCCTATTCAGTGGAACAGGGCCTTCTCTGACCACACCACCACCAGGATTGCTATCTTCTGGGCTGGTCCACTGAGTCCTGAGTGTCGAAAGACTAGGTATTGATGAGGTGGGAGAAAAAAATCCTTGATGCCTTTGCTGTGGAGGTAAGCTTGTAATGTATAAGTGCTAATTAAAGTACTATAGTTTATTGTGAGTTTCACCACACTATTAGGTCAGGAATCACTTCATTTGAAAACCTCTGTCTTGTTTTCTGTTTCTAATATTAGATTTATTTTATGAACCATGCTTCTTGTAACTTGGCAACATTTCAAGCGGAGGTGACATCCCCTCTAACTATGTGATCCACTGGAGTCTAATCTTCGTATTTGACACTGGCAACATTTTTCATATTATAAACCATATTTAATTATATTAAAAAATGTAGTACCCACACCCCACCAAAACAAACCAGACTGAATTACCAGACACATGAGTGGGATCTCCATGGTTCCAGAGCTGTAAGCCTGCAGTTTCCTTCCCATACTGATAGGAACCTGTATGACTTTCAGAACCAGGTGAAGACTTTACATTAGTGGCCCCCCACAAAACACTAGCCAAGCCATGCCACAGTAGGGGAATTATGTGCAACTTTTGAACTGGAATTTGAAGAACATCACAATCCAGTTAGTATTATAAATCTCTGTTAGTTTTAGTCATTATCTGTAGTGCCCAGGAGCTGCAGGAGGTTTAGTGGCTAATTAAACCCTCCCTAGAACCTACCAACCTGAACAACCTTAGACCCATCTCCCTGCTGCCATTTACCTTTAAATTCCTAGAATGCTTAGTCTACAATCGTCTGAGCTCCTACCTCACTGACAACAACCTTCCCTTCCCTTTACAGTCTGGCATTCGCCCTCTACACTCCAACAAAACTGCCCTACTAAAACTTTCTAATGACCTACTAACTGCAAAAACCAACGACCACTATTCAATACTCTTACTACTCGACCTCTCCGCGGCTTTTGACATGGTTGACCATCCCCTCCTCCTCAAAAAACTACACTCTTTTGGCCTCAGCTACTCCGCTCTCTCCTGGTTCTCCTTCTATCTATCGCAGTGCTCCTTCAGTGTTACCTATAACGCTGCCACCTCCTCCTCACTCCCTCTCTCTGTAGGGGTCCCTCAAGGTTCTGTCCTTGGACGCCTTCTCTTCTCCATCTACACCTCCTCCCTTGGTCACTTGATAAACTCCCACGGCTTGAATTACCATCTCTATGCTGATAACACGCAAATCTATCTGTCTACCCCTGTAATAAATCTAAATTATGATTCGGCACTTATATTGATGGCAAGCTTGCAAAATATTTGGTTTTTATGATTAGTCATAATTAATATTAATATGTGTAAATGGTCTTTTGACAAATGGTAGTATTAGTATTCTTCAATTAAACTGAGACTGAAAAAGATATGAATAAGTTAAACTGAGACTGAAAAAGATATGAATAAGTTAAGCTGAACTAGCTAAATCAGTTGAAGGTTGAGTATACTATATTTAGGCATAGACGTCTCTGGTAGTTATGTCAAGGTATTAGAAGTGACTTACTATTACATTATGTATTTTAATAGTATCTGTGTGTATTTAGTATACGTTTCTAACATTGATACATATATAGTTTAGTGATTATACATTGATATGTTCTTAAGCTATACTATTCTTTAAATATATAGCTGAGGGTTCATCAGCATACATATGTTCCTGTCCATCAAACATCATATGTATAGCATCCTTTCCTTATATGAAATGGCTTTGCTAAGCAGTAATAATTTCCATAGAAGGTATTAAGATCACTAACTATGACGTACATTTGCCTCATAAAAGACCATGAGACAACGGACAAGGGGCACACACTTACACGCTACATGACTCTTGCATACACACGTCTGAGAAGCTGCAACAGGTGCATACTGAGATCACTTCCAGCTACAATATAGTCACGTCCGGCTTCTTCTTCACAAAGCCATTGAGCTTGAAGGACAGGACAGCACAGCACACGGCCGTACTTCAATACCTAATAATGGTGACTCTTTCTTTATCTCTGAACTTTTGTTTGTTATTTCTACAGTAGTTTTATCTACATGGAACTGTTCATAATACGCTTTACATTGTTTATTTTACACCATTGTGTGATAGAATAAAATCACACTTCATTTTTTATTTCAATGGCTCTTTCATTCATAATCACCTCAAGACACTAGAAGAAGTATTATATGTGTCTAAAATCCAACAACCCCTCACCTCACCCCTTCAGTTTCCACCCGCATCGCTAGCCTACTAAGTGACATATCGGCTTGGATGTCACTCCACTTCCCCAAACTCAACCTTTCCAAAACTGAGCTCCTAGTATTCCCCCCTGCCCGCGCCACCCCCACTGACTTCACCATAACTATCGCTAACACCATCCTCAGTTCATCCCCTCATGCCAGGGTACTAGGTGTAATTCTAGACTCTCATCTGTCCTTCCAGCCCCAGATTCAATCGCTGACAAAATCATGTAGACTTCACTTCTGCAACATCTCCAAGATACGACCGTTCCTAACCCAAGAAACCACTAAGCAACTTATTCACTCCCTTGTCATATCATGCCTCGTCTACTGTAACTCCCTCCTCATTGGCCTACCTCATCGCAGGCTATCCCCCTTCCAGTCTATCATGAATGCTGCTGCCAGACTCATCCACCTCACGAACCGTTCTGTATCTGCCACCCCTCTCTGCCAATCCCTCGACTGGCTCCCAGTTGCCCAATGGATAAAATTCAAAACATTGACATATAAAGCCATCCACAACACTGCCCCAATTTACATAACCGATCTTATCTCTAAATATCACCCAAACTGTACACTCCGCTCCTCGCAAGACCTCTTACTCTCTAGCTCCCTTATCTCCTCCTCCCATGCACATCTCCAAGACTTCTCCAGGGCATCACCCATCCTCTGGAAATCCCTACCCCAATCTATCAGACTCTCACCTACTCTGCTTGCCTTTAGGCGATCACTGAAAACCTATCTCTTCAGGGAAGCCTATCCCGCCCTCTGCTAATTCTGGAATCCTCTACTCTCCCAACCACTCCATCCCCCACAGTTACTACCTACTGTACCATTCACCCCTCCCTCCTAGATTGTAAGCTCCAAGGAGCAGGGCCCTCAAATCCCTCTTGTATTGAACTGTATTGTTACTGTATTGTCTCCCACTATAATGTAAAGCACTGAGCAAACCGTTGGTGCTATATAAATTCTGTATAATAATAATAATTACTTCCGGCCAGGGGTCTTCAGTAAAGAGTTCCGCTACATGTAGGATGGTGATACTGCGGCTGGGTTGTTAAGCCATTTATAAGCCAGTTGTCCAGTTAGCCTGTCAGGAGCGAAGCAGCAGAGTCCTTACCCTTCTACCAGCATGGTAATGTCTAAAAAAAATACATCACAAACATCCTCCCATAGGCATGGTCAGGAGCTGCACTACTTCCGTACACACAAGCAAGGCTTTACTTTTTAGGGTTCTCTCAGGCCTGTTCCTTAAACTAGTCCTGTGCCAAAAAAGAGAACTGTGTTGTGGTAGCCTTATCATCCTAATGAGTGCAACAGGGACCTTATCTAATCACTTTACTACCAGGACCACTATCTCCAGGGCACCACCTGCTCCTGACCCATGCTGACTACTACATACACTATACACTCTTTATGTACTTTAAACAAATTCCTGATATAGGTTATGCTTATCGCCTCCCAGAGGCCCAGATAGTCCTCACAGTAATATAAATTTTCCTTACATACAGTTGTGTTCAAAATAATAGCAGTGTCTTGAAAAAAGTGAATAAAGCTCAAAATCCTTCTAATAGCTTTTATTTCCATACACACAAATGCATTGGGAACACTACACATTCTATTCAAAATCAAAACATGAAGAAAAATATATAAAATTTGTGTTGTTCCTCTACAAAAATGGAAGAAAAGTGAATATTAGACTGTTCAAAAAAATAGCAGTGTTTGTATTCTTCTTTACAAACTCAAACATTCACTATATAAACTGAAAAATGTTTGAAGATTTTGCTTTCCTTTGAATCAATTAATATTTAGTTGTATAACCACTGTTTCTGAGAACTGCTGTACATCTGTGTTGCATGGAGTCAACCAACTTCTGGCACCTGTAAACAGGTATTCCAGCCCAGGATGATTGGACTACATTCCACAGTTCTTCTCTGTTTCTTGGTTTTGCCTCAGAAACTGCATTTTTGATGTCACCCCACAAGTTTTCTATTGGATTAAGATCCGGCTGGCCACTCCATAACGTCAATCTTGTTGGTCTGGAACCAAGATGTTGCACGTTTACTGGTGTGTTTGGGGTCATTGTATTGTTGGAACACCCATTTCAAGGGCATTTCCTCTTCAGCATAAGGCAGCATGACCTCTTCAAGTATTCTGATGTATTCAAACTGATCCATGATCCCTGGTATGTGATAAATAGGCCCAACACCGTAGTATGAGAAACATCCCCATATCATGATGCTTGAGCAACCATGCTTCACTGTCTTCACAGTGTACTGTGGCTTGAATTCAGTGTTTTGGGGGTCCTCTGACAAACTGTCTCTGGCCACTAGACCCAAAAAGAACAATCTTACTTTCATCAGTCCACAAAATGTTGCGCCGTTTCTTTTTAGGCCAGTCAATGTGCTCTTTGGCAAATTGTAACCTTTTCAGCACGTCTTTTTTTCAACAGTGGGACTTTGCGGGGGCTTCTTGCAGATAGCTTGGCTTCACATAGGCATCTTCTAATTGTAACAGTACTCACAGGTAACTTTAGACCTTCTTTGATCTTCCTGGAGCTGATTGTTGGCTGAGTCCTTGCCATTTTGGCTATTCTTCTATCCATTCAAATGGTAGTTTTTCATTTTCTTCCACATCTTTCAGGTTTTGGTTGCCATTTTAAAGCATTTGCGATCATTTTAGTTGAGCAGCCTATCATTTTCTGCACTTCTTTATATGTTTTCCCCTCTCCAATCAACTTTTTAATCAAGGTACGCTGTTCTTCTGAACAATGTCTGGAACGACCCATTTTCCTCAGAATTTCAGAGAGAAATGCACTGTAACCAGCATGTGCAACATTTGCTGCCTTCCTTCCTTAAATAAGAGCAATAATTGCCACCTGTTTTTCAAAGAATGAATGACCTCACTAATAGAACTCCACACTGCTATTATTTTGAACATGCCGCTTTCAAATTAGTGATTCAATTACACAGAATCAGCAGCATGCATGTCATGACTGTTGGGTCTGTTGGATTTCTATTACTCTACTACACCTGCTAGTAAATTATTTGCCATGTAGAAATATAATTTCTACGAAAAACAGTGATTGATCAGGTTAGTGATGTCTGACTGCTATTATTTTGAACACAACTTTACTTGTATCTGAAGTCAGTAACAAGGCTTTATGGTGGCTTTTGTAAACTTTACTGAACAGTACTTAAATGTTTTACAGACATCAGGTTACAGAATGTTTATCATTTCCACATACTTTGCAGTAACAAGTCCCAAAGTGGTTGGCCATTAACATTCAGAAATTAATCCTCAAGGTGCTAATGTCCCATTAACTCTACTCAGGAGGGGCTGCTGTGGTGCTCACTTGCCTATAAAAGTTCTCTATGCATCTCCTCTTCCTGTCCTAGTACTTATGGCATCCCTTTCTCCAGAGAGGGAAGTGCCCCCCCCAGGGGTGGACTGACCATTTGGAAACTCGGGCACTGCCCGAGGGCCCAGAGTCAGTAGGGGGCCCCATGAGATTCCCCTGGTCCCTTTTTCATAGGCTTTTTTGAGTTTGGGCGAGGACACAGGGGCCCCATGATTCCCTATTGCCCGGGGGCCCCATGAGTTGTCAGTCCGCCTCTGTGCCCCCCCCATGCTTGCTTCATGCTGCTCTCAGACACAGGGTGTCTCTGTGCATTTAAGACCTGGTTGCAGTGCAAAATTCCTATGTGAATGTCTGTGATTGCACTAAGCAGTTAGTTAGGCTGCAGAGGTGGAAAGGGGTTAAGCCAGGTTCTGCATTCTCCCAGACTTTCTAGGCTCTGCCCTCTACCCTGTGGAGCTAATAAAAAGGAGGGGGGCTCTGCTGAAGGGCTGAGAGCCATGACCTGCATGGAAAGGAGAGGAGACAGGAGACAGATGTAATCTTCCGCAACATTCTGAGCACCTTTTGGGGAGATCCCCTTGGAACTAGGACTCTTCCACACTATGGATTCTTACCTTGGAAGGTATGCCTATATTGATTTAGTTAGGGAAAGACTGTTATTACACTGCTGGACTGTACTGTTTCATGGTCAGAAGTTACTGCAAAGAAGTGCATGGTGATGTGTGGCAGATCCCAAAGAACAGGGCCTGTTGGTTTACATGAAAGTTATAGCGTGTACAAATGGCGGTATACTGTATATATACTGGAATTGTCTGGGTTTTTTTACTAGTAATGGCAGCGATCAACGACTTATAGCGGGATTGCGAGACTGCGGCGGGCATTCTAACACTGCAGAGCCATACAAAGCAGTGTGCAGGAGCTGACAGGACAGAGATCTGTATTGTTTACATACAGGTCTCTCCCCCATCAGAGATACTCAGCGATCACCAGGTGCCGGCAAGTAATCACCTGCTGGGGGGACCTGGTGATTGACAGCTGAGGCAATAAATGGTGGCACGGGCAGGGCGCACGCCCCCTACCCAGAACTGCAAAATCATACGTGATTTTGCGCACCCGTGCTGCCCTGTAGCAGTATTTATGTTATAGGGATGCGTGGAACTGGTTAAAAAGGAATAGAACAGAAATGTTTACAATTATTTTCCTTCAGCAGTAGGGGTAAAACTCCATTATTCAGTTTTGAGAGGACTAATCATTTAAAATATTTGGCTTCAAATAGAACATCAGCCCTTGATGCAGCCTTTAACCTTGTGACAAAGTTACATTGTTGCAGTCTAATCACCAGGGGGAGAGAAGACTGAGTAAATGCTTTCTCCTGCCTGCTGCAGACTAATGACATCATCTCAGCCTAGGCAAAGTCATTGACTGGAATTCAAGGATGACTTTTAATGATAAAATGTGGAGCTTTTCTAAAAAAATAACACTGTTGATGTAACTGGTGACGTGTCAGGAATTATTCATGCAGCCTTGTAAAGTTACTGAAAGGTACACAAGAATACTGCCTTAACGCCCTGTGGCAGCATATTTATCTTTCCTTTTGTGACATTATGAAGACAAAATAATGAATGTTTCCAATGGGCCACTGTGCACCAGGATAATAAATATTAAACCATTAAAAGACAATACAGTAGGTTGGAGCTTTTGGAAGGATGCATCATGAAGTGTAACAAGTCAACTTCTTCTTGTTATAATACCTTCAATCATTTGGAAGTGGGAATGTGCGATTCTCAGTCTCATAAGTACAGATCAGAGAACTAAGCTAATCACAAAAGTTGCAGATGTTGGTTCACACAGTAGTAGTTACTTCAAAGGTGCTTTGGTTTCGTTATTAGCCCACACTAAATTCCAGATTGAAACTACACCTCCCATGCACCTCCACATGAAAATAAGCCACAGATCACTTTAAAGAACATCACTGCTTTTGTTCAAACACTTTATTAAACACCCACTTGCTAGATTCTGTGTTGGAACATGGGGAAACAAACAATAGTGAGAGAGAGGCAGGTGTAAGTTGGACGATCACAGGGAGTTCCTACTAATATTTATAATCGTTGCTAAGCTTCATCACCCACACGACAGAGCATTCAGTCCTATGTACACAAATCAAATTGCTGTTAATGCTTAGCATTTGCTGCAGTATATCTAAAGCAAAAATGTATTCTTTCTCTTTAGATAGATTAGGGCAGCCTTTCTCTACCAGGGTGCCCAGGCACCATGGGGTGCCTTGAGGCTTCTTCAGGGGTGCCTTGGCAAAATGTCTAAAAATTGCCCAAAACTTGTATACAAGCCAGAGGTGGACAAATCCTGCTTACACAAAGCCACAGGTTTTCATTGTGCACCATACAACCTTCCAGCCGCCAGCGTCCTGACAACTAATGACATCAGTTGATAAGGAGAATGTCAGCTGCCTGCACAGCATCCTCATTTGACCCTCCCTCGCCCCTCTTCATCAGTGCCGGGGTTACATTAGGCCAGTGACGGAGAAACACTTGAATACTGGTCAGTACCAGTGTGCAAAGGTGTATTTGCTTTGGAAAAATAAATCACCTCTAATGTTGGGTGTCCTACATGTGTGGGTGTTCAGGGGCGGACTGACCATTCGAGCACTCGGGCACTGCCCGAGGGCCCGGGGTCAGTAGGGGCCAATGAGATGCCCCTGGTACCTTTTTCATAGGCTTTTTTGGGTGTGGGCAAGGGCACAGGGGCCCCATGATCCCCTATTGCCCGGGGGGCCCCATGAGTTGTCAGTCCGCCCCTGTGGGTGTTGCTGCATTATATAAAACTATTAGAATAGTTTTTCACATTTTAGAATGGGGTGCCCTTTTAAAATTATGGAAGTCTTGAGACACCCCATTTTAAATTGGGGTACCTTAAGACTGTCCATAATTTTAAAGGATGCCTCGGGACTATCTATAATTTTAAAGGGTGCCTTGACCAAAAAAAGGTTGAGAAATACTGGATTAGGAAATAGACTACTGCTATTTTTTTTTTTTTGGGGGAGGGGGTCATGTGTGTCCCCTTATTATTATTATTATACAGTATTTATAAAGCGCCAATAGTTCGTTCAGCGCTGTACATTACAAAGGGGGACAGAACATGTGACAGAACAATACCAATACAATGCAAAACATGAGGGGATTGAGGGCCCTGCTCTTTCGAGCTTACAATCTAGGAGGGAGGGGATGGTGGCACAGGAGGAGATAGCTGTGGGGGATGGAGTGGTAGGAAGAGTGGAGGAGGTTGGCAAGTAAGCAGGGGGTGGGGTATGCTTCCCTGAAGAGGTGGGTTTTCAGGGTGCGCCTAAAGGAGAGTAGAGTAGGTGATAATCTGATGGGTTGGGGCAGGGAGTTCCAGAGGATGGGTGACACCCTGGAGAAGTCCTGGAGGCGGGCATGAGAGGAGGAGACCAGGGAACTAGAGAGAAGGAGGTCTTGTGAGGAGCGTAGTGTGCGTGCTGGGCGGTACTTGGATATTAGCTCAGTGATGTAGTTTGGGGCAGTATGGTGGGCAGCTTTGTACGTCAGTGTTAGGATTTTGAATTTGATCCGTTGCGCAATCGGAAGCCAGTGGAGGGATTGGCAGAGGGGGGTGGCGGAAACGGAGCGGTTGGAAAGGTGAATGAGTCTGGCAGCCGTATTCAGGATCGACTGAAGCGGGGATAGCCAGCGGTGAGGCAGGCCAGTGAGGAGGGAGTATGATATGATGAGGGAGTGGATGAGCTGTCTAGTGGTTTCTGGGATTAGGAACGTGCATATTTTGGCGTTGTTGCGGAGGTGGAGTCCCATTCACACATACAGTACATAGAGTGTAGAGTAACACTGCCTATTCTATGCTTATGGTGGTAATGGCAAAAATATTTTACCTAGGCTTTCAATATCAATATATCATTGCAAAAGATAAAAACTGTTGCTCTGGGTAACAACACATTACCCATTATTCTTTGTATTATCCTATATTTATGTTTGATTGTCACATTACTTTTTGCAGCAGTGCAGCTTTTGCTTATGTGACTCTTGAATATGGAAATGTTTAACATTTTTATAATACCAGTACTGAGATGGCAGTTACCTAATTTTCTTGTAAGGTATACGTTAGCAAATATCTGAGGTATCCTGTAAGTTCTAAACACTAGTCTTTTCTAAAAAAAAGGGTAGTGAAAATGACAGCGTTCTAGTTGAGTCTTTTATTGGCTATACATTACATGGTCATTTTAGCAGATTAGGTTAATTAGCCCCAAAAGGAGGCCAATGACTAGTAGTTTTCCACTACAGAAGGAACATTTTCTGATATGTAGGAAAATGCAGTCAGAAGGTGACTACAAGTATCACATATTGCCTTGATAGTGGTAATGATGGTTACATTATCATACCAGACCAATGTAGAAAAAGAGCGATTCTGAAACTTACATAAGCTTTTATTTGGTTTTGGGTAGAGAAGGAAAAGGTTGGAGGCACTGTCAATGTTTTATAGATGTTGTGTCCCTATTTGGGGGATTTTTCCTAAATATTTGCCTGGACAGAAAGTGCTCAGACATTTTTCTAACAGGGATAGACAAAAAACATTTTCAGTAGAGCAAGGAAGAGTTAACTTTTCTGACTTGTATGAATGACAACCACATCGCCCATTTTAGAAGGGGTGTCACAGGGACAGGAAGGATGAAAAATGTACCTTTTCTTCATTGTATCCTAAAAAATTGGCTGGTTTTAGGCTTTTACATGTTTAAATATATCCAGAGCTTTCTATGTACAGGACAAGGAGACATCGAATTGCATGTGTAAAAGAGATATTTCCATATGTTTAGGAAGCTATTTTTTTTACTGTAACAATGGTTATTCTGTAGTATGCTTTGCCATGTTAGTTAATTACAAATTTATGAATAATGCATCATAGCCAAGGTAATGATGGCCAATGAGGGAACATTTTGATGCAGGGAATACAGGTAGGTCAAGAAGAATAAGAATTTTGTTTTGCCTTCCTTTAGGCAATACTACATGGACATAAGTTTTTTTCATCTTAATCACTACAGTATGTGACTAGGATACCTTGAATATTACGTACATTGGGTATAGGAAAGAACCACATTTTGTTGCTTTGCATTCTGAAATGAAGACAGATACAGTTTTTGTTTTATCCAGCTGTATTTACTCAGTGCAACTTATACCATCCAAGGGAGAGATGTCAGAAAAAAAAACCCAGAATCTCTGAGTTAGCAAGAGGATCACTCCCCCTCCTAAAAATGACTTGTAAACTCAACCAGGTGTAGCTAATCACCTTTTTGATGGCACACAAAGCAATTTGACTTTCAACTGTGATCAGCTGTGGTCATTTTGATTAGCTCAGCATGAAAAGAGCTTTCCTGGAGCATTTCAGTCCCTGGTAGTGCAACTGAAGCAAACAATCAATTATGGGTGGCAAGGCACTGTCACCAGGATCTCCGGGATAAAGTGATGGACAGGCACAAGTTAGGAGATGGATACAAAAAACTTCAAAGAATTTACAAACACCTAGAAGCACAGTGAACTCTATTATTAAGAAGTGGAAGGTATTTGATACATCACAGACCCTCACTAGATCAGGATGTTGCTCCAAACTGGATGAAAGAGCCAGGAGGAAACTGGTCAGAGATGCTACCAAGAGGCCTACAGCAACTCTGAAGCAATTGCAAGAATTTTTGACAAAGAGTGGTCATTGTCTGCATTTAACAACAATATTACAAATTCTCCACAAATGTGGCTTGTATGGGAGGGTTGCAAGAAAAAAGCCTCTCCTCAAGAAAGGCCACATGCAGTCTAAGTTTTGCTAAAATGCACTTTGAAGATTCTGAGGCCTCATGGAAAAAGGTGTTATGGTCAGATGAGACTAAAATTGAATCATTTGGCCTCAACACTATATGTTGGGTGGAAATTCAATACAGCTCACCATCCAAATACCACCATTCCTACAGTAACGCATGGGGATGATACTATCCTGTTACTGGGATGTTTCTCTGCAGCAGGGACTGGAGCACTTGTCAGGATAGAAGGAAAAACAGATGGGGCAGAATACTGTCAAATGCTTGAGGAAAATCTGTTGACCTCTTCCTGAAAGTTGTCAATGGGAAGAAGGTTTACCTTCCAACATGAATATGACTCAAAGCACACAGCACAACTGACCACACAGTGGTTGAAGGAGAAAAGGTGACTGTTCTTGCATGGCCTAGTCAGAGCCCAGGCTTAAACCCCATCGAAAATCTGTGGAATGACTTGACGACTGCAGTCCACAGTCACCATCAAATTTAACTGAAGTTGAGCAGTTCTGCAAAGAAGAGTGGGCAAATATTGCAAAGGTCAGATGTGCATAGTTAGTAGAGACATATCCCAAAAGACTAAAGGCTGTTATTAAAGCAAAAGGTGGTTCAACAAAATACTGACACAAGGGAGTGATCCTTTTTCCTCTGTTTTTTATTTGTTTTACATTTTTTTCTAGCATGTTGGTGTTATATCTTTCACTTGGATGCTATAAGTTGCACTGAATAAATACAGCTGGATAAAACAAACATTGTGTTTGTCTTCATTTCAGGCTGCAAAGCAACAAAATGTGATTATCTTAAGGGGGTGGTGATTATTTTCTATACCCACAGTACGTGTGTTGTATTTAAAAAGAACATCACATTTTCTTCTAAGAAAATAACACCTATAATATAACTTTTTTTTATTTTAAATGGGGATTTACAGACACTGAAGTCCAGTCTCTTCATTTTGTTTAGTTGCAGTGAAAGAGTTAAAGTGTACACGGTGCTTCCTGGAAGCTTTTGTGGTCTCTCTGAGCTTTGCTGAGAAATAAGTGTCAACACGCTGCTTCAAACCCCTCTGATGAAGTTCAGAAATAGGTGGGTTGGTGATGGGTTTTGGGGTGATAATGAGTTTGCTTCTCTTTTGATTTTGCTGAGTCAATTCAGTTCCTAGATACAGAGGGGCTACATGATATCATAACTGACATTTCAGACGCAACAGAGACAAGCTTAGCGTGAATTGCATAAAACATGAAACAAGCGGTTAGAATGATCAGTACATTTCTGTTAGGGCTCATACATATTTTATTGTCTGTGATAGACCATTGGTTTATTGGCAGTACTCTACATATGTTTTGTATATTTTATTTTTATTTTTTTATGTGTATTTTTTTAATTTGACCCAGGATATTAAAAGATTACATTGATCTGATAAGCAATAATATAGACTCACCCCTTTAAAGTGACTACTAAAAAAATGTGGCCTATAATTGCTTGCACTTACCTTTCATAGTTTTCTGGTTGAAAAAACAATTCTGGTTTTGCCTACCATCTCAAACACATTCCTCTAGGCCAGCAGGCAGCCCTTAATATTGGTGAACCAATAGTAATGTTGGGAGAAGGTGGGCAAACGCTTTTGTTGGAACTTTCCCCATTTTAAATAGCCCCACAATGAAAACTGCTCCTCTGGCAGCAGACTTATTTTTTTCAAGTAACAGAGTCACTTTAAAGAGAAATTATAATGGGTTTTACTATGAACCCACATTGAAAACTCGAGGTTCCTATGTATCTCAGTCTGGTGAGTCATGCTGAGGCTGCAGGCTGGAGAGAGCCCATCCTGGCTCAATGCATGCATTGCGCTGCCCATGGGGCTTAGTCTTTATGACTAAGGCCCATGGGTGGGGCAAAATGTGTTGGGAGCATGGCCTAGATGGAGTTGGGCTGAGGTTGCTTTTACTATAGTGACTGTCAGGTCCTGATGGTGTTCGGCAGGCACATAAATTCCTTTTTGTTATAATGGATTTTAGTCATTTGATTTTTATTTGTTTCTAAATTGAGGGTTTATATAATTTTTTGTGTAAAATTCCTAATTTGACCAATATACTTTTATTAAAGGGTAAATTCATGGCACTCAGTGTTGTAGAGCATGCTGAACTTTCTAATAGTGAAGGAAGCTGTATCAGCATTGGATAGTGAGAGCAGAATTCCTAAATAGCCATGGTTACAAAATAGGTAGGTATAAAGTCTACAAAAACATGGGCTGGCAGAAATGCCCAGAATGGGAATGTATTCAAGGACCAGTCATGTGCCAATGTAATTACTCCAGCCCCCCAAATCTCCCCTTCTGGGCATGAAGAAAATAGGAGCATCCCTTCATACAATTCATTGCCAAGACTGAACACTGTGAGAGAGATGGTTGGGGAGTGGCTATGTCTTTGCAAATGGCAACCATCATAAAGTAGGTATTTGAATAGATTCAGATGCTGAATTATTAGTTTTCATTTTTTTATTTTTTGTAGGGTACAAGTTTACTTTTAAGAGCACTAGAGATGTTGGAAAATATGATAATCAGTAAGATGGTGTACAAAACAAAAATGAAACTAATGGTGGTCATACATTTTTCAATAAATAAACAATTTATTTTCCAAATTATCTTTTCCCATAGGTATAATTGATCTATAGTCGACAACCCATTTGATCGATATGCCACACTCGGGGAATTGTTTTTTTTTTTAGTTAAGATATGATCATAGCTTACAATCATAAGTTATCAATTGCATCTCTGTTTCCAGTATGTAATCTTATGATCTCATAATTCAAAATACGATCGTATACATGAACAGCGCTATCAATTGATGTAAAACAATCATGAATGTTCCACCCTTGTTAGTCAACTCAGTTTGTTCAAATATGATCATAATTGAGTCTATATGGTTTGAATCTGCAAAAAATTAAAACTCCACAACTTCTCTTCCAATCTTTTTGATTAACTTGAACATTGGTCGGATAAACAAATTAAGCATGTTTAGCCATCATTAGGCTTCCAAGGTGTGAGATAATACCTTTAGTGTGAGTGTTCCCCACCTGCTTGCTATTGGCACCTCACAGAATATTGTATTTCTGGGTGTAGGGCAAATAGGCACTCTTCTTCTTGATCTCCCTGTAACTTTAGGAGGAATGGGTTACTTCCAAACATACCCTGACCCCAATTTATTATTTGATATATATATTCCAACATGGAAGCTCTCATAGACTAGAGTTATTTTATTATAGGAAATTATATAGCACTGACAATTTACATATACATTGTACATTTACATCAGACCCTGCCCTAAAGGAGTTTACAGCCTAAGGTCCCTAAAGCATGGGCAGGATGATTGTGCACAAGTTGATCCATTGATTGACTTGGGTACAACCTGCCTGTCAGATTTTTAAACATGCGATTACTGTCAGCTGCTATAGCCACTGGAAGTACTCATTGTTTTCTCCCAGCTGGGAAGGCTCAGCACACTGGCAAAACACGATAATGATCTGGGAGACATTCCCCCATCAACACTGACTGTGGTGGAAGGAAAGAAAATCGATTCATCTTTGGCTTGCTTAATTCATTTCCATACATACGTAAATTAGGGCCAAATAAGACAGGAGCCAATTAACTTATTAGCATGTCTTTAGAGTGTGGGAAGCCACACAGGCACAGGGAGAACATACATAATCCAGGCATGGGGATGCCATGGCAGGGATTTGGACCAACATCCCTAGTGTTGCCAGGCAGAAGTGCTATCTACTTAGCCACTGTGCTTCCCATTAGCAACAGAACTTCACAGAGGGGCCATTGCGAGGCAGTGCGGCTTCCACATATATAAGCAAATATTGTACTGCTAAACCTATGTGTTTTAATGCTTTTTTTTGCTTGCTAGCTGGTATATGTATTGAGAAATCTTTGTAATGTGCTTGTATATACCTTATTAAGCAAAATATACTGGCTATGTACAAATGAATAACTTTAACCCCTTCCCGCCGGTGCCTCCGGCCCTTTAAGAGTTTCAGAAACCAGGAGGCAGGATGGCCAGGGCGGGGTTTAGGGATCATGTGACCACCGTGACACCTCATCATGGTGATCACATGATCGGGAAAGGTCCCAATCGAAAGATCAGATCGGGACCTTTGATTACCGGACATGTGTGCTGGGAGCGCGTAGGGTGCACGCTCTCAGCACATATGTTTTTTCTTAATTGCACGCAAATGTGCGGCTGCTCGGCATCTAGGCCCAGACGCCGGGAGGCCGCACATTTGTGTGCTGCCGGTGTGAAGAGGTTAAAAGAGAAGTATGGTCAAAGTTTTTTGTGCCCATAATTCTCTTGTGGGTCACAGGAGTGAGCTCACTTGTGCTCTCCTGTGACCCAGAAACAGCCGGCTAAAGCCCACTGTCAGCTGACATCACAGAGCTGCTCCAGGCTCTGAAAAGATCCTGATAATAATGTCGGGATCCACCCAGATGCCTTACCAACAGCTGTCTCAGCCTTTCAGCACACCTCTGAGAGCCTGAACCAGCCGCTCTTGCCCCCTCCCCAGCCCTCCGATCCAGTGAGTGCTGGAGGGGCAGAGTAGAGAGCAGTGACTTTCAGTTCCCAGCGGAACAAGAACTGAGTAATCAGTGGTCATTTGATGGCTCAGTTGGAGCGGGCAGGGGACAGCTGCAGCATCACACCGATCCTGCAGCATGGAGGTGAGCATGTGTGTTAAATTTTCTGAATTTCCACACGTTAGGTAATTTAAATTTATTTAGCCATTTAAAGCCTATACCTTAGCAGCTATCACATCTTCAAAACAGAAAAGCATATTAAATGTGTTTAATTAGTTATCAGGATTCCCTCACTAATGTGTATTCATTTTCTGCCTATTGTCTTTGTCCTGTGTGTTCATCCTACTCGTATGTGAATCAGTGTGGAAACCTTGTAGGTCTGTAGTAACATGGGATTTGCATTTCTGTTATGGCTGGAGAAGTTGAATCATATATGTCATATTCCCTTTCGTATATACTGAGCTATTCATTGTTTCTGTTGAATGCAGCAGTTTTATTGTTGCAATGGTAAGAGCCCTTGAAAAGATACCATGTTAAGTCAATATTGTTATTAATGTCTACAAAAATAGCTTACCTTCGAAGCAGAAATGGACAAAATGATTCACAATGTTTTCAAATATTTTTGAAAACACTGATTTCTTGATGACCTTATAGATGGTAAAAGTTGCAGAACACTATGCAGGCTTTTTGACTATATCTTCATTTTTTCTTTAAAATTAGAAAATGTAAAATATGCAGAACTACAGTGAATACTTTTTTCTTGATATTAAATAAAAAGAGTGAAAACTTCTTTTTTTTTCTCCTGTCCCTCTCCCTGCATGGAAGATTTTCCATTGTTTCCTTTTGTGTTAGCAGTACAAGAAGTGCGGGTAATCAGGATACAGACAGCAATACACACACTTTAATAGTTAAGAGTTAAGCTGGCCATAGATGGATTGAAATTTGGCCGATTTAGCAGAGATCAGGCACATTTTGATCCATATGTGGGTACCCCTGTTTGACAGAAGCCAATTGTTAGTCTGGACTGAGCATTACTTATATTGTGGCTGAGCTTCTAAGGACACGTCTCTGGTCTAGGCTGGTTAACAGGGCTTAGGTCCGGCTTATAATAGGGTAAAACACAGTTTGGGTTTGCATGTAGCTGTGTCTTGCAGTGTGTAGGCTCATTTCATTATCAGAATTATACACATTTTCTTGCATTATCCCCCAACTGTCCTGGATTATGAGGGACTGTTCCTCCTCTTCTGCTTAGTCTCGCTCTCTTGTGTACAGGGGCCCTGTCCCACATAGGCTCTCTTCTTATACATTGTCCACAGTGCATTTATGATTATTATTAATAATATTGTTATTATTATTATACAGGATTTATATAGCACCAACAGTTTGCTCAGCGCTTTACAATATAATGGGAGACAATACAGCAACAATACAGTTCAATACAAGAGGGTTAGGAGGGCCCTGCTCCTTGGAGCTTACAATCTAAGAATACTTCAAAAGACTTAAAATTATCCTCTGTACTACAATTAGCTGAAGTAAAACTGCATTAGATTCAACTTCTGTGTCTTTTTGAAGTGTTAGGCTGCCTGTGGATGGTGCCAAGCCAGCAGATGACCATGCTGTCTTGACAGACTGGGTCTAAGGAGGTATGTCAATGCAAAAGGCAGCATTTGAAACAAAACAAAGGTTTGACATAAATTAATAAATAACACAAACAATATACCAAGGCGTTAAACCTTATTGGCCAGTGGTGACTGAAACAGTCCCAACAGTTCTGCTGCTATAGAAATCCACTTAAGGATAGAAGAAGTCAAAAGATAACACACAAAACCCTTTACTGACTCAATAAAGTGTCCATTGGATTTTATATGAACTTGACACCTGGACACATTAATTCAACACCACCATAAGAGTGTTTATTGCTTGGGCATGTAGTTGAGCACCATGTGTGGCATTGGAATTAGCCCACAATATGCACTCATAGCCCAGATGATGGTGTTTATGCCTTTACTTGGCTGTTTATTAGGACACATATTCTCAAGGTCCTTGTGCTGTGTTTTATCTTAAAATTAATAAATCCTGACCATTGTAAGCACCCTTGTCAGTGTTGCATGGCTTCCAGTATCTCAACCCTCTAACTGCCGCTTTTGAGCTCCTGGGAGCTGTGACATGGGCGGAAGCCATTGAGCATCATTTTCAGTTGCCGCTCTCACACCTCTTAACTGAGGTAAGAAGAGGGGGCCTAGCAGTCATGTGATGGCCAGGAAACCATTAAAAATATATATTTTATATTTAAAATGCTTTTTCTTGATTTTACATAAAACACAAGCTTAGAAAGGGTTTGCCATTGTGAGGTTGCTAGGCTATAACACATCGTACGGATATTACAGATACTTTACAATTTGCCACCTTCTCACTACCAATTTTAACCCTTTAAATGCCGCGCCTCCATGCTGCAAACATGTGCGTCCCATGCATTTGTGTCATGGTCCTGTTCACTTTAATGGGTCTTGTAAAGCGGCAGTACTGCCCACTGAACGCTATAGAGGGATAAGGTTTGCTTCGGCCACCCCTACACCCCTCTCTGGCTGCCTTTGCAGTTTAAGTAAGGAGGAGGGAGGTCAGGGGAAGTAAAACATGGTTCAACTGCCTGTTTTTAATTCCCCCCCAACCACAAGTGTAAATGGGCCCGTATTATATCAAAGGTGTCAAAAGTTCAGTCGTTACCACATTTACTCCTACAGAGGTAAATAAATATGACTTTTTCTGAATAGCTGTAGACCGGAATTGAGAAAACTTGATCTATATGGTTCTGCTCTTAGAAATTGTGAAACTTTTTCTTTTATTTGTACAGTTTCCCAATGTCTGCAGAAAAGAAGTTCAAACGTATGAACTAGACATGTCCAAAAAGTGTTTAGAAATTAAAACATACTTTAAAGCAACCTGCAGTTAAAGTCCATGTCCGGGCAGATCTTTAGGCTCAGATTTAGTTTACATAACTGATTTTATCTTCAGTTTCACTTTAACTCAAAACCGATTTACAAAATATATATATAGCTTGACCTAATTTAAGAGCAAGCTTGACATTGCCTTCCAACCATTTGTGCCTCCAAGGGGTTTATTCACCCCAGGTTAAAGGCCCCTGATCTATACAAATCTTTACCAAAATATAGTTTTTATATTCTCCTTTTTAAATAGACATTTCAACATTTAGGATAACAGTAGATACCAGCCTCCCACTTTTCACAAAGTATGTCCCCACTTCTAAAGATATTTCTTGTACAATGAAAACTTTGTAAGAAAAAGGGTTAAATTATTAGCAGTGGTGACTTCTGTTTTTCTTCTACATTTTTCCTTTATACGGAAGGAAAAAACTGAAGATTAGTTGTGCAATGCAGGTTTACTTTTCTGCCTAACACCGCAGTAGCAGGGATGTTCCACGTGTGTGGGTGAATTCTCACTACAGCATATGCGCTAGGGTTTCGTCTGTGCGAGAATCTTGTATACGTATCAAAACCATCAGATACACGACGTCTGTGTGGCTAGTATTACTATGTGCAATGCTTGCTGATCGAAGGAAGCTCTACTTTGTTGAATAAGTACACTTTACATACCTAAAAGAAGGATATATTATAATGTAAAATATTAAAGCATTGTAGATTCTTCAGGGAGAATGTCACACACACGTAGCACCCTTCTAGTGTAGGATGCAAGGTAAATTTAGTTTTAGCCTGGTCTGTTTAGGGTTTCACTTGCTTCACCCTGCCTCTGCAAGATGCTTCAAGAGCTTAGGGTGGGAAATTCAAATAACCAGCCTGAATATTTTTCATGCTCCAGCCAATCCCTGGAGAAGAGTGTCCAGTAGAGGGCTGGAAAGTTGATAAAGAATTTGATGCACTGAGCTGAGTTCTATCTCAACAGGAGAGTTCCAGAGTTTGAAGGGCTGTTGCCCTCAGGCAGCCCATGGACTGTGTAGCTGTTTTTTAGGCCTCAGCGGTATCACGGCCGAGGGCCATAATGGATCTTCCTAGAAGCTGATAGCAAGACCTCACCACAAGAGATTTGATCTGGAGGAGGACTGTCTCACTCACTGGACCCTGTCCAGAGAAGGTTGGTGGGTGACAGCTGTCCGGGTTAAGACCCTGAGTTGATTCCTGTGACTTTGCAGTGTTCTGGAAAATGCATTGGATACTAGTAGTTGTGCATAGGTGCAAAGTAACCGGAAGCCAAAAAAACTTGCCTCATGGCCTTCAGCTTTGAGACCTTAGACTTGTTAGAATCTTGCCTCATGGACCCTATTTGTGAGGTCTTAGCCTGTTCAGAAAGTTTCCTCTTGGCCTTTGGAGGTTTAGACTGTCCAACATCCAAGTTTACGTAAGGAGAAGATTGTCCTCTAATTGCAATGCACTAAATGTTTTGGAGTATCTCATGCCCTAATCCTTCTTCTGTTAAAATGTCTTCCGGCAGTAAATCTTAAAAATACTTCCCCTAGACTGTGTTATTGGAGCTGGTGTGAATGGACGGATACTCGTGGAGGTAAATCCAGTCTCAGGATTTACAGAGTTCTGCTGCACAGCACAACTTCATTTGACAGGGCAGGAGACCCTTCTTTTCTCTGTTATACTTCCAGGTTTTTGAGGTTTTTTTTACATAGTTACATTGACCCAGCAATGCCACTGCCCCATATCTCCAACTAGTCCACTCAGAGAACACCTTGTATTCATTGATAAAAAAATAAAAAAAAATACAAGGCATTCTGTGAATGGCAGTGGCACGGAGCGAGTGAAACCTTACTACAGTGATTCTTCACTTCCACAGCATGCCCAGATTTATGTAATATGTATTGTGCAATAAATGTGTATATGCAATAAAAACATACAAGGAGTTTAGCTTTAGGTAACACTTACAGGTCTTATCCCACTCAACCTGTGACAGGACAGAAAAAGAGGAAGGCAGCACATTGATTAGATCATATCCCTTTCAGTCTAATCTCTTCTCCTATCAGCATGTCCTTTTTTGCCACATGAGCACTGTAGCATCTCTGCATCTTCTTTTAGTCCAAGTCCTTTACAGAGAACTGCAAGAGGCTGATACTGGGTCAAATGCTGGCTGCATTTTAAAATTAATTTAATAATTTGATTACCAAAGACTTTTTCTATATCTCATGACTAATTACAAGCAAATCAAGCAAAGTTTGCTGGGCATTCATTGAACAGTTGAAAAAAAAATATCAGAAAAGGGCTTTGTATAGATTAGGAGGGGTACCCCCCAAAAAAAAACACTGTGTGGGGTCCCCACAAGATCCAAGCCAGGCATGCAGCCTGGCTGGTCAGGAAGGGGGAGTCAGAGAGCATGAACCTCCCTCCTGAGCCATATCAAGACACATTCCCTCAAAACTGGGAGAGTATCTCGTTAGGGGGGGGCCTCTTTGCCAGATCCCTGGCACAGTAGATGTGGGGGTCTGTGTGTGTGTGTGTGTGGGGGGGGGGAATTATCAGAATCTGGAAACCCCTTTAGAATAAAGGGGCCCTGAAATCTGCCCCCTCAAGTGACTACATGGTATCTCTTGTTATTCATTCACAAATAAAAAAAAATACAATGTAAACTCACACATCAGTGAAAAAATTTTTTTTAAGAAAGGAAGAAAGAAAACATGTCCTGCTATGTAAATCCAACATCATCCAGCAATGTCAATTCATCACCAATCATAATGAGTGAAGCCATATTGACCCACTACCCAGACACAACAACTTCAGATGATCTTCTTTATCCAGACTCCCATTACAAATGACCAGGGGCGGACTAACCATTCGAGCTCTCGGGCACTGCCCAAGAGCCAGGGGTCTGTAGGGGGCCCGATAAATTGCCCCTGGTACCTTTTATATGCTTTTTTGGGTGTGTTTTGAGTGTGGGCAAGGACACAGGGGCCCCGTGATCCCCAATTGCCCGGGGGCCCCATGAGTTGTCAGTCCACCCCTGCAAATGACATTTCGCTCAGCATTGCTGGAATGCAAATAGCAATTCTGAAGAAACTGGCTGATGTCATTGACCATATATGATCATTGGTTTCCGTCTGTCGGCTTTTTTACAATGAGAAACAAGCTGGCAGGTGGGAAGTCCTAACTTAGTGGCAGTATTACTATTGACATCAGTGAAGGACTTCTGGATGAAGCAACCAGAGGTTCAGGTGGACGAGCTGACCAAAGCTGATCATTTGGTTCACCCATTCAGTGAACCTCATACAGCTCAGGTTTGGGTCAAATTCATGGTCAACCCAAACCTGAAGCTCATCCCTACTCATAACAGCCAAGAGGATGGCATGAGCTTGTTTCTACTTCATTCAGCAGCATCTGGGCTTTTAGGTAAAAGTAATCAATAGAGCTGCCAGATCACTTTTATAAGGCTCAAAGTCTGCCCCCTATCTCTCTCTCACGGTGCTTTATGGCAGGTCTCAAGCCATTCTAAAAATGTCAAATTTAACATGTCAATGAATCACAAATTTAGTTTTTGTAAATAGGCAGTTTTCATTAAAATAATATCTGGTAATGCTGCCATGAAGGTACTTTTTCAGGCGTTTCCTGTTATTGGGTGACAACTATCTTCCAGTAGTGTTCCAGCATTTTTACTATGTTACATACTCCCCCTGGTGGAGACTACAAGCAGCTGTGCAAGTATAGGCCACTGTGGTTATCAGGTAACAATCCCAGATTGATGACTTGGAATGTACTCTGGTGCACATGTATGCTAGACAGAAGTGGCTGAAAGTAATTTTTACAACCCAGCTGTCTTGAAGAACTAACTGACATTTGAAACACGAAGGGAAAACCAGAATGTAGTGGCTGCACTGTATTACATCTAAAATACTGTTCTTTTCATTGTTCTGGTGTATCTCGCTGACAGAAATCTGAAGAGATTTCATTACTTATATTGATCAAGATTATATCTTATACTTTTTATCCTTGTTCTGTTTCAGTGTTAACAACTCCCCATGAAGGAAAATTGTCATGTTACTGTGGAAGCAGGTTTCAATTACAAGAATAAAATAACACATTTAAAAAATCAAAAATGAAGTATGGCCCAAAACGTTAAGCTGCCGAAGGTCCACAGTTCAGAAGCAGAGATTCAGATTGTTTCAAACGGTCATAGGTAATTGGGTTATTATGTTTTTGTTAATTTGTTTAAACTGATGTTTTAAGTTATTTCCTCACTATGTATGTAGCGCTACTCTCTTGAGGGCCACTGGATCCCTCTAAGCTTCGCTCAGCCAGGCAACACGCATTTTCCACACTTGCATCCACAATCAGTGACCAGTCCATGAGCTTGGTTTTTGTTATTTTATTAGGGGATGTAACTTGGTTAGGGTAATAGGGATTATGGGATGCCCAACTTGGAGTGTTCTTTTCCTTGAAAGCCGCCAGTTTTTGTGGATCAGTAGCAACTTCCCCTTATGGGCGAGGGACTCACAGCCCCTCTGGAAGTTAGCTCAGCTTGTTGCAAACTACATACAGAGATGTCTCCTCTCCCCGGCAGAACTGCTCCCAGCTCCACAGCCTGCAGACACTACCAGCCCTCCTGGCTGTTCTGAAGATCTCCTGGGAAAAGTATAAAGGATTAAGCACAGCGTTGTCCTTTGAATGCTTGCTACATGTGGCAGTCTCTCCCCTTGTAAATTCCTTGGTGTGCTAATGCACTCACTCTGTCCTCTTTGCTCCCACTGCTTCCAGGCCTTGATCCTGTCCATGCTGTACTTCTGAATGGACCCTTCTGAACCATTCAGAGCCCAGCCCCCCTAGACCTAGGGGAACCATCCCAGGCCACTGACAGTCTTCTCAGCACTCCATGTTCCACCCGAATCCCCTGCCGGCCGGACTATCTCATATTTATGGGTTGGTCTCACCACTCTACCAGGGCTTCCAAACCTAGGATTGGTTAGACTCCTATAAACATGCAGATTAGGTCTCCACCTCTTCCACCCACTAGCTTCTGGAAGGATCAATAGTCCTCCAGAACCAGGTGGAGGCAATAGAGTCCCAACCTATTAAGCTATCCAGCTTGACCTGCAGTAGTCCGACCTTAATCACAGACTCACACAGTTACCATGGGTCATACACAATAGATTTACCTACATTACCCTAGTAGTACACTAGAGAGTGCTACATGTATATAAACTTTTAAAGTGGAACTTTACTCACTTTAGGAAGGTACTGCCTGCAACCCCCTCTCTCTTACACATTTGCTGAAAAAAAAATGTATTTAAAAGTAAAAAAAAAAATTCAACTTTTTTTTGCTTTTAAAATCCTGACCTAGGTCAGGATGACATCATGAGTCGTTCATACACACCGCAGATCTCTTGGCAAGAAGTAAAATGCCCCCTGGGATGTGTGATGTACACATTCTAAGAGCACTGTTTGTGCTAGAGAACTGGCAAAGTGCATCTGCACATGAATGTGGGATCTGGCGCAACACCAGGTCAGGGCAAAGGTCATTTTCAGGGATACTCAACCTTAAGGTGAACCTCCAACTCCAAGATGGCCAAACACTATGTACACTTGAACAGATGACAGAACTTTAGTTAATTCTCCTTAGCCCCGTGGTAATGTACACAACTATTGTTACTTCTTGCATTTAGGAGGGACACGCTGAACTGATGCCCACTCCATCTGTCCAGCGTACCTCACTCCCAGTACTAGAATGGCACCTAGAGTGGACTCCATGTGTTAACTCTTCTGTACTTGTTCACAGGCCGGGGACCTCTGCGCACTGATCTGCTCCCATTGCTATAGGAGAGGGACCACCAGTTGAGATAATACCAACAATAACTCCCTTGTTTCAAGAGGTTGTCCCACCTTTCACAGGTATATGCTTCACAACAGTCTGCTAGGTAGACCTTCTTTACCCTTGGTATCCACTTGCTGTCTTCGCACCCAAGGTGACTATTTAACCAGACAAGAAACCACATGTGTACCGGCTACTTACATACAGCCCTTTAGTAACTTCAGACCATACATAGGCAAGATTTCAAAGGCTTCCAAGAAAATGCAACAGTCTCTTCCCTATCTCCCCCAGTCCCTAACTCAGGCTTTCAGCTTCCTCAGCATACCTGCACAGGTGAATTCCATTCATGGCATAGTCCATTTAGGTAGCTCCCCAGCAGCTGGTGTCTTCTGGGTGGATGGCAAATCCTAGAAGTCGTCACTACATTGCAGAAAGTTCCTAGACATAGAGGAGCAGCTTCTTGCTGGAATCAGGACCAGATTGACCACAAACAGAGGGGCATACCAACAGACCAAGCTTGCAAGCCCCACACCTCTCCTGATCCTAGACCCATGTCCCTATAAGTACACAGGACTAGAAAGCCCGTGAAGGACACTCTGGGAATGGAGCAGAGGACATGAACCCCATCCCTCCCGACCAGGGCAGCAACTGACTCACTACTTTCCAGTTTCCATAGGGCTGACAGAGACTCGCTGCATGTCTGAACATGCGCTAGATCTCGTTTAAAGATGGCAGCCTTGGAGTAGAGCAATGAAGAGGGTACTTATGCTTTAAGCAAGTCAGTGCTGGAATTCATGGTCTGGTAGGAATGTTTTTTTTTTAATGTTGAGTATGGAACAAGTGTTAGAAATGTTTTTTTGAAGAGGGGGGCTTAGGCAGAGTTAGGTTCTGCTTTAAAGCCTTGTTCACACAGGGCATACCAATGCACACCCTGTGTAAAGGCTGTGTTTACCTGCACAGGGATGCAGAGTTGTTCTGTGCATCTCTGGGCATATGGTCCCATTATTGTCTATTGGGACACATCAGCTGCACAATAACAGCTACTACTCCCGAAATGACATCTGTGCTGGTGTGGGTGTGTGTCCCAGAAAAGAGATCAATTATACTGCCTGCATGGGAATGTACGGAACACTTATGCCTCCCTGTGATCTAGTGCTGACCTTAGGACGGAATTTCACTATTCCAGTCAATATTAACAACTTTCCCGCTGCCCTATAGCAGACATACTGCTACAAGGCAACAGGGGTATGCCAAATCATGTAAATATAGCACAGCACAGCCATCCAAATCAGTGTGCTTACAGTGAAGCACACTGACACAGCCCCCTAGTAAAACACTCCCTGCACACAGTTAACCCTTTGATCGCTCCTCATGTTAACCCCTTCCTGCCCAGTGCCATTAGTACAGTGTCAGTGTTTTTTAGCACTGATCACTGTATTGGTGTCACTGGGGATGTCAGTGACACCAAGTTAGTTCCCTCCTGCCATAAGTCGCTGATTGCTGCCATTACTAGTAAAAAAAATATATATATATAATTCCAGTATCTATACCTATATTTTTACTGGACATGTTTAATAGCAAAAAGTCAAAAAATATTGTTTTCTTCTCAAAATTGTCAGTCTTTTTTTTTTTTTATAGCACAAAAAAAAAGGAAAAGGCGATCAAATACCACCGAAAGAAAGCTAAATTTCATAAGGGTGCAGCGTTGCATGACCGCACAATCGTCAGTTAAAGTAACGCAGCGCCGTAACACAAAAAAATGGCCTGGCCAGGAAGGGGGATAAATTCTCAGGAGGGCAAGTGGTTAAAGAATTTGTCAACCAAAAATGTCATGTGCCTGCTGTACCATGTATGAAAAAGTATCCTGACCTCTTTGTATTGCTTACTTTGTGTGAAATCTCTGGTGTTCCTGCCAGTGCCTCTGCTTTCTTAATACAAACTGACCACATTAGGCAGGAGAGCACAGCATGGTCAGTTCTCTAGCTGTGCTGAGAACTCAGCCAGCTCTCCTTCAATGATCAGGCTGGTGCTGACATGAGCCCCCCCCCCCCGGCACAACCATTTACTCAGAAGATCAGTGTGTTGCTGTTTCCCCCAGCTCTCAAAAATTCTTATGCTGCTGAGAATGGGGGGTATGAGGTCACGTATAAAAAAAGGGGTAAAAAGGTATTTTAATGTTTTTTTATATGTATACACAAATGTTTTGTCTTTCATTTCTATTTTTAACTGAATGGTTTGTTTTACGAGGTGAGGGTTCACATGTACTTTAACTATTTTTAAATCTTTATACTGGAAGCCTTAGTAAATAGATAGAAATATATTTTATTTATTTACTTTATTTTTTATTTATTCATTTTAATCTTTAAATTTCTTCAGTTGCTTCTTGGTTTCTGGCCTAGACCAAAATGAAGCCTTACATCCCAGGAGTCTTCATGGACATTTTTTTTTCTTTTATCTGGAGGACCTGTCTGCATGCCTGAGCTAAGGGCAGGTAGATTTCGGGAAGTACATGCTACATGAATCATCTGCCCCTTCTCAAGATGTCCACAGCTAGAAAAGTGATTTCTCAAAAAAAAGAAGCTTGGAGACATGGATATGTGCATTCTGCAGGGGATCACTATTCACAGAACCAGGCAGGCATGATTGACAGGCATTTTGGAGGCAAAACTGTTGGCTCCTTAGTATATTTTTTTTTTTTTACAGCCGAGTGGCATTTTTAATGGGATTACCCCGCTACAACCTAGCCTTCCAGGTAACTCACTCTTAAAGCGGAGTTCCACCTGAAAAAAAAAGTCAGCAGCTAAAAAAAACTGTAGCTGCTGACTTTTAAAATACAGACACTTACCTGTCCCTCGATCCAGCAGTGTCCTCACCACCGCTGGTTTCACCGGCCGTCTTCTCTCCCTGGCACCGGCATCTTCAGTATGTGGCTGCACAGCCGGGTGCCCACTGCGAGGAGTGCTGTGCTTTGTGAATGGCCCCGTAGTCTTCTGGGACCTGTCACATGTCCCAGAAGACTACGGGGAGGGAGGACCTCACCGATCACAGCGGAAGTGGGCGCGGGTACCTCTCAAATTCGGGTACCTGCTCCCCAAAGGTGCCAATCCTTCATGAGGAGCGGGGTACAGAGGCTTAAAGCGGAACTTACCCTTTTGGGTGGAGCGGTGGAGCTCCGCTTTAAGGGTCTGTTTATTTAAAAACATTTGTGAAATGATCTCAAGTAGTTGCTCTCACAAATAATCACATATATTTCCTCATATGTTTGTTTCCTATGATTGCCAGCTCCATCTAGTGGCCATAATGCAATCTTTTCCTGAAATACCCCAATCAGCAAAATACTGCACTAGGCCAGTAGATGAAGCTGATGGTCATAGGAAATAAGTGTATTAGGTCATATACAAGTTTATTTGTGATAGTCCAGCAAATACGACATTTGCACAGCATAGTTTTTATAAATAGACTCCCGAGTGTCCAAGATATGAAATAAGTGTTCAGTTCAAATTTTCCATTTTGGATGTCATACTATAAATGCTAGCAGCCTTGCCCCAATGTGATCTCATGAGGATACAATCTGTAGCTACGTTTGTTTATAATAGCATCAAAAAGAAGAGAACACTGTAAGCTGCTGTTAAAGAAGAAACTGCATTTTTTAACATAGAGATTGTGATATAAGTTATGCATGGTTATCCTTGCATGTTTAAATAACAATAGAAAATGGCCTAAAGTCTTCAAAGTGATTACAAGGAAATGTGTCTGCGGCTTACCAGGCCTTGGTTACATGCAAATATGTCAAGCCTTATCCTTCTCAGTCTGATGTTAAAAGGAACTGTTTTTTCTTAATGTAAATGTGTAGCTACTGTACATTTATTGCTCTCTGATGGATCCATGTGCTCATAGAACTATCACAGACAATAACTTTCCATTACTATAATTGCAGTGCCAATCAGATCTTTCTAAGTACAGTAATTATTATATTTGATGCTTTGTAAATCTGTAGTTTAAAATCACTTATAAAAGTAAAAATCAACCTTTTCAGGAAGAGTAGGGATTTGATTATATACAAATGTTAAGTGAAGCGTGTTTGATTGTTATACAAGCAGATATGGATAAACTATATTAGCGTATGAACTTTCAATAGCTTTTGTTATGTGCCCAGTGGAAATGGTGTCCCAAGCCCTAAGTACAGTTATGATTACACACAGCATGGTGACCTGATTATGCACAGTGATCTGTAATGATCTAAGACAGTGGTCTCCAAACTGCGGCCCGGGGTCCGGATGCGTCCCTATTACTTGATTTTATCCAGCTTTGGGTCATTATTTCCCCCATCGGCAACAGTGGGGCATAGTTCCCGTCACTGACACCAACAATGGGGCACTATTCCTTCCACTAACACCAATAATGGGGCATTATTCCTCCCAATGACACCAATGATAGGGCACTATGCCTCCTACTGACACTAATGATAGGACACTATTCCTCCTACTGACACTAATGATAGGACACTATTCCTCCTACTAACACCAATGATGGGGCAGTATTCCTCACACTGACACCAATGATGGGGCACTATTCCTCCCACTGACACCAACAATGGGAAACTATTCATCGCATTGATACCAGTGATGGGGCACTATATCTCCCGTTAATACCAATGATGAGGCCTTTTTTTCTGGACTGAGGGAGAGGGGGGCGGAGCCCGAACATGGCGGCACAGGAGAGCGGGGAATAGGAACTCTCCGATAGCCTCCCCCACCTACCCTCCCTAAAGTGTCCCGAGGGCCTAACTAGCTGTGTTGGAGGGCTGCTGGAGACCAACCTGGAGAAGGGGGAGAAACCGGCGGTGGTGCGGCGGTCGGTCGGGGAGCGGAGAGTCGAGCCTGCCATCCTCCTGAGGTCTGTCTGCGGTGATCCCGGAGAGAGCGTGGGGTTGCTGGGCGAGTGGAGGAGTGGCGTTACCACGTGGGCTGCCGCGGTGGACAGCTGGGAGAGGAAGAAACCGGCCGGCGTCCTAGGAGGCAGGGGAAGCGCCGACAGTCACTGCAGAGTTGTCTCCAGGGATATCTCGGGGTATAAGCAGAGGAGGAAAAAGAGACCCAAGGGAATTCCCTGGAAGAGGAGGACACGGCTGCAGGAGAAAGGGCAACCCAGGACTGCAACTCAGAAGCTGCTCCATAGAGGAGGGTGAGTGAGAGCTGCTGGTCTCCCCAAGGGATAGCTTTTCAGACTGTGTTACAGATTATCTGATATCCAGCATAAGAAATAAGAAGGGAATTCCCAGAGAGGGTCTGAAGGATTGGAAGAAAGAAGTGACAGTTTAAGTATATACCCCAGAGTCTTAAAAAGCTTTAAAAATCCTATATGTGACATGAAAGGAAAAAATAGTAAAGGAAGTATGTCCAAGAACTCCCAAACTGGAACAATAAAAAAATACACGTCGCAGGGGAAATTAACTCCAGTAAAATCCCAGGAAATAAGTGATAGGAGTGAACTGGAAATAAGCTTAGATAGCTTAAGATCTTCCCTGGGATCAGTTAACAATAGCCAACAAACACTGGAAAGTATGGAGATGGGCGAAACTGAAAAAGAACTGCAATTACCAAATAAAAAGGAAATGGCGGAGATGTTTAAAAACTTGGAAAAATCCATAAAGCAAGAGATGGGGATAATTCGGAAAGAAATGGGACAGTTGTTAACTAGAGTGGAAGAAACGGAGGAAACAGTTAAATACCACACCCAAATTATCCCAAAATTAGAAAAACTGATAATAGATACTTGGAAGGGACAAAAAAGACTGCTTTATATGATGGAGGATCAAGAAAATAGGGATAGGAGAAATAATATTAGAATAAGAGGAGTCCCAGAGCTGCTACAGGGGGAAGACTTAAAGGAGACCACAGGAAAAATTTTGAACTCCTTAATGGATAGATCTGGTGCGGAGATGTTTAAATTGGATGGAGTGTACAGGATAGGAAAGTTCCAACAAGAAAAAGGCTCAGAAAAATCAAGAGATATAATCGTCCAATTCCATAATTATAGAGATAAAGATGAGATATGGAAGAAGATTAAAGGAAGAACAAATATCAAATATGGAGGGAAAAATATTCAAATCTTTGCAGACATAGCAGCTGAGACACTGAGAAGAAAGAGATCATTGAAACCATTATTGGAATTGTTGAAGAAACAGAATGTGCAATATAGATGGGGTCGTTCAGCATGTTTAATCGGTTGGAAAGATGGAGTCACAGCATTTTTGAGATCCCCTGAAGATATGAAAGACTTCTGTAACAAATTTGAATTGCAGAGAATAGAGATCCCGGGATGGGAAGAGGAGGAGGGAGAGTCATATATGTTGGGAAAAGAGGAATGGCAGCTAGTTAGAAGAGAAAATAGAGAGCATATAGATAGAGGGACACCGGGGAGGAGGGGGGGAAGGTGAGCGGTACATGGACGGAGCTGAGCCCCCAGGTTGGAATCAAAAGTGGGACTCTTTCCACAAATGATTCATAGGCAAACAAAAAGCCTAACAGGGGAGAGGGAACAGGGGAGAGGGGGCAGGGGGAAGGGGTATCTATGGAGGGGTGGGACGCTCAAAAGATGAACAGGCAAACCTAAACAAGAAAGAGGAGGGGAGGTGGAGGGAGGGGGTGGGGGATGGAGGGGAGGGAGAGAATTGGGGTGGGACTGGGGAGAGGGAGTTTTAAAACTGACATCTTGTATGAAAGAAGAGGTATAGGGAAGGGGAAGAAGAAAGGAAATGGTAAAATAGGAAGAAGACAAATAAAATATGGAGGAAATACGGTTTGTAACCCATAATGTAAATGGATTAAATTGCCCAGGTAAAAGATTTAGACTATATAGAGAATTACAACATAGAGAGGCCTCAGTTGTCTTTTTGCAGGAAACACATCTAGAGTTAAAAAAAAATATTAAGCTAAACTCTAGACAACACCCGACATGGTATTATGCAGATTCCCCAGTTAAGAGAGCGAAGGGTGTAGCTATAGGATTTGCAAAAAACATTAGGTTTGAATTGGAAGATAGAAAGACGGACCCGGAGGGGAGGTTTTTGTTCTTGAAAGGTAAACTACAGGACATAGAATGTACGCTTGCAAACATATATTGCCCTAATAGGAAGCCGGAGATGTTTTTGAAAGGGGGTTATGAGAAGACTGATGGACTTTGGAAAGGGATATTTAATAGTGGCGGAAGACTTTAACATATGTATGGATCCACAGATAGATACAACATCTGTAGTACAGAGAGGGGGAAATAGGTCCATGGGATTATTGAAAAAGGTGATGAAAGAGTGCCAACTGGTGGATAGCTGGAGAATTGTCAACATGAGAGAGATTACACTTTTTTCTCTAGTGTACATAGGACATACTCTAGATTGGACTATATTTTGGTGGACCATCGACTCGTTGAGGATTTGGTTAGAGTAAAAATAGAAGCAATAACTTTTTCGGATCATGCACCTGTAGTAATGAAATTAAGATGGGGAGGGAAGTTGTCAGGAGGCCTATCATGGAGGTTGAATGAGACACTCCTCATGGACCCAGATACCGACCGGAAGATCAGGGAGGAGATAGAGAGGTTCTTTGAGGAAAATGAAACGGGGGATGTATCACTAGCTACAGTGTGGGAGGCACACAAAGCATATGTAAGAGGAATCCTTATTGCGATTGGGGCAAAGAAAAAAAGGGAAAGACGAGAGAAGATTAGTGGGCTTTTGAAGGAAATAGCTGAGATGGAACTCCTACATAAAAATAACATAAGGAAAGAGATAGAGCAAAGAGTGATAAAAAAGAGGGAAGAACTAGAGAAAGTAATGGAGGAAGAAAAAATGATAACTTTTAATAAGATCATTGGGGAAAGATATAGATGGGGAGATAGATCAGGGAAATATCTGATGAGAGCCTTGAGGAGAAAGAAGAATAGGAACTACATAGATAAAATAAAAAACTCCAAGGGAGAGTTAGTCCATTCAACCAAAGACATTGCAAAGGTATTTAAAGATTACTACAGTAAATTATATAATATTGCCCCCAAGGATGCTATAAATAAAGATAAAATGGTAAATATTGAAAAAAGAAGGGATTATTTAAGAAATGCAGGACTACCAAAATTAAGTGAAGAACTATTAAACTCCTTAGAATCTGAAATCACACAGGAAGAACTAAAAATAGCATTAAAAAGCTTTATGACGGGAAAAAGCCCTGGCCCAGACGGGTACACCGTGAGGTATTATAAAAAATATAGTGATTTACTGTTACCTAAGTTAAAGAGATATAGGGAGGCGTTGGGGGGAGAGATGGAGATAAGACAGGAATCCCTTCTGGCACAGGTGGTTCTAATACATAAGGAAGGTAAAGACATCACCCACTGCTCAAGTTATAGACCGATATCGCTACTGAACGTCGACACGAAGTTGTATGCAAAAGTATTGGCGAATAGGTTAAAAGATCTGATGCCAGATTGGATACATGGAGACCAGGTGGGCTTTGTTAGAGGAAGAGAGGGTCGAGATAATGGGTTGAGATCCCTGATGCTTATCCAGAAAAGTAAAATGGAAAAAAATCCAGTAGTGCTGCTCTCGATAGATGCGGAGAAGGCGTTTGACAGGGTTAACTGGAGTTTCATTATGGACACACTGGAGGTCCTGGGATTGGGTATTAGGATGAGAAAGTGGATTGGAAAGTTGTATGAAGGACCGTCCGCGATGGTAATGGTAAATGGAGAGAGATCAGAGACTTTTTCTATGTCAAATGGAACCAGACAGGGATGCCCACTTTCCCCACTGTTGTTTGTTCTATCATTGGAACCCCTGTTATCAACAATTAGGAAAAACATAGATATAAGGGGAATTAATGTTGGACAGAACATAAGATAGCCGCTTTCGCGGACGATTTATTATTCTATTTTGGAAACCCTAGGATAACACTTCCTAACCTAATGAAAACACTGAAGGAATACGGGGAAATGTCAAATCTAAAAATTAACCCGAGCAAAACAGAGATATTAAATATAAATCTTCCAAAGAGCGAAAAAGAAAATATACAGAGAGAATTTCCCTTTATATGGAAAGATAGAGAAATAAAGTACCTGGGAGTAAAACTTACTCCCTCACAGAAAAATCTTTATAAAGCTAATTACCGTATATACTCGAGTATAAGCCGACCCGAATATAAGCCGAGGTACCTAATTTTACCACAAAAAACTGGGAAAAACTATTGACTCGAGTATAAGCCGAGGGTGGGAACACCAGTGGGAAGAATTGTGCCTCATCATTGGTGTCAGTGGGAGGAATAGTGCCCCATCATTGGTATCAGTGGGAGGAATAGAACCCCATCATTGGTGTCAGTGGGAGGAATAGTGCCCCATCATTGGTGTCAGTGGGAGGAATAGCGCCCCGTCATTGGTGTCAGTGGGAGGAATAGTGCCCCATCATTGGTATCAGTGGCAGGAATAGTGCCCCATCATTAGTATCAGTGGGGGGAATAGCACCCCATTATTGGTGTCAATGGAATAGTGCCCCATCTTTGGTGTCAGTGGGAGGAATAGTATCCCATCATTGGTGTCAGTGGGAGGAATAGTATCCCATCATTGGTGTCAGTGGGGGGGGTGGAGGAATACTGCCCCATCGTTGGTGTCAGTGGGGGGGAGGAAAAGTGCCCCATCGTTGGTGTCAGTGGGGGGGAGGAATAGTATCCCATGATTGGTGTCAGTGGGGGGTGGAATAGTGCTCCATGATTGGTGTCAGTGGGGGGTGGAATAGTGCTCCATGATTGGTGTCAGTGGGGGGTGGAATAGTGCCCCATCATTGGTGTCAGTGGGGGGGGGAGGAATAGTGCCCAATCGTTGGTGTCAGTGGGGGGGAAGGAAAAGTGCCCCATCGTTGGTGTCAGTGGGAGGAATAATGCCCCATCATTGGTATCAGTGACACCAATGATGGGGCACTATTCCTCCCACTGACACTTGCTGACCCCTGTTCCAGTATGGTGCTGCTGCAGCCAGCATATGTGGTTGCAGCAGCACCTAAGCACGGCACACTTACCTGCATCTCCTTCACTCGATTTTTGAGGGGCCGCTCAGCTCCGCCTCCTCGCCGGTGATTGGCCGCCTGTGTGCCTTTCCTGAGCTACAGTTCTGGCGGCCAATCACCGGTGAGAAGGCGGAGCCGAGCAGCCGCACGAACATCCAGTGGACGAACCGAATGAAGGAGCAGCCGCGCTTCCTGGACCGGATCGTCGTGGGACCGGAGCCAGGTAAGAGACAGCAGCCCCCTGCCCAACCCTGTACTTAGTTTCCCTTCTGTTGGAAGGGGGGGGGGAGCCATCTGCAGACGTTGACTCGAGTATAAGCCGAGGGGGCAGTTTTTCAGCACAAAAAATGTGCTGAAAAACTCGGCTTATACTCGAGTATATACGGTATATCCCATTGTTAAACTAGATTAGGGAGGAATTGAAGAAAATGGGTGGAGGAAATCCTTCCTGGTTAGGTCGTATTAACCTGATAAAAATGGTAATTCGCCCTAAGATACTGTATAAATTCCAGATGATTCCCATTAATCTTCCAGAGGTGTATTTTAGGACAATCAAGCGAATGGTAACTAAATATATATGGAAAAATAAAAAACCTAGGATATCATATGAAGTGCTAAGCAGAAATAAAGAAAAAGGGGGGTTGGGAGTACCGGATTTTAAAAGATACCATAGGGCAGTCATCTTAGCAAGAATTTTTGACTGGACACATAACTCAAAGAGTAAACATTGGGTCACAATTGAAAATACACTTAGTAGAAAGGATCTGAGTAGGAGTGTATGGGTGCCACCACAGTTTAGAGAATTAGAGGAGAGCACGAGTATATACACGAGGATTGTAATAAGGGAGTGGGATAAAATGCACAAACAGAGGAAATGGGATTTTAATTCACTATTAATGTCACTAAGAAATTCAGAGTTTTTTCCCCCAGGTAAAGAGGAAATTACAGGTAGATGGATTATGAAGGAAGACGCTCAGTTGAGAGACGTAATGGAGGGGGTAAACTTAAGAACACTGGAGGATTTGAAAAGGGAAGAGGGAAGGATTTACACTAGGATAGATATATGGAGGTATAATCAATTGAAACAATTTGTGGAGAAATTGACGAAGCCCCTTAGAACTAGGAAAGAGTGGAATGAATTTGAGAAATACTTAGAAGCTCGAGGTGATGGGAAACACAGCACTGCTAAAGCATATAAAGCTCTCACGGATTTAGATAGTAAGTTTAAATTAAAGTATATAGAAAAATGGGAAAGGGACTTAGGAGTGGAGTGGGAAGAGCACACACAGAGGAAAATATATAGAATGGTACACGAAAATATTAGCATGCGTGAGGTGGAAATGAATTTTAAATGTTTGACAAGGTGGAATGTTACACCGATGATAGAGCACAGGATGAGTGAGGAGAAGCAACCTTGGTGTTGGCGAGGGTGTGGAGGGTTGGGCACGATGTACCACATATGGTGGGAATGCTTAAAAATACAAGAATATTGGAAAAAAGTTATAAATCAAATTAGGATTATTACTGGAATGGAGATCGGACTGGACCCTGAAACCTGCCTTTTTCATAATTCAATAATATCTGGAAACAAATATAAAGAGCTGGGTATATGGTGCTACCTAAATGCAGCAAAAAGTTTGATTCCCAGGTTTTGGCGCAAAGTTGAGGCACCGAGAGAAGAGGATTGGATGAATAGAGTAGACCAGATTGCTAGATTGGAAAAACTTTATTATACACAGGAAGATAGAATGGTGGCATATTATATGAAATGGGAGAAATGGGAGGAGTTTAAGTCTAAGGTAAAGGTAAAAGAAGGTACTGAGTAAATTAACGTAAAGAAGAGAGAAGGAGAGAACGAGAAGACAGGAGGGGAAAAGGGGAAAGGAGGAGGAAAGGGAGAAAATATAGTAATTCGTCACTTTCGTTTTTTCTTTTTTTTTTTTTTTTTTCCTTCTTTCAAATCTTTGTATCCAGAAGATGTGAGAGGTTAGTTGAGTAGATAGATGTCAGGGGTTTAAAGAAATAGGGTGGGGTGGAGGGTGGGCCGAAAGGAAGGGAATTAGGGGGAGAAAATGATATGAAATAAGTGTCTTTATGAGATCCTGTTATGTTGTACTTTTATTGTGGAATTTTGTATTGATTTATTTGAAAATGAATAAATATTTAAATTATAAAAAAAAAAAAAAATACCAATGATGAGGCATTGTTTACTCCCACTGATGACAACACATTTTCTTCATCCACTGGCCACAGTCCGGCCCCCAAAAGTCTGAAGGACAGTAAACTGGCCCTTTGTTTATAAAGTTTGGAGACCCCTGATCTAGGAGGTCCCATTCTGCCCACTGTAGTAGAGTAGCAGAAGTCCTGTTCTTTGACTACAGGAAACCTGTTTGGTGAGAGATGCCAAGACCCTCTATGTGAATGATGCTTGGTGTTCCCCATATTTGTACCACATACACTAATGTGCACATATTGTATACAAAAAAATGTGATTATGTGAAGCCATGGCCACCGATAGGGGGATAGGGCCCTCCTGTACCAAGCCGTGGCCCCATTAAGTCTGTAGAAGGGCCCAAAAGGCCACATGTAAAGAATCCTGTGCTTAAAGTGATAGATTGATGGCGCTGGAACCATCATTCACACCATGCTTTATTTGGCAAAACTGTACTGGTGGTATCCTAATGGGGCATCTTGGTGATGAGTGGGGTGCTCCTGTGAACCAAGGAACTGCCTCAGAAAGAGTCCAAAATAAGTGTTTTTTCCCCAACGTATAATAGATGCTACAGTCAACACATTTTGAAATGCGTTAGCTGTAGCACGTGCTATATGTTAGGAACAAAAAACCTTATTTTGGACTTATTTTGGACACATTTCAGTGTGATGCTTTGAGCTTCAGACTCTAAAGAATCCTAGACAGCCTGTAAACTGTCTGAGAAGGAGCAGGCAGTGTTCCATGTGACCTGCTGCTCTAGTCAGGGGAGTGGGAGGATAGAAACCAGAGCTCCAGGGTGCCTGGCACTTTAAATAATTTGGTTGGTCCACCCTGGACCAAACAAATTAGTTACATGCCATAATCGACTGACTGCTGCCTAATCTGTAATATGCTGTAGTAGCTTGTGCTACGTAAAGTAAGCGGTGCTTTATTAGAGATGCAAGAGAGAGTACAAGACACTTCCCCTCTGCTGTGGAATATAAAGAGAGTTGGTCTTAGCGCAAATCTGCTATTCAGGAGAAGCCTTGTATTTTTTTCTATGCATACAAAACTTGCTTTGATTGTCCAAGGTGGAGTTTGTAACATCAACCACCCATGTTCAGAAGAAGAGGTCAGTGATGACAGTTTCCATAGTTTTTTTCATGTTGGGTTTGAAGGAAACCTGTATTAAGAAGATGCAGAGGCTGCCACAACTGCCCCCTGACCATTGAAAATACTATTTTCCAAGCTATCATTCAGGTATCGTGGCTTCGGGCCTTTAGGAGTCATTGACCTGTAACAAGTATGCTGATAAGGAGCTCTAACGTCATTGACTTTTTAAATTGCATGCTTGGTTCAGGTCAGACAGAGTTTCAGAAAGTATAAATAGCAGAGATAGGGAGTCAACTGGAAATACCCTTAAATATATTCCTTAAAGTATACAGTCCCCCTTCATAATAAATCTAACTACAAGTATACAATCTATGTAGTGAAACTAACAGCATTATTACCTACTTACCTACCTCCTCATTCTATAGTTTCCCTGGTCTAGGTGCTCTGTCTCCTCCAGGAAAAAAAAAAGTGTACCACCATTTTTAAAAAAGGCATCACAAGCCGACCTCAATGCACTGTTTAATTGGGCAACTATGTGGCAAATGAGGTTTAATGTTGATAAATGTAAGGTTATGCGCTTGGGGGCTAAGAGTATGCATGCATCATACATACTAGGGGGGGTACAACTGGGGGAATCAATGGTGGAGAAGGATCTGGGAGTTCTGGTAGATCACAAGCTTAATAATGGCATGCAATGCCAAGCTGTGGTTTCTAAAGCAAGCAAAATCCTCTCTTGTATTAAAAGGTATAGACTCCAGAGAGAGAGAGAGATATCATTTTACTCCTGTACAAATCATTAGTAAGACCTCATCTGGAATATGCAGTTCAGTTTTGGGCACTAATTCACAAAAAGAACATCAGGGAACTGGAGAAAGTACAGAGAAGGACAACCAAACTGATAAGAGGCATGGAGGAGATCAGCTATGAGGAAAGTTTAGAGGAACTGAATTTATTCTCTCTTGAGAATTTTTCAACGGACAGCATCAATGGCAAAAGCAAGCACTTTAAAGTAGCCAATAGACCTCTTGCCACTTTTGCACACAGGCGAAGACCTCCCAGACTCAGTCTGTTCTGCCGATGGCTGTTCTCGCATTTAGAATGCAATCAGGTGGAAAGTACCTCACCAGGCTTAAGGTCTACCTCTAAAGCCTACACCTCTTGGTTGCTTGGCAATCTCTCTGCGTACAGTCCTGGATAGCAGCTTTTTGGTCCTGCAGATCTCTCTCCCCCCCTGTCCCTCCTTCCCCCTCCATCTCCCCCCCTCTCTCTCTCTCTCCCTCCCTCCCCCTCTCCATCTCTCACCCTCTCCCTTTCTCCTGCTCCCTCTCTCTCTCTTCCCCCCTCTCTCTCCCGTTCCTCCTCTTCCTCTCCCCCTCTCTCTCTCCCTCTCCTCTCCCCCCTCTCTATCCCCTTCCCCCCTCTCTCTCTCCCCCCCCTCTCCCTCCCCGTCTCTCCCCCCTCTCTCTCCCTTTTTCTCTCCCCCTCCTCTCTCTCTCTCCTCTCTCTCCCCCCTCTCCCTTCCCCCCCCCCTCCCCCTCTCTCTCACTCTCTCTCCTTGCCTGCAGCTCCTGGAATGGCAACAGATTTGTGTGTGACTATTTTGGTTACTTGGGGAGCCACAACCCAATCTGAATTATGTGTGTGGGTTTCAGGCAGACTAAAACTCAGACATATGATTCAAAACCTGGACTGTCAGGGTGAATCCTGGACAGGTGGCAACTCTAGGTTTTCTATGGATGAGTAGTGAATGAACTAGCAGTGTGTGATCAGAGGTCGTCCAGCTAGATGGCACTGGGGTGTATTAAGTCTTAAGGTCACAGCCATCCCACCCCCCAAGTGTAATCAATACTGGATCAGATCAAATGATCTCTGTCAGGAAATCCTTGGTATCATCCTTGCTAGTACTCCCCCAGGCAAAGGAATTTGGGGGATTCCCAGAAGGAAGCAGCTAATGGAGGAATAGGAGAACCGACTGAACTAAACCCCCTTCAGTCTGCATTCAGCAGTACTGGAGGAGTGGGCATAGAGCCTGGTTGGACATCCAGCCTCCACCATAGACTAGCTGTGACATTTCACTTTCATGCACACATACACTGTTATGTGTTCTTACTGATGAGAGATGATCATTGCAAAGCACTGGAGGATTGCACACACTGCCAGAGATGAGGTCTCACCCCACATGTCACTCATCACAGAGACAGGAGCTTGACATGTGCATTAAACCGCTGGCCATCCTACACCCACCACACTGCAACAAGAAGCTAGCCCATCATCATCACCCTCTCTCTCCCTCTATCACTGCTCTGCTGTCATCACCAATGATCCCCAATCTACTTCTCCCCCCCCCTTACGCTCTGGTTTGGGTGGGGAGGGGGTGGGTAGTGTGACGATCGCAACGTCAGACCCCTGCCCTTCTCACTAAACTCATGACCGAAGGACTAGCCAATCTAATGTCACGTGCGTAACAATGCCACTCCGAGCTGCACCCTAAACAACGATTTTCCAGCTCACTGGACCACAATCGATGTCCTGGCAGCCTGGGAGCGATTGTTACTGGGTCAGGTTAATTACGCAATTAACCCTTCACACTGCGACCACCTCCTTTTTGTACAGAGAAAGAGGAAACTCGGCAATATCAGCAATAACACTAGGATGATTGGATAATCGTCTGTATACCACTGTCACCGCAGACAGGTTATACAGAGGGTTAAACACACATAGTAGCGCTCTTCAGCAGCAGGAATTCGTAAGTTGCATTAAGGAGCTTTAGAAACAGTTCAACACTTTCAGAAAGAAAGATTTACTACTAAAAGGTCAAAAGGGTGCAATAAAAATATTTACAGAAACAAGATGTAACCAATATATATATAAATATACAAAGAACAACAGCACAGCAAAGAGATAACAGAAAGAAGTTTAGGTAGATAAGTACTTGCCAAAAAGCCTTGGGTTAAGCAGCTTCAAGTCTCATGAGCCAAAATGGATTTCTGGTCTCTCACTCAGTTTCAATGTTACAGGGAGACTCTTCTTTTTCTCACATACACCAACTGCAAGCTTAACAGCCTTTTTCTACCAAATCCCAGCAGGGTGTCTGTTTGGAGTAGTAACCAATGGGCTCCTTTTGGGGAGGGGGTGTTGGGAGGAGACCTAAGTACAACCAGAATCTCTTGTAGCTTATATTTTGGCTCATAACTTTTGCCGGCTTGGGCACTAGTATATTAATACTCAGCCGCATCTGCAGAATGGTTAGAGATGAAACATGAAATATGCACTTGAATGGTTAAAGAGATATACTTTTCTGCTTTTCTATGTATGCTAGCTAAGGGGTGTCACATACCAGGAGAATGGCCTTAAACTGAGCCTTCCGAATATAGGCTCCATGTTTAGGTAGTTATGTCCTACGTGAAGATATCAGCTTATATAAAAAGTGAGTTTTTAAAAGTAAGTCTGTTTTTACGACCCCCTGGAAGGTCTTTTGACCAGGAGAAGAGGGGAACCATGGACCGTCTGTCTCATCAACCCCCAACCTGAACTGAGTACCCCAACACTGCTCATTCCCCAGCCACTGTTTGGCCTGAATAATGTTTCCAGGTTTCATGTGTCTGGACTGAAACCTGGACACATGATTCAAAACCTGGATTGTCCAAGTGAATCCAGGACAGGTGGCAACCCTACTCCATGCAGGTCTCAGGCTCCCTTTCCTGCCGCTCCCAGAGCAGTGGACAGGTCTTCAACAACAGGCTGCATTTTTTTTTCACAATGCAAATACCCGTAAATGCATGCAAATGCATATAAATGCAATGCAGCGCATATAACATCTTAACAAAGAAAGAAGAAGGAACTGATCTCAAATAAAATGAAAGCAAACTCCTACAAAATAGCAAACCACAAATCCATGTACAGTAAATGATAATCAAAGCATGCGACAAACGCTCATGCAGAATTGCACAGTTTCTAGTGTAAAAAGGTCCTTAAAGGAACTGATGGTGAGTGTTACATTTCTCATTAGCTGTGAACTGCTATTTAGACCTTGAGCCCCCCCCTTTTCTCTTTATGGACCCCCTTTTGCTGCATTCTACTTGTGTGTATTGGAGGCTGCAAATGAGCTGCATAACACCCCCCTTTTCATTTACTTTGGACCAACTCTGTCTCCACTGCACTACTTCTGTGTACACTGTGGACTTTGCCTGTCATAGTAATAAATCCTCACTTTGATTAATCTTTCAATAAATAACCCCTTTGCCAAAGGTTCTGAACCACTTCCCGGCTCCATGTGTGTTCTTTTCCGCTCACAACTTAATGCACAGTAAAAAAGGGTTTTTTGGGAGTCAGTTCATGTGATTTGTGGATGGAATAAATTATGCTAATGCCTTTATCTTCTTTACTGGCTTTAACTGGAAACAAACCAGACACAGTTTATATAAATTACAGAAGTCTCCTTAACTTCCTTTCCTTTCTTTTTTTCACAGTAAACCCATCATCCTCTTACATTTGCACTGCATAAAAGAAAGGAACAGATGTGATGGCATTTAAAATGCACTGCTAGTACAGATGTGACATTTTTGTTTGTTACATCTTCTGTAGGATGGACAATTGCCTATTAAATGTACTTGTCACTTGTGCCCACTGTCCCTGATCGCTCCCCCCTCCCTTCCCCCTCATCACATCCTCTCATTCTGCACACAGCCTTGAAGCAGGCGGTGCAGGATGGGGGAGGGGACCACTGCGGCAAGGATCACAGCCCCCGGCAATTTAGCCGGAGGAGCTGTGACCCCCCCCACCAGGAAACCCCGGCGGAGGGCTGCAGGGAGGTCTATGCCCGCCCCTGGTGGGTGCAGCGCGGGCACAAGGCTTCCCGCACTCTGCGCCCACCAGTGACAAAGGCCGCGCTCATGAGAGCACGGCCCGAGTCAAGGGGACGTGCCTCGTTGCACCGGCAACGCAGCGCTGGGCCGAACGTTGCTGGGGCAACCCGGAAGCATCCCGCACGGATTTAAAAGGCCAGTGCGGGACCAGGCCACTCTCTTCCTCCTGTGCTGTCCGCCACTGCTGGAGTACAAGCCGCTGGGAGGTCCGGGCGGGGGGACCAGGCCTCCGCAGCCATCCCCGATGAGCACTCTGCAGGAGACCCCCACAAAGGTCAGGACTATTATTCGCTGCCACTCTGCTCAATACCCCCTGGGTCGGGAGTACCCGCTGTCCCTCTGCTAAATACCCCCAGGGTGGGGAATACCCGCTGCCCCTCTGCTAAATACCCCAGGGTGGGGAGTACCCGCTGCCCCTCTGCTAAATACCCCAGGGTGGGGAGTATCCGCTGCCCCTCTGCTAATACTCCAGGGCTGGGAGTATCCGCTGCCACCCCCCTAATACTCTGGGGCCTGGATTACCCACTGTGCTGTGTGCTAGAACTGCTTTGCTGTGGGCCCCATGATACCCTACCTAATACCCTGGGGCCCGGATTACCCGCTGTGCTGTGTGCTAGAACTGCTTTGCTGTGGGCCCCATGATACCCTGCCTAATACTCTGGGGCCCGGGTTATCCCTCTGCTGTGTGCTGAGGAGGTTCACCCTACCCCCTTTGTTTCTGTCCCCTGCTGTGAGCCAGGACATACCTGCCGGAGCCGTGACTGTCCGCAAGCCACCTACCTCCCTGGGAGCCGCCTGCTGCTGAGCGTCCGCAAGTCGTCTACCTCCCTGGAAGCCGCCTGCTGCTGAGCGTCTGCAAGCTGCCTACCTCCCTGGAAGCCGCTTGCTGCTGAGCATCTGCAAGACGCCTATTGCGAGTGCCCTAGAAGCCATGAACTGCCCCTATTGTGCGCTCAGACCACCCTTGTCATGAACTGCCCCTATTGTGTGCTCAGACTACCCTTGCCATGAACTGCCCCTATTGTGCGCTCAGACCACCCTTGTCATGAACTGCCCTATTGTGCGCTCAGACCACCCTTGTCATGAATTGCCCCTATTGTGCACTCAGACCACCCTTGTCATGAACTTCCCCTATTGTGCGCTCAGACCACCCTTCTCATGAACTGTCCCTATTGTGCGCTCAGACCACCCTTGTCATGAATTGCCCCTATTGTGTGCTCAGACTACCCTTGTTTGAACTGCCCCATGGCGTACCCGAAGTATAGCTACCTGGACTGCTCCCCTGAGTGCTTGATCCATCGCTACCCGTTTAGTCCCCGTGAGGCTGCTGTTGTCCCTAGAAAGCTGTGTGGGAGCAGTGCTGAGGTCAGGCCCCACAGCCAAAGTCCCGTTGAGTCCCCGAGAGGCTGCTGTTGTCCCTAGAAAGCTGGGTAGGAGCTGTGCTGTGGCCAGGCCCCACAGCCAAAGTTCCGTTGAGTCCCCGTGAGGCTGCTGTTGTCCCTAGAAAGCTGTGTGGGAGCTGTGCTGAGATCAGGCCCCACAGCCAAAGTCCCGTTGAGTCCCCGTGAGGCTGCTGTTGTCCCTAGAAAGCTGTGTGGGAGCTGTGCTGAGGCCAGGCCCCACAGCCAAAGTCCCGCTGAGTCCCCGTGAGGCTGCTGTTGTCCCTAGAAAGCTGTGTGGGAGCTGTGCTGAGGTCAGACCCCATAGTCAAGGTCCCGTTAAATCCCCGTGAGCCTGATGTTGTCCCTAGAAAGCTGTGTGGGAGCTGTGCTGAGATCAAACCCCATAGCCAAGGTCCCGTTGAGTCCCAGTGAGCCCGCTTACCGTGAGTGTCCCTACAAGCCGCATGTTGCGGAGGGCCAAGAGCTGCCCCGATTAAGGGCCTTCTATAGTTCAATAAAGCTTTGTGTGTTTACCATCTTCTTTGTGTGTTCTGTCCTGCCTACGCTTCTGTCACAGTACCTTTTAACAACTGTAGTAAATTTGGCCCAGAGAAATGCAAGTCAGGTAAAATCTAGTAGCCTATCTTTCTAGGATTTATTTACTAATAACTGATTGGTGATATTCATTAGTTGAATACTAATAATTGGACTGATACATGCTCCTGTGCAAGCTGGTGGCAAACCGAATGCAAGTACCTATACAAGGTTGCCATATTGGTGGTGTGCATGTGTCTCACCTTTATAAAGGAGCAAGTGCAAACTGACTTAGTAGATAGGGCAACTGGGCAAGAAGCTGGGCAAGAGGCTAAGCAACAGCCTAACCATTGAGTGTTGGTGACAGAATAGGGAATGGCTCTGCAATGGCAGCAGATGGTTAGGTGGTGGTGCCCAAGGTGTGGTATAGGAAAAAGTGCAAATGCTCCATTCACAGCTTCTTTCAACGTGTAAAATTATGTCTTGGTGTTTAAATAATGATTGCCACAATTTTCAGCATACACTATATTGCCAAAAGTATTGGGACACCCTTCCAAATCTTTGGATTCATGTGTTCCAGTCACCTCCATGGCCACAGGTGTATAAAATCAAGCACCTAGGCATGCAGACTGCTTCTACAAACATTTGTGAAAGAATGAGTCGCTCTCATTAGATCAGTGAATTCAAGCGTGGTACCGTGATAGGTTGCCACCTGTGCAATAAGTCCATCTGTGAAATTTCCTTGCCACTAAATATTCTATGATCAGCTGTTAGTGGTATTATAACAAAGTGAAAACAACTGGGAACAACAGCAACTCAGTGGTAGGCCATGTAAAATGACAGAGCGGGGTCAGTGCATGCTGAAGGGCACAGCGTGTAGAAGTCACCAACTGTCTGCAGAGTTAAAGACCTCCAAACTTCATGTGACCGTTAGATTAGCACAACAACAGTGCATAGAGAGCTTCAAGGAATGGGTTTCCATGGCCGAGCAGCTGCATCCAAGCCTTACAGCAATACTGGCAATGCAAAGTGTCAGATGCAGTGGTGTAAAGCACGATGCAACTAGGCTCTAGAGCAGTGGAGACGTGTTCTCTGGAGTGACCAATCACGCTTCTTTGTCCGGCAATAAGATGGACGTGTCTGGGTTTGGCAGTTGCCAGGAGATCGGTACTTGTCTGACTACATTGTGCCAAGTGTAAAGTTTGGAGGGGGGATTATGGTGTAGGGTTGTTTTTCAGGGGTTGGTCTTCGCCCCTTAGTTCCAGTGAAGGGTACTCTTAAGGCATCAGCATACCAAAACATTTTGGAAAATTTTATACTCCCAACTTTGTGGGAACAGTTTGGGGATGGCCCCTTCCTGTTCCAACATGACTGCCATGGATGTAGAATCAGAGGTCACAATTGTGACCACACTCATGCTCCCGGGGGGCCCGTGCTGTCTCTCTGTCATTATGATGGGCAAACCAGAATCCAGAGCAAAGCAGAAGCTCTGAGCTTTTGGCTCCACTTTCAAGTCCTGAGCCGGAGGGTAGCGGAGGAAGGATTGGGTGAGGCCAACCCTGCTGGAGAGGAAAGTGTCTGTGCTGACAACCAGGCAGGTATGGGCACTGAGCTGTGTCAGGGACCGTGGGTCTTGCCACGGCGCACAGGTCTGCGCATGCGCAGATTGCCTAGGCGCACCAATGTGCAGGCATTAGAACCTGGGCACCCGCGGCGGCAATTGCGGCCGAGCATGCGCACTCGCGCATGCGGGCGAGCGCCTGCCACCAATGACGGTGCAGGGCGCACTATTTAAACTAGCCAGGCAGTGATCAGATTGCCGCAAGGTCTAGTTCCTGTTACCTGTGTTCCTGAAGTGCGTTCCTAGTTGCCGACCCTGCCTGTCCTGATTCTTGCTGACCTTCTCCTGCTCTGATCCCTGACTATTCCTCTGCCTGCTCCTATTATTATTGGACCTCCCATTGCTGAACCTTGGCTCGTGACCCGGTTACTCTTTGTCTACTGCTTGGTACCTATCTGTGTTCTGTCTTGGCATCGGTTGTACTTGTGGCGAGATTCGTTTAGACCCGGTCTGTCAGAATGTGTGCAGCAAGTTGAATGATCGCCTTAACAGATAGTTTACTCAATGAATAACAACTTCAGAGGTATTTTCCAATGCTTCTTTATGCTTCAAGGTAACAAAGGTATGAACATAAAAGGTGTTTTCATAGGTAAATTTCCAGTGATGTACATAGCCTCCTCACTCTACAGCATCTTGATAACCACTAAACTAAAATGGAGTTACAACAGGAAATGAAGGGTGGAAGCAACCAACTAGTCAGAAACAGCAGGGGTGTGTGGATGATACCAAATAACATTATAATATAACATGTAAATAACAACTGCTAAACAGTAAAGCTGCGTGGCAGCACACTCCCCGTCTGGTATCGAGAGATACCACTACACAATTATTTTCTTCCTTTTAAAATACTATGAACATTGCATACAGTAAAATACTATCTAACCTTCTCAAATCTGCAAGTTAGCTATATTAGAGGTCTTAAGTGACTCCCTCACATAACACTGAATCAGAATTACTAGAAGCAGGCATAATTAGGACAATCTCAGTGACTGGTCTGAGAAAGGTTTCTGAGTCTCCGTCCTTAACGATCCTGACTTCCACACTTCGGACTTTTCCATCATCACTGGGAATGGCTTTTGTAATAAGTCCAACTGGCCACTGGATCCGGTGAGTTTGCTGGTCTTTTAGCAGGACTAGGTCCCCTTCCTTTAAGTTGGGCTTCTGGGTTTGCCACTTTTTACGTCCTTGGAGAAGAGTGAGGTATTCCTTCCTCCATCTGTCCCAGAAATGATCTGCAAGGTATTGAGCGTATCTCCACTGACGTTTATATATGTCCTTTTCATCGAAAATACCCTTTGGCGCTGGAATCTGTCCAATCTTCCGGCTCGATAATGTAGCTGGAGTTAAGATAGTCAGAAATTCTGGGTCTGTAGATACGGCAGTCAATGGTCTTGAGTTGATTATTGCTGCGACCTCAGCAAGGAATGTGGTGAGCACCTCATGGGTAAGGCGTGAAGAACTCACGTCAAGCAACATTGAGTCCAGTATGCGTCTCGCCATCCCAATCATGCGTTCCCATGCTCCGCCCATGTGCGAAGAGTGTGGTGGGTTGAATTTCCATACGCAGCGTTGATCACTCAAATAATTTCCAACTTGTTGTTGGTCTATCTGTAACTCTCTGCAAGCACCAATGAAATTAGTTCCACAATCTGATCTCAACAACTTCACAGGACCTCTTAAAGCAAGAAATCTCCTTAGAGCGTTGATAAAACTTGAAGTGTCCATTGACTCAATCACTTCGATATGTACAGCTCTTACACTTAAGCAAGTGAACATTACAGCCCATCTTTTGCTGTTGACTTCACCACCACGAGTTCTTCTGGCCGTTACTATCCATGGTCCAAACACATCGATTCCAACATATGTAAAGGGTGCATTTTCACTCAGTCTGTCTGCGGGTAGGTCAGCCATCTGTTGATACTGCTGTCTACCTCTTAACTTCTGACATTTGACACAGTTATGAATAATTGTGACTATTTGTCTTTTCACTCCAATTATCCAGAACCCTGCAACTCTGATGGCACCTTCGGTATAGTGTCTTCCTTGATGTCTGACTCTCTCATGGTAATGCTGGATAATCAAGGTTGCCAAATGGTGGTTTCTTGGTACTATCAAAGGGTTCTGTTCCCTTCTTAGCAGGTTTGACTTATTCAGTCGTCCCCCAACTCTAAGCATACCTTCATTGTCGATTATTGGATTCAGTTTGAATAGTGGGCTACCCTTTGAGACTGGTCTATTGCCTCTCAAACACTTAATCTCTTCTGCAAAGACTTCTTCTTGCACACGACGTATGATGAATAACTCCGCCTTCTCATACTCTAACGCATTGGGTGACTCCTTGCAAGTGTGCCATCCATGACAAGACGATGTCTGGTTGGACTTGTGGAAAATCTGTGCAATATGACTCAATCTTGCTATAGTCTTCACCAATCTTTTCCAAGAAGAGAAATGTTCAAAACATCTTACCACCAAGTTTCTTCTTGAGCAGATGTTAGAACTCAATGTTATAACTTCAGGGCGGATTTCTTGATCAGTGTCTGGATCCACCAGGTAGAAATCGATATCTTCTTCTGAGTTTGTAGAAGACTGGTCTGTTAAAAACTTTGGTCCTGTAAACCAAATGGTTTGCGTGAGGACAACTGCTGGCACTGACCTCGTGGCAATGTCAGCGGGATTCAAACCAGTCGGGACATAGTTCCATTGTTCAGGTCTACTGATTTTCCTTATTCGTTCTACCCTGTTAGCCACGTATACATAGAACCTTCTTACACTGTTGCATATGTAGCCAAGTACGACCTTGCTGTCAGTGTAGTACTTAACCTGATCAATTTCAGTGTCCATTTCGTTTTGCAGGAATTCTGCAACTTCGACAGCTAGGGTTGCTCCACACAATTCTAATCTTGGAATAGTGTGAGCCGGTTTTGGAGCTAACTTGGCTCTTCCTAGAAGAAACCCGACATGGGATCTCCCGGAGGGATCTATGATCTTGAGATAAGCCACGGCCGCTATAGCCTCGGTGGACGCATCACAAAAGATATGAATCTCTTTCCTCTGACTTCTTGAAGTTGAAGTAATTGAATAGCAGCGTGGGATATTAAGTTCTTCCAATACTTTCAAGGAGTCTCTCTTAAGTGCAGCAAATCTGACTAAAGCTTGTTCTCGATTGTTAGGGAGAGTAAGCCTTGGTACACGAAAGGGTAATGGAGCTACCCAACTGTTGGAGTTGTCCTTGAAGAACTCTTCATTCATAATCTTGATGAACTCCTTGTCTTCGACCGAAGGAGCAATCTTGTTGTCATCACAAGTAGTCTGGTACACTGCATCACCAAGATGCTTGTGAGAAGTGAGCTTGCAAGTAATGCCTTGGAGTACTTGATATGGAACTTCAGGATTGAAATCAAGTCTTTCCTTCACATAATAGTGCAATGGACATTTCATCGATTGATAGGTGTATGATCCCTCCACATTAGTTTTGTAGGAAGCTACATCCAAGAGCTTGTGAGATTGATCTAAACAAACTTCTCCTATTATCACCCATCCAAGATCAAGTTTCTGGGCATAAGGAGCATCATCCGGACCGTTGCATAACTCTCTTATTTTATGAACTCTAGGAATGTCTCTCCCTAGAAGAATCAAGATCTTCGCATCCTTGCTAAGTGTAGGAATGCATTTAGCAATGTGGCTCAAATGAGGGTGATGACGTGCAACCTCAGGTGTAGGGATCTCTTCTCTGTTGTTCGGTAATTGATCACATTGGATTAGAGTAGGAAGAGGAAACTCTATGTTCTCATATTCTGATGCCACTATGAAGCCATGGGCCCTTCTTCCAGAAGTATTGACCCTTCCTGCGCATGTCTGCAAGGTATAGGACCAGGCCTCTCCATGAATGTTGAATAAGTCAAAGAATTCTGTACTTGCCAACGAGCGATTGCTCTGATCGTCGAGTATGGCATACATTTTTATGGCATTTTGTGGACATCCTTCAGGAAAAACCCTTACAAGACATATCTTGCTGCAAGACTTGCTATGAAGCCCTTCTCCACACACCTCTGTACATCTTGTGGTTACGGGGTCGGCATGTTGCTCAGTTCTCTCCCCGCCATCATCTGAGGTGGTCTTGGGGTTGCTGCCGGGTGAAGGTTTCCTTTTGAACAGGTCTGCATGGAGTGCGTCCACATGCCTCGCACTGTTGCACAGGGAACATCTGATGGCGATCTTACAGTCTCTAGCGAAATGATCGGAGGATGCACAACACTTGAAACAGATATTATGTTCTTTGAGAAATGTCTTGCGTTCTTCGATAGGCTTGTCCTTAAATGCACGACATTTGGAGAGAGAATGTGGCGCATTATGAATGGGACACTGTTGATGAAGCTTGCTTGCCTTGGTATCTTGTAATTTAGTGTCTGTAGCCAAGACGTTGGACGTGATAGCGGTCTTCCTCACGGCAATAGGATGCCTTAAGTCCTTGAGTTTACTGTTGGTGGCAATACCCTTTGAAGTAGTTGAAGGAAAGATGGTTGTATCTGGATACAGGAAGCTTGGGTCAGTCTTGGTTCTTGCGATCTTCCTGACGAACTCTGCAAAATAGGAAAAAGGGGGAAAAGAAACATGGTGTTCATATTTATACTTTGATCCTACGCTAGTCCACTCTCCCTGGAGATAACTAGGCAACTTTGCTACAATAGGATTTACAACCTGAGCAGTGTCTAAATAGCTAAGACCTGGCAAACTAGGATCTGACTTAGCAATTTCAAGTTCATGAAGGAGGTCACCTAACTCTCTAAGCCTATGATTGTCCTTAACAGAAATCTTAGGAAAGTCTTTTAGTCTCTGGAATAAGGCAGATTCAATGACTTCAGGGCTCCCATAGTCTTGTTCCAGACGTTCCCAGGCAGCATTGAGGCCTGCTTCAAAGTTATAAATGTAGACGGATTTAAGTCTCTTTACTTGTTCTGAAGATTGACGCCCCAACCACCTTATTAGTAAGTCAAGTTCTGCTTGAGGTTCAATGTCCAAGTTCTTGGTTATTGCCTTAAATGTAGATCTCCAACTCCTATAGTTCTCTGGGTGGTCGTCGAATCTAGACAGTCCAGTAGTAATTAACTCTCGCCGAATCATGTACTTGCTGAACTCTGCAATATCAACCCTTTCAGTTTTTACATCCACAGGTGATACTGATGGTGCACCATCTTGAATCATGGTTGGTATCTGATGCTGGCCGATAGGTGGAGAGAAAGGTATTGCAGATGGGTTCAATCCAGGTAAGGGTCTAGCGTCTGAAGATCTCTGTGCGTTTGAAGTTGAAGTTAACTGTATTACAGGAGGTTTAGAGTTCACTCTGTAGTCTTCTGTTGTGCCCTTGTAATCTCTGTTCACATATAGTTGTGGTGGCACATGAGCTGGATAAGTTGGTACACTTAATTTTGTGGCACGCGGTAGTTGTGGAGTGTCTCTGTTGGAAGGTGCGTCTGGTTGATCAGCTTGCTTTGACGACATGTTGCCTTCTGATTGACTTGCTGGATGATTATGGGAAGAACCTCCAACTGTAGGTGGAACTGTATCATCGTGGTTCTGGGTTAAGACAAACTGTAGGGTCCTTTCAACAGGGTCTTGACAAGCAGCCAAGCTGGGACAACATGCTCCTTCTTCTTCTAAAAGGGCTTGTTCCAAGACGGATAATTCTGCTAAGGCTACTTCCTTTTCTCTATTCTTCTGAAGGATTTCTAGCTGGGCCTCTGATTCTGCTTGTATTCGTTTAGCTTCTGCCTTGAAGGCTGCTTCCTTGCATTTAGCTTCTGCTTCGAAGGCTGCTTCCTTGCATTTAGCTTCTGCTTCCTTGCATTTAGCTTCTGCCTTGAAGGCTGCTTCTCTTTCAGAACAGGTAGCTTGAACCTGGGCTACTGCAACTTTTTGGCGAGCTTTGAGTATTTGGTCGCTCAGTGTTGACCTTACAGAGCAGGACCGCAATGACTTAGAAGATGATTTATGATATGAGCGGGCAGATCTATTTGATTTTCCTGAGTGTCTGGAAGAAGCAGATATACAGGATGTAGTTTCATGTAGTTGTGCTAATCTACCCTCTATCTGTGTCTTTGCTTCAATATAAGTGATATGTCTCTGCTTGTCAGTAGCAATAAAGTTCTTTAATTCTAGTGAAGCTTCCTCTACATTGGAATGTGACAAAAGGGAAGAGTACTTTTCAGAAAGTCTTTTATAATTCTCAAATGCCTTCTTAACCCTTGAGAGGGCAGTGTTCAATTGCTCAGAATTGTTGCTAGTTTCATTACTGGCTGTTATACAACTTAACGTTTTCTCCCATAATGCAGTCAGGTTACTGTATGTCTCTTCCTTACTTGCATCATAAGCCTCCCTTGCCTTCAAAAATGGATGAGGGGCTCTAACAGGACGAGCAGAATGCAGCATGGTGTCTGTTGTATCTTGATTACATGCAGGTGACTCATAAGTGGGATCTCTGTCAGACATAATGACAAGTGCTGTAGTTTTAATGTCTTGTTGGAAATCTGCAGAAGCTCAGCTCTGTAGTTACTTTTATTTGCAAGCAGGCTGAGCTGGGGAGCTGAATGTCTATTGCAATGAGGCAGCTAGAGCAGCAGCCTGGCTCACACTGGATGCTTCACTCAGTGCACAGACAAGATTACTGTTCTTCATACAGGAGAATGGTTACTCACAGTTCTGAAGCTGCAGAGATGGCTGTGTGATGAATTCTCATGGAGATTTACTGGAAATTTACTGTTCTGTCTTGGCATCGGTTGTACTTGTGGCGAGATTCGTTTAGACCCGGTCTGTCAGAATGTGTGCAGCAAGTTGAATGATCGCCTTAACAGATAGTTTACTCAATGAATAACAACTTCAGAGGTATTTTCCAATGCTTCTTTATGCTTCAAGGTAACAAAGGTATGAACATAAAAGGTGTTTTCATAGGTAAATTTCCAGTGATGTACATAGCCTCCTCACTCTACAGCATCTTGATAACCACTAAACTAAAATGGAGTTACAACAGGAAATGAAGGGTGGAAGCAACCAACTAGTCAGAAACAGCAGGGGTGTGTGGATGATACCAAATAACATTATAATATAACATGTAAATAACAACTGCTAAACAGTAAAGCTGCGTGGCAGCACAATCTGCCTCCACCGTTACCGACCCGGCTAGTCTGACCACGCACACTCCTGACTGTCATCCATCCATCCCGCTCGGGACCTGGACCTGGCAGCCTCTTCACATCAGGCTCACCCCTGGCACATACCCGCAGCGGGACCCCTCTACCACAGTTGGGTGCACTCAGGGGCCGCGACCTGGTTTCAGTCTTGCACCAAGTCCATCCCCACCATCAGGGGCTCTGGTGAAAAGGCAGACTGGGACTTAGACTCCGCGTCCTGGGGAATTCCGTTCTGTGGATCATTAGAGATCCCGCCGGGCGGTGCCTGATGGCCTGTCACTGGGCATGAGTGAAGAAGGAGGAGGAGAGCACGTCCAAGTGCTGGTACTGCTCTCATTGGGGGGGTAAAAATATACCAGTCAGATCCATGCAGAGAACAGACACACACCACCCCACCCCTCCACACAACTGCCACTGGCACTCACACAAACACAGAATTGTTACTGACGGACACAGAATTGTTACTCAGGGACACAGAATTGTTACTCAGGGACAGACACAGAATTGTTACTGAGGGACACAGAATTGTTACTGAGGGACACAGAATTGTTACTCAGGGACACAGAATTGTTACTCAGGGACACAGAATTGTTACTCAGGGACAGACACAGAATTGTTACTGAGGGACACAGAATTGTTACTCAGGGACACAGAATTGTTACTCAGGGACAGACACAGAATTGTTACTCAGGGACAGACACAGAATTGTTACTCAGGGACAGACACAGAATTGTTACTGAGGGACAGACACAGAATTGTTACTGAGGGACACAGAATTGTTACTGAGGGACACAGAATTGTTACTCAGGGACAGACACAGAATTGTTACTCAGGGACAGACACAGAATTGTTACTCAGGGACAGACACAGAATTGTTACTGAGGAACACAGAATTGTTACTGAGGGACACAGAATTGTTACTGAGGGACAAAGAATTGTTACTCAGGGACACAGAATTGTTACTCAGGGACACAGAATTGTTACTCAGGGACAGACACAGAATTGTTACTGAGGGACACAGAATTGTTACTGAGGGACACAGAATTGTTACTGAGGGACACAGAATTGTTACTCAGGGACAGACACAGAATTGTTACTGAGGGACACAGAATTGTTACTGAGGGACACAGAATTGTTACTCAGGGACACAGAATTGTTACTGAGGGACAGACACAGAATTGTTACTGAGGGACACAGAATTGTTACTGAGGGACACAGAATTGTTACTGAGGGACACAGAATTGTTACTCAGGGACACAGAATTGTTACTCAGGGACAGACACAGAATTGTTACTGAGGGACACAGAATTGTTACTGAGGGACACAGAATTGTTACTCAGGGACAGACACAGAATTGTTACTCAGGGACAGACACAGAATTGTTACTGAGGGTCACAGAATTGTTACTGAGGGTCACAGAATTGTTACTGAGGGACACAGAATTGTTACTGAGGGACACAGAATTGTTACTCAGGGACAGACACAGAATTGTTACTGAGGGACACAGAATTGTTACTCAGGGACACAGAATTGTTACTCAGGGACAGACACAGAATTGTTACTGAGGGACACAGAATTGTTACTGAGGGACACAGAATTGTTACTCAGGGACAGACACAGAATTGTTACTCAGGGACAGACACAGAATTGTTACTGAGGGTCACAGAATTGTTACTGAGGGACACAGAATTGTTACTGAGGGACACAGAATTGTTACTGAGGGACACAGAATTGTTACTCAGGGACAGACACAGAATTGTTACTGAGGGACACAGAATTGTTACTCAGGGACACAGAATTGTTACTCAGGGACAGACACAGAATTGTTACTGAGGGACACAGAATTGTTACTGAGGGACACAGAATTGTTACACAGGGACAGACACAGAATTGTTACTCAGGGACAGACACAGAATTGTTACTGAGGGTCACAGAATTGTTACTGAGGGACACAGAATTGTTACTGAGGGACACAGAATTGTTACTGAGGGACACAGAATTGTTACACAGGGACAGACACAGAATTGTTAATGAGGGACACAGAATTGTTACTGAGGGACACAGAATTGTTACTCAGGGACACAGAATTGTTACTCAGGGACACAGAATTGTTACTCAGGGACAGACACAGAATTGTTACTGAGGGACACAGAATTGTTACTCAGGGACACAGAATCGTTTAATTAAAGAGTATGTCAGACAACACGCAGAGGAGTGGCAGAGGAGGCAATGTTTTAGGAGCGAGCAGACGTGGCAGCAGAGGAAGGGGTTGAGGCAGCACTAGTCGCAGCCAGAGGCCAGTGCTCCCGGTGTCATCCAGTGGTCGTGTCTCCACTGACAACCCTGCCGTCATCGATTGGTTGGCTCGGTCGTCTTCCTCTTCCCAGGTCACCTCTGACACCTACAGCCAACGGTCGGTGGGTACGTCAGACACAACCGTTAGTTGGCATGGCCCGGGAGCAAGCCCACTGAAATCACGTGTCCTCTACCTGCCCCTGTCCTTTGGTGTTCCCTCACCAAGCGAAGTATCGCATGCTGTGGGCTCAGCCCCACTGTACAGTGAGGAAGAGCTAACAGAGGGTGGTCAGGAACGGGGGGAGACATCCGCCTCTTCAGCAGCCAGGCGAAGAAGTACTGGCGAGGAGAGTGGCTCGGTAGCCGGTCTAGAGACAGGTCTGTCTCCTGACCCACACGCAGCCGAGGGGGCTAGTAGTGAGGCGGAGACCCTAATTGATGATGATGAGGCTGATCGCACTTGGCAGCCTCGTCGTCATCAGGCTATTGCTTCCGCATCATGAGGAGAAGAGGGTGGCAGCTTGGCAGCGAGCAAAACAGTCGGTGGGTTGCCCAGGAGGCAGCAGGGTCGCAGCAGTGTCAGTGGAGGCAAACGGCCATGGAGTAGAGCACCAGCTCCACTGCAGCCTACCACCATGGCCAGTAGTGGTGCCGGTGTGCACGGAGGAAGTAGCAGTCAGCCAGTGAGGAGTATCGGGGGCAAAGTTTCCTACTCGGCGGTGTGGCAATTTTTCGTCAAGCCGCCCGAGGAAGTAAACGTAGCCGTATGTCGACTATGTGGCCAGAAAGTCAAGCGTGGCCAGGGGGCCCATGTTGGAGCTACAGCGTTGCGTCAGCATATGCAGCGTCGCCATTTGGTGGCCTGGGAGGAAAACCGTGATAAAGATACGGCGGTTCTGCCTGCCCCAGCCCCCGCTCCATCACCCGCTCCGTTACTTGCTCCGTCACCCGACGTCAATCGCCCTCTATCAGCCAGTCAAGGCTCCAACACCTCTGCTGAGGGGAGTTGTCGCTCGTTGGCATCATCCGCTCGTTCAGATGCTCCTTCTCCTGCTACTCCTCTTCACGGATTCCGTCAGCAGTCTTTCTTGGAATCCGTTTCCAAGAGACAACAGTTTGCGAGCACGCACCCGACGGTGCAAAAGCTGAACGTCCTCCTGTCCAAGTTGTTGGTGTTGCAGTCCCTCCCTTTCCAAGTGGTGGACTCAGCACCTTTCCGAGAAATGATGGCTTGTGCCGCGCCGCGGTGGAGAGTGCCAAGCCGGCATTTCTTCGCCAAAAAGGCAGTGCCAGCCCTGCATTCACATGTAGAAGAGATGATGGGCCAGTCTTTGAGCATGTCGGTCTCTGCCAAAGTGCACGGCAGCGCCGACGTGTGGAGCTGTAACTACGGTCAGGGACAGTACATGTCATTTACGGCCCACTGGGTGAACGTGGTGCCGGCACAGCCGCACCAGCAACTTGGACAGGTCACGCCGTTTTTGCCTCCACGTTTGCACATCCTTGGTCCACAAAAGATGTCCGCCTCTACCACCTCTTCTTCCTTCGTGTCCTCAGCCGCCACCCCCGTGCCAAGTCCCATTACCCGACCGGCATATCACATGTGCAGGGCGCAACGGTGTCACGCTGTGCTGCACCTGGTATGCCTTGGCGAACGTAGTCACACAGGGGAGGAACTTCTCAGTGTAATGAACAGAGAAATCGACAGATGGCTGTCTCCGCGCAAACTGAAAATCGGAACCATGTTGACCGACAACGGAAAGAACATGGTGTCTGCTCTGCGTCAAGGAAGGTTGTGCTATGCGCCATGCATGGCTCACGTGTTCAATCTGGTTGTCAAGCGGTTCCTAAAATCCACCATCCCACTGCAAGACATCCTTAAAATGTCACGTAAACTTTGCATGCATTTCAGCCATTCCTACACCGCAAAGCACACCCTCCTTGAGCTGCAGCGGCAGAACGGAATTCCACAGCATCGCCTGATCTGCGACGTTGCAACAAGGTGGAATTCAACCCTACACATGTTAGACCGCCTTTACGAACAGCGAAAGGCCATCACCGATTTCCTGATGTTACAAGCGGATAAAGGTACTCCCCTGCGTAACTTAGATGTCAGCCATTGGCAGCTCATGCGTGACACCTGCCGCTTGCTGAGGCCCTTTGAGGAGGCCACGCTATTCGTGAGTCGGCAGGACTATGGGATGAACGACGTCATTCCTCTGTTGCACGTCCTGGAACAAATGCTGTTAACAATGGCTGGTCAGGGTGCGGTAGACGTGGCGCACAGATCTCAACGCCACATGACCCCTGTGGGGGCAGGACAGGAAGAAGTGGAGGAGGTAGAGGAGGACATTGGTGCTCAGGAATTATTGAGTGAAATGGGTGGTTTTTCCACTCAGCGGACAGGAGTGGAGGAGCAGGAGCATCTGGTAGAGGAGGAGGAGGAGGAGACAGAGGACCCAGACGCACCGTGGCAGTATGCTGTGGAGATGGAGGCAGGGAGTCCCTCGCATTCCTTGGCACAAATGGCCCATAGCATGCTCGCTTGCTTGCGTAGCGACAGCCGAATAATAACCATCAGACAGAGGGATGACTTTTGGCTGTCCACCTTGTTGGACCCTCGCTACCGTTCAAAAATGGTGGCCTTTTTCGCACCTGCTGAGAGGGAGGCCAAAATAACGTACTATAAAAACCACCTATGTAGTCAGGTGGTCTCTGCCTTTCTGCGCCAACGTCCATCCTCAGACACTGTGGGCCCTGTGCGCTCGCGTTCCGCTGCCATGGCAGCAGGGGAGGGGTGGGGTGGTAGGAGTAGTGGCAGCTCCACCAGCAGTGGCTGCCTCAGTCTGCAGTCGATGATGAGTAGCTTTCTTCACCAGCGCAGTGAAGAAACTACTAACCAGCCGCAGCAGCAGCAGCATCAGGTAGACCTGGAGCAGGACCTCAAACAACAGGCTTGGGCCTACTTGGACAGCACCCTGCCAACCGAGGTAGACAATCCCCTTGACTACTGGGCAACGAAACTTGACCTTTGGCCCCAACTAGCTGAATTTGCCCTTGAAAGGCTGTCATGCTCGGCCAGTAGCGTGGCATCGGAGCGCGTGTTTAGTGCGGCAGGAGGTATTGTAACTCCGCGGAGGACACGACTGTCCACCCAAAGTGTGGAGAGACTCACGTTTGTGAAAATGAATCAGGCGTGGATTAGTCTGGATTTCAAACCACCAGTTCCTGACACAACTGACTAAATCCGCCATGAATCATGCCCCAAACATGTGCCACTTTCAGGTCTCCTCACACTGCTGGTGGGTTCCATTTTGTCATAGGGTGCTGGCAGATTACGGGCCTCCCATTGCTGCTGCCAGGCCCGTAATCTGCCATGGGCCCCTGTACCGCCTCCTCATGCTGCTGCCAGGTCCAGAGTCTCTCATGGGTCCCTGTACGGCCTCCCATTGCTGCTGTCTCCATCGCCACACTCTGCCATGTGCCACTTTCAGGTCTCCTCACACTGCTGGTGTGTTCCATTTTGTCATAGGGTGCTGGCAGATTACGGGCCTCCCATTGCTGCTGCCAGGCCCGTAATCTGCCATGGGCCCCCGTACCGCCTCCTAATGCTGCTGCCAGGTCCAGAGTGTGTCATGGGTCCCTGTACGGCCTCCCATTGCTGCTGTCTCCATCGCCACACTCTGCCATGTGCCACTTTCAGGTCTCCTCACACTGCTGGTGGTTTCCATTTTTGTCATAGGGTGCTGTATGGCCTCCCATTGCTGCTGCCTCCACCGCCACACTGTGGCTCCACACTCTGGTTTTGGCCCCGTGACTGCCCAAATGAGTGAAGTGTGCGGTGATTCTAAGATCGACGGCACTCATCTGCATGTCATACTGACTGACAGTATTATTTCTCTTCCCCAGCAGACTCCAAGGGCATTTAAATTAAAGGTACAGTGTTCTGCACTAATATAAAGGCTCTCTGAAGCCTAGAAACACCCTTTTATAAGTTAAATTCGCAGCGAATATATTCGCATCGAATCGAATTTATTCCTCAAATTCGCCGAATCAGCCGAATCGAATTTTTGAATACTTCGCTCATCTCTAGTGGCGAGTCAAACATTTCTCTACCGTGGCCTAAAATCAGCTAAATAAATTGTCATCTGCAACCTAAAGGCCGATGAGATTGAAGTGGTAGCAGCATTAGGGTATTGCAAGTCATTTTAAAAGTAGTTCTATTCCTCTGGATGACCTTACCTTTACTGAGAGCACTACATCAGTTATCACATCCAATTTCAGTTAACTGATGCAAGAGGCTTAACAAAGGGGTGGGTCCCCTGCAACATGTTGCCTCCCATTCTCCTCTGAATGTTGTGTAGTGTCTGATCTATGTGGAGTCCATTGAGAGTGACCATGGCAGTCATCCTTCTTGGTAGGTTCAGTGCTCTGCCTTGTGGCTTACCAATCTCAGGGAATTTTTCTGGCAATTTTTCTGAATGGCAATTACTCAGTCATGCAACGCTGTACTCAAATTAAATTGTTATAATTTTTTGAGACAGTTAGAGCTCTCTTTTGGTGATATTTAATCAACACTGGGATTTTTATTTTTGCTAAACAAACGAAAAAAAGCCTGACAATTTTGAAAAAAAGTTTTTCTTGGTTTCTGTCAACAAAAAATTTAGCAAATTAGTAATTTTCCTTCTCCACTGATGTACACTGATGAGGCTGTACTGATGGGCACTGATGAGGCTGCACTGATGGGTACTGATGAGGCTGCTCTGATGGGCATCAATGGGCACTGATGAAGCTGCACTGATGGGCACTGATGAGGCTGCGCTGATGGGTCCTGACAGGCTGCACTAATAGGCACTGATGAGGATGCACTGATGGGCGCTAATGAGGCTGTACTGATGGGCCCTTACAGACGGCACTAATGGGCACTGATGAGAGTGCACTGATGGGGACAGATGTTTCTGTTATAACATTTTGTGAATAAATAATTTTTTTTCTTCACTGATGTGTGATGATGAGGCTGCACTGATGGACACTGATGAGGCTGCACTAATGGGTGTTGATGGGTACTGATGAGGCTGCATTGATTAGGCTGCACTAATGGGCACTGGTGGACACTGATGAGGCTGCACTGATGGGCACTGATATGCTGATTTAATGGGGACCGATGAGGCTGCACTGATGGGCTACTGAGACTGCACTGATGGGGACAGATGTTTATTTTATAAAATTTTGTGAATAAATCATTTTTCTTCTTTACTGATGTGTGCTTATGAGGCTGCAGTGATTGACACTGATGAGGCTGCACTAATGAGCATTGATGGGCACTGATGAGGCTGCATTGATGAGGCTGCACTAATGGGCACTGGTGGACACCGATGAGGCTGCACTGATGGACTGTCATGTAACTGATGGGAGACTGAATTGACGAGGTCGGCCTCACTTGTGTCACTAGCCCTGACCCCGCTGATGTTGGAACAGAGGGAGTCTAGGGACCAGGGGGACAAGAGCGCCAGTGGTTGTTGTTTGCAGCTCTTGCAGATGATGACCTTGGAAGGCGGATGATCCTCTGATTTGGACACCGTAATAATAGGCAGGTTTTTTGGATTGCCAGGCGTGCAGCAGAGCAAGGTAGGTAGTGAGGACAAGAGACTGGAGCAGAGTCATGGGATAGCCAGGGTAATCAACAGTCGGGCAGCGTGGTACAGAATCAGAAGGAAAAGCCAAGGCAGACAGATAGAGCTCTCTTTTGGTGAGGAGCAGAGCCAAAGTCAGGAACCAATATCAGGAGAGTAATCGAAGTCGGGTCAGGAACAAGCCGGGTTGGTAACAGAGGAATCGTACAGGAACAAGCAGGACACTGGGGGGGGGGCTGAAGACCAGTCAGCACTGAACATGAGCAGAGGCACTCCTTAAATGGGCCGTCTGGCGCCAATCTTCGCCGTGCGTGTGCATGTGCGCGTGCGTGATTGTGCATTCCTGCGCGCATGCGCAAAACCAGCAATTCTTCTGCGGGAATTCCTATGCGCATGCGCATTCCCGATCGCGATTCTTCTTGCCGGAAATCCCTTACATGGGCACTGATAGGCTGCACTAATGGGCACTGATGAGGCTGCCCTGATGGGCACTTATTGGTACTGATGAGGCTTCACTGATGGACACTGATGAGGCTGCACTGATGGACACTGATAGGCTGCACTAATGGGTACTGATGAGGCTGCACTTATGGACATTGATGAGTGACAGTGTGTGATGAAAGGAAATACTGATAACTGGCAAGTCTGTTTACATGTGATTAGCTGTGATTCAGAGATAGCTGGAAAACACTGCACATGGCAAGAGTGAAGCACAGGCAGGGAGCACAGGAAGTTACTAGCTAACAAGATTTCTGAAAGAATCAACAGTACCTTTTTTGCAATTATTGAACAGATATAATGTTCTCTTGAGGTCCACTAGATTTGTAGGTCCCCCTAAGCTCTGCATTGCCAGGCAACATGCATTTTCCACAGTTTCTTCCAGAGTCAGTAAAACAGTCCTTGAGCTTGGTTTTGTTGTTTTTTTAGGAGTTAAAAACTTGGATGGGATCTAGGAATATAGGCAATTGTTGAAGCAGGTGGGTCACACCCAGGGGTTAAAGTGGTAGTAAACCACAACTAAAAACAAATCCCCTGCAAGGTAATGACATGTAGCACACTTCTAGTCAGCTAGGGGGAGCTAGATTCCAATTGTTAGCAAGGAGGGCTAAATAGCAGCCTGTGTGATATCTAGCAGGGGTCAAATTGTGGTCAGAGCTGAGAGGCTCTGCAGACCATCCCTCCTGAATTTCTCCCTGCTCTAGAACTTTGGAGAAAGGTCTAGAAGTAGTGGGTGGATCTAAGGAGTGGCTAGTGTGTACTTTTAGAGGATCCTTGCCAGTCCCCAACAAGAGGCTTGGCAAAGGGTCAGGACAACCTTTAAAGGTAACTGAGTCTGCTCAGCAAGGAGGAAATTGGAGGAGGAGAAGAGTTCGGGTGGAAGTTGGAGATGGAGTGAGGCATGAGAGACAAGCCTGGAAGGGAGCCCAGATGGAGAGGGGCTCACCTACAGGCAGTTTAGCTTGGAAGAAGAAAAGCGCAGATCTTCATCAGCCCCCAGAGTGAGGACCATCTGTGTAGCAAGGAAGGAGCGGCCCAGCTAGAAGGCCTGGTAGCAGCCCCCAACCAACCAGCCACACAGGACTGAGTGAGTAGACCTGCACCCCCTGGGTGAGAAAGGGGAAGGAGGCACAGTAGTGGTAAGCTGGATTAGCCTGCCATCCAGGACTGTTCCATTATGCTTGTGGTAGACACCGGATCCCCTGCTTAGGGATGCACCCATAACAGCTGTATAAGGAAAATTTAAAGTTTGGGGTGGTACAACAGGAGATGCTGGCTAGCTCTCCAGAACAGACTATTTGCTGTGACCACTTTTACATAGTTCAGGAAGTTGTCCTCAGTTTCTCAGTTCCATTGGGCATCCTGTCCACCCCTTACCCTATCCAAGCTGAACTCCCCCTAGTAAAATCCACAAAACAAGCTCAAGGACTGGTTACTGACTCCAAACGAAAGTTGGTGTGGAAATACGTGTAGCCCGACTGTGCAGAACTATAGGGGGACTCAAAACTTCAGCAACTCCTAAGGGGGTAGTGCTACAGTTATAATGTGCTAGTATGCATTGCAGACTAGCACATTATGAAAGACTTACCTTAAAACTAAGCCCTCCAGCTGTGCGCTGTCACCACTGCAGAGGCTTCCATCTTCACCCGGTCTTCCTTCCGGGTTTGTGAGGTCTGGCCATCTGATTGGCCGAGTCGCGATCACGTCACTCCTGCGCATGCACACAGGAGTCCCAGGCCGTTATAATTATTATTATACAGGATTTATATAGCGCCAACAGTTTGCCCAGCCATGGCACAGTGCTCCGAAGGAACGGCTGTCAAAAAGAGTGAATATCTTCTAAACAGTGCACGTTTAGGAGATATTCATTTTACCTACAGGCAAGCTTTATTATAAGCTTACCTGTAGGTAAAAGTATGCAAAATAAGTTTACTGCCACTTTAAGTACAGTGCCTTTAAGTATTCATACCCCTTGTAATTTTCCACAATTTCATGTTATGTTACAATGAAAAACATAAATGTATTTTATTAGGATTTTCTGTGATAGACCAACACAAAGTGGCACATAATTGTGAAGTGGAAGGAGAATGATAAATGGTTTTCAAACTTTTTTACAAATAAATATCTGGAAAGTGTGGCATGCATTTGTATGAAGCCCCCTTTACTCTGATACACCTAAAATCTAGTGGAACCAATTGCCTTCAGAAGTCACCAAATTAGTAAATAGAGTCCACCTGTGTGTAAGGTAATCTCAGTATAAATACAGCTCTTCTGTGAAGCCCTCAGAGGTTTGTTAGAGAACAGCAATGAACAAAAAACATCATGAAGTCCAAGGAACACACCAGACAGGTCAGGGATAAAGTTGTGGAGAAATTAAAAGCAGGTTTAGGTTATAAAAAAATATCTCAAGGTTTGAACATCTCACAGAACACTGTTCAGTCCATCATCCAAAAATAGAAATAATATGGGGTGGCACAGTGGCTTAGTGGTTAGCACATCTGTCTTGCAGTAAATGGGTCATGGGTTCGATTCCCGACCATGGTGCCTCCTGCATGGAGTTTGTATGTTCTCCCTGTGCTTGCGTGGGTTTCCTCCCACTCTCCAAAGACAAGCTGGTAGGTTAATTGGATCCTGTCTAAATTGGCCCTAATATGTGTATGTATGAATGTGAGTTAGGGACCTTAGATTGTACACCCCTTGAGGGTTAGGGACTGATGTGAATGTTCAATATATATGTGTAAAGTGCTGTGTAAATTAATAGCATGATGGGTGTGCAGGGAGGGGTAGCACCTCTGGTGTAAGGGCAGGTTGTGTCCTTCCAGGGAAGCATGGCCACCTGTCACTCAGCTTTCACCTGTGGCTCCTAGTAGCTGTAGGCCACACCCTGGGCAACATTTTTGACAGGCTGGCCAAACCAGGTTGAGAGTAGTCGTTGGGTGATTGACCTTCGGTGAGATAGGTACTTGTCTATCCTGAGAATGTAAAGACAGATTCCGGTGGATTGAGCTGATGAAACCTACTATAATAGGACACTCATGACGGCGGTCTCTGCAAGTGATGTGGTACGCTAAGAGCAGGGCAAGACACAAAAGGTGCCCTGGTCAACCATTGCACTCAGCCCATATCCAACTGACTCAGCTCTTGTCCTGCCATTGGAGCAAGATGGAATCTGGGAAGAGAGAGTGAGGCTGACTATGCGCACCTCTCCCTCACTTTAAGCCAATTCACATGCAAGTCTTGACATCCCCAAACTCCCATAAATATTCAAAGTCCTGTGGCGAAGGGTAAGCGACAAAACAGCAGGTGTGGATACACTGGAAGCTGTAGCTGCGGACCTGCACACAGGTGGCTCAGATCTAATGGTCGTCTTCCTGCCGACCGAAGCAACAGCTGGATTCCGCATCTACCTGAGTGACTGAGCAGCCCTCTTTAGGACCACACTGCTCACCTCTGTAGCAAGAGGAGAGGGCTAAAAAAAGGTGCCCTAAACATTGTTGCTTTACAGAACCCTGGCCAGCTTACCGCAGCTGGAGGGGATCCTATTTCATGCGGTCGAATAACAAAACTTCAAAGAAAACATAAGGTGACACCACTTACTATTGGCAGATGGAACATACACACGCTTCAAGACAACCCCTCAGCAGATCGACCAGATAGAAGAAAAGCCCTGGTCGCCAGAGAGCTCGCAAGATTTAACATCAATGTTGCGGCCCTGTATGAAACTCGCCTAGCCAACGAAGGTCAGCTTACAGAAACAGGAGGCGGTTATACATTCTTCTGGTGTGGACACAGGAGTAATGAACATTGTGCATCTGGAGTTGGCTTTGCGGTTAAGAATCATCTTGTCCGCAAACTTTCCAGTCTTCTCAAGAGCGTGAACGATTGACTCATGACACTGCATCTCCCACTACCGAGAGGAAAACAAGCCACACTTATAAGTGCCTACACACCCACAATGACGAATCAGGATGAAGTAAAAGACAAGTTTTATGAAGATCTCGAATCCCTACTCTCATTCATGAAGCGCACCGACAGGCTGATTCTACAGTACTTGGCAATTTCAATGCGAGAGTGGGATCCGATCATTCTGCCTAGGATGGCGTCATTGGAAAAAATGGAATCGACAAATGTAACAGCAATGGCATATTACTACTGAAGATATGTGCAGCTCACGATCTGATCATCACCAATAACATCTTTCACCTGCCCACTTGCAAAAAGACGTCCTGGATGCATCCACGCTCCAAGCACTGGCATCTTATTGATTATGTCATCGTGCGGAGGAAAAAACAGACAGGATGCTAGGGTGACCAAGGCCATGCCGAGTGCTGACTGTTGGACTGACCATAGACTCATCCTCTCCAAATTAAGCTTTCACATCAAGCCAAAGAGATGTCCGCAGGGAAACAAAGCTTTGATGAAACAGATTAATGTCAATAAACTGAGGAACCCCAACACAGCAGCTTCACTAACAGAAGATCTTGACAACCAACTCTCAGAGCTGCAATTAGAGGGAAATGCTGAGAAGGACTGGGAACGCTTCCGGGATATTGTGCATTCTTCTGCACTAAAGGTTCTTGGACCCTCACACAGGAAACACCAGGACTGGTTTGACGAATATGATGAGGAGATCAAGGCCCTACTTGCTGAAAAGCACCGCCTTCACTGTGCTTATCAGAACGACCCCTCAACAACAGCTAAAAAAATGCCTTCAATAACACTCGCAGGACCGTACAGAGCAAGCTTCGCAAGATGCAGGACTCCTGGTTGAGTGCCAAAGCAGATGAAATTCAGAAATTTGCTGATATAAATTATGCCAAATGGTTCTATGAAGCTCTCAGATCCTTGTACGGACCTCAGCCCTCAGGGAGCTCCCCTCTACTAGACTCAGATGGTGCAACTCTCATTATTGAGAAGACTCTGATCCTACAGCATTGGGCTGAGCACTTCCAATCTGTACTGAACCGCCCATCTTCCATCAACAACGAAGCAATCGACAGAATGCCCTAGGTGGATATCAACCACAGCCTGGACGCCCCACCAACAAAGACTGAAACCCTACAAGCTATCAGCCAGCTGTCCAGTGGCAAGGCCCCAGGATCTTACGTGATCCCAGCGGAAGTTTATAAGGATGGATGTGCAATGCTTGTCGACAAACTCACTCTGCTGTTCCAGTCCTTCTGGAATCAAGGATCCATTCCTCAGAACCTGAAAGATGAGTCCATCGTTCACCTCTACACGAGGAAAGGGTATCAACAAGTCTGCGATAATCATAGAGGAATATCACTGCTTTCCATCGCAGGCAAGATCCTTGCACGAGTGTTGCTGAACCACCTGACTGACCACCTGGAAGAGGGTATATTACCCGAGACACAGTGTGGTTTCTGCAAAGAGCGTGGTACTGTGGACATGATCTTCGCAGCCCGACAGCTCCAAGAGAAGGGTCAAGAGCAGAACCGTGAATTGTATACCACCTTTGTGGATCTGATCAAGGCATTTGACACTGTCAGTCGCAAAGGTCTGTGGTGCATCATGTCGAAGTTTGGATGCCCTGACTAATGGTACATCAGTTCCACAATGGCATGATGGCTCGTGTTTTAGACGACGGAGAAGCCTCAGAGACCTTTCCCATTACTAATGGCATCAAGCAAGGTTGTGTGTTGGCACCGACTCTGTTCAGCATAATGTTTTCAGCCATGCTGTCAGATGCCTTCCAGAACAGTTCCTTGGGAGTTAGTCTGAGATACAGGACCAATGGAAAACTGTTCAACCTGAGAAGACTCCAGGCTGTCACCAAGGTAAAGGAGATTGTGCTACGAGACCTCCTTTTTGCTGATGACTGTGCCCTGAATGCTGGATCAGAGCAGGAAATGCAAGCCAGTGTGGACAAATTTGCAGCAGCATGCGACAACTTTGGCCTCTTCATCAACACAAAGAAGACCAAAGTGATGCATCAGCCAGCTCCGAAAGCCCAACACCAAGAGCCCACTGTCACGGTGAAGGGACAAAAGCTGCAAGCAGTGGACCAATTTACATACCTTGGCAGCACCCACTCCCGCGCAGTGACAATTGACATCGAGGTCACCTGCAGAGTTGCCAATGCAAGCTCTGCATTTGGCAGACTAATGACCAACATGTGGGACCACCGTGGTGTAAGCCTTGCCACAAAGCTCAAAGTCTACCGAGCAGTAGTGCTAACTACCCTGATGTATGCCAGTGAGACTTGGACTTTATACAGGAGGCATGCTAGGCAATTGGACCACTTCCACATGACCTGCCTCCGCAGACTTCTGAGGATCTGTTGGCAGGACAAGGTGCCAGACACAGAAGTCCTCTCCAGAGCAGGCCTGCCATCAGTTCACAACCTGCTGATGCAAGCCCAGACACGCTGGGCAGGCCATGTTGCAAGGATTCCAGACCACCACATCCCTAAACAGCTCCTCTATGGTGAGCTGTCTCAAGGAAAGAGATCGCTCCGGGGACAAAGGAAGCGATACAAAGACACATTGAAAGCCTCCTTCAAGTCCCTGGTTATTGACACCACCTCCTGGGAAACCCTGGAACAAGATCAATCAACATGACTCACGCTGATCCACCAAGGCTGCCAGACATTTGATGAGAGAACAACCACAACACAAGAGACGCGAGCACTCCGCAAAGCCAGAGCTGCAAATACTGCAACAGTGGTGCCCACACAAATCTGTCCAACATGTGGCAGAACATTTCGTGCCTGTATAGGCCTTACCAGCCATCTACGGACACACTGTGGACAGCCCACTACCTGTTAGATGTCACGGTCCTCTTCAAACACGATGGACGAACATCATCATCAACATCATCATATCTGGCACCCTGGTACAACTGGTGACCTCATCATCACCCCCCCCTTTTCTTCATCACTGTAACCAACTTGGCACTAAGCTGTAGCTGTGGGAACATCAGTGCCAATTGGCTCTTCCTGCCTGTGGTCCATTGCCTAATTCCCAATATGCTGCAGTTGCTCCCAGTGCAATCTTAATAGTATCATGGACTCCTGGTTAATAAGGGATCCATCTAAGAAGGTGAGCGCACAAATGGGTTGCCTTGCAAATATAGCAGGTGATATAATAATCAGTGTATGGAAATAATAGTGGACTTGTATATGCAGTATTGTCTAGTACAGAAAGCACATGAGCGCTTTAGACCCTTTTCACACTGACGGTCTAATCGGGTCCAGCTGTCAGTTTTTCAGGAGGACCCGATCTGACCATCCATAGATCTCTATGGACTGGCGGGTGTCAGCGGACAAGTGTCTGCTGACACCCACTGGCATTTGATCCTGTATGCCAGTAACAGATGGATGGGGATCCGTTCCCCATCCATCCGGCAGAATGGATCAGTTGACAGTTGGGTGTAGACGAACATGCGTTCCATTTCCATTCGACCGCCCCATAGGAAAAACAGGCTGTCTCTGTGTCCACTCTGCAGCAGTGCAGCAGACACAGACCTGTTATCCGACTGCTAAGCAAGGTTCAGCAGAGAGATACCCCACAGAGCAGGTGGATCTACTGACACGTCTGAAAAGGGCCATGTATATAGACTGCACTTAACAGTTGACTTTTAATTTTTTTTTTGTACAGATAGTATTGTGACACTTTACATACAGATTGCATTCTAAGGGGTTGTATCTTGTTTCACTATGAAGATGGAAGCAGTTATAATACAAAAGAGTGATATAATACTAAGATAAGATAATAAGATACTAATACTAGATTGTATCAAAATTATGTAAGAAATTTCAGTGCTGTTTAAGAGTAATGCATTTATTTATTTCAGGTACTTATATAGCGCCGTCAATTTATGCAGTGCTTTACATATATATTGTATATTCACATCAGTCCCTAACCCTCAGGTGGCGTATAATCTAAGGTCCTGAACTCACATTCATACATACACATACTAGGGACAATTTAGACAGGATCTAATTAACTTACCAGCACGTCTTTGGAGTGTGGGAGGAAACCCACGCAGGCACAGGGAGAACATGCAAACTCCGGGCAGGAGGTGCCATGGCTCAGATTTGAACCAACGACCCTAGTACTGCCAGGTGGAAGTGCTAACCATTTAGCCACTGTGCTGCCCATAGTGGAATTTTGGGTATTGTTACATATTTATTTAGTTACATGCTGTGGAATTAGTGGGGATTACTACTGCACTCAGAAGGATTAATATTGTCCATGTTGATGTTTGAATCATATAGCAGTGCCAGTTTTCTACAGGCAAGTGTTCTAATTTTATCATGTTATATCCATGCAGGAGGCGTTTAATAGTCATCTGGTCTGTTAAGTGATTTTTTTTGAAGAGTTCAGAAGTTTCTGAATGGAAACATTTAGCATTATTTGCAAAAAATAGAAATAACTGAGGTCATGTTGATACACCCACTTTAAAATACTTCACAAGGAATTCACTGTCATATTCATGTGACTTTCATGTCCATGAAAGGCATGAAAAAAACTAAAATTTTTCCAGCTGGCCTTTTTTACGAAAGCCAGCCATACTGAAGACAAGATTTTGGATTTACACACACACTTAAAAATGGTAATCATTTGGGCTATAGAAATTGCAGTGCTAAAACAATTGAAAAATATAGTGTATCCACATATATAAATATGAATTCAATAATGTGCAACAATGTAAAATAACATATACTGTACGTAGAAAAACTAAAATTCCAATGGTGCTTTGATGAATATTATAGACACCCAAGATCCGCTGAAATTCAAACAGTTCCATAGTGGGAAGAGGAGGCGGCGGCTCTGGAGCAGCAGAGTGCATATACTATCACCTGGTGGAACGTGATGTGAGGAGGATAATTGATTTCCTGATGTATTGGAGGATCGTATCTTGGGAGTTAATCATTCTACAAGCTTATATTGCTATTCTACTTTTAGACAGCAACATCTTTTGGTTTGGGTGTCATGTTAGCCAAGAATGGAGGTGACACTCTTGAATGTCCTGGATCACTGTGGGAAGACGTCTTACGGGGACAGTGGGACTATACTGTATATGTGGTTCCTTATACTAACTTCTTCATAGAATCTATAATATTCATCAAAGCAAAAGCACCCCCATGTTGAGGGCATGTGGCCTGGTACGTTTCTGGAGGGGGGTGCTCATTTGTCCCCCCACATTCCTGGCCTGCCAGGCCTGTGCCCAGGTCAAGGGTCTTGTAGGAATTTAGGGGGAATCCCACGCTTTCCTCCCCATTGTTTGGGGTGGGGTTACCCTTAAAAGTCCTACCAGGCCTTAGGGGCTTGGTAGGGCTTTTAGGGGGAAACCCCATGCACTTCCCCCCATTTTTGGAAGGTGGGGCTCCCCTTAAACGTCCTACCAGGCCTAAAAGGCCTGGTATGGTTTTTAGGGGAAATTCCACACACTTTTTAATAAACAGTTTTTACTTAAAGGGTCTGGTATGGATTTGGGGGGGGGGGGAGCCCACGCTTTTTTTTTAAAAGAAAAACGTAATTTGCTACAGCAGGTTCTATACATTGTACAGGTGTACAACTTTGCAGGTAGTTTAAGGGTACCCCCCCAGGAATGATATTTTTTAATTGTTTTTTGCCACTGATTCATGTCCCTCAGGGCAGTACCCAAGTCCCCATAGCCCTTTTATGGCCAATAGCTTGCATATAAGACTTCAAAATGGGCACTTTTGAATTTACAAGTTCGAGTCCCATAGACTTGCATTGAGTTCAAAGTTCATTAGGTTCGAACGTTCGAACGCGAACCGACATGGGGTCATTTGGCCCATCACTAGTAAGGGGATCTTAAAGAAAATGATTATTAGGAATTAGTAGAGGCATCTTATGGAAAATATATTTTGGAATTAGGAAGAAGACATTTTATGGCAAAGATCATCTTCAGACATGGAAAAATACATAACAGTAATCATCTGTTTTCCCCCTGACACCTGAAAAATGGTCCTGGAGAATCTGATGACTCAGTGTAAAACTTTGTACAGTCAGTCTGGAATGCAGCATTTCCTGCCAAGTATAAAACCGCAGAAAGATGATTCCTTTTTTATTTTTATCCTCCAAGCGTTTTCTTTCTACTCTTCCTACAGTGAGTTTTTGCCTTGTGTTTCTAGTCTTTCTTGGTCTCTTTGTACCTGTTTCACATACATAGTTGAAAGTATGTATACAATGCATAGTGAAAGTATGTTTACGAATGCTACAAAATTTAAAAATACAAACTCCTTTTATTTTCTTCTTATAGCATCTTTTCACAACTGCCTATAACTTTTGAACAGTACTGTATACATGTAAATATGATATAAATGCATATGGAGAAGTATCCTGGAAGGTACTAAAAACATTGCTACCCATGTTATGTTTGCTAAAGACCAGTTAGAGAAACTATATGAGCAGTTTAGACAATAATCTTTTTAAAAAATACACATTGCATTATACGTATTTGGAGAAAAAACTATAAAAAAAAAAACTATACGCTATTCTTTCCTTCGGGTGAAACACAGCAAAGATGCTGCAGTCCTGGCATGGTGTGGAGTGTGAAATGTAATAAACTTGCATTTCATTTGATCCATTGGAGTGTGGCTTCTTTTTAGTAGCAGAGTTTGGTGGTGAGGGCTGGAAAGAGCTCTCGTGACACACACACACACACACACACACACACACACGTTTGTGCGTGTGGCTTAAGGCACCCTAGTGGGGGCTCTGTGTGTATAACTGCACTTGCTATTGCCTAACCCATAGGCAGGAGCCAAGGTCATGTGAAATCAACATTAAAGTGGTACTCCAGACTTAGTAGCAAGTAGGCAACAGTTAACTCTTTTTGTAATCTGTGGCCATACCTCTCACACTGTTGACACTACTGCACTTCAGACACAATTTCTGTTAGAGAACACCTCTCCCTCCACATGTGTAGGAGCTTGTACAGATGTCCACCAACTCAGCAATCCCATCACCTCAATCCCAGTGACCATTCCGTATGTTACTTATGGATGGAGGAAACACACCACTCAATAATTCCATGCTTATTCTCCTCTCAGGGCCACTACTACATCTCAATGACTACAGGCTAGGTCCCTGGGTACTCTGTGATGAGAGGTCAGTTCCAGTATGTGGGGAACTGGTTGCTAGTGAAGGTGCCTATCCTAACCCTCCTTCTCTGCCAGAGTATCCATCACACCTTCCATATCACCTGTTTCCTGGTTGGTTGGCAAAATTAGCAAGTAACACAAATACATTAGTCATTAGCAATGGCAATATAGCTTCCTTAGGTAACTCTTTGCTCATTAGACAGCATCTTTTCTAACCTCTTCAGTCCAATGTCGTAAGCCTTGTTCTTGTGATGTGACATGCGTGCACCCCTTGACAGACTTCAGACCAGGCAATTTAAATGAAAAAAGATATTTTACTGAGGTAGCATGATGGAAACAAATAAACAGTTCTCAAAGACATCTGTCACACACTTTTGTGCTCTTGAATAGTGCCCCATGTGATGGCCATACCTTAAGCAGATGGCTAAGTCTATAGAGAATTCCATTCAAGGCAAGAGTCCATATTTGGCAATACAGCTACAAAAAGGTAGCAATAATACGTAACAGGGTCCAGCTTAAGATAGCACAAGTCCATATAAGCCCATGGGTTCCAGACCCCATTGGGAACCCCACCTAGGCTGCCCCCAAAGGATGGAACAAACGAACAGCATAATAGCTATATTTTAGTCTTTCCCCTAGGCCCCATTTCTGGTATTATTGAGCCCCTATTTATATGGTATGACCTATAGGGAGCAGTAACCTTTCTGAAAAGAACTGGAAAACCCGACCAGCAGCGTTATCCCTTCCATCTCGGAAACCACCATTTCAGCAGGTCAACCAAAGACACAGTGCAATAAACACCATTGTACCAAATTACTTTCACACATAAATACAATTGAAATGACTAACACCAGAGCAAAAACATAGCAGAAGAGAAACTTTTAACATTCTGAATCTTTTGAAAGCATTTGCTTACATGTTAATCCAAAGGAGAAGTCTACAGAACGTTTTGAGCAGTTTCAGTTATTTTTTCCCTTGACTGCCAGCTAAGGGTTTAGCAGGCACAACTGCCTCACAAGTAGAAAACCAGTATCAGTGAGTGACATCATGTTGAGCTGTCACTTTCTGCCCCAGTATAGGTCTCAGTGCTTTGCTTATACTACAGTTTGGTAATCCATGTTCTCTAATAGCTTAGTGGGCATAGAGTTATTGATAGACCCTATATCATTCCTGGATCTTCACTTTGATCCCACATCTCTTGGTTGCCTTGTGCCCTGTAGCCTTGGAAAGTGTTTCTGCTGATCCAAGTTTGCACCTTATCTATCTTAAAGCTGTGGAACTAAGAGCCCAAGTGCTTCCGTTCCCCATGGGGTGCTGCAGGCTCAAGGTGTCCAAAGCTCTAAGGCTCTGTGTGCAAATGTACTAAAGCATAACTTGTGGAATGTCAGATTTTTTTAGTGCCACAGTATAAAACTAGCCTTATTGCTGGCTATTCCTCATATGTCTGTCTCTGCAGCCTCACATGGGGAAATACCACTTTGTATAATCTCTTCTTAGATGTGAAGTGGAGTTCCAGCTTCCTGCACGAGCCATAGATGCAATATGTGTAGTGGATCTGGACGCTTTGCAGTGGTGCAATCAGGCTCTGAAAAAGGACCCACTTGCACTGCCTGTGCCCATGCAACTGGAACTAGAATGCAGAGGAAAGTGCAAATGAGGTGCTTCCTCACTATCAGCTTTCCGCAAAATACATTTTACAGTGCAGAGGAATATGAAAAATAAAAACTATATCATGTAATAGTCACATATGTGGTTTGATCTGGAAAGGTCTTCCATTCACACTGCACACATAGGGGTTATTTACTAAAGGTGAAGAGTGTAAAATCTGGTGCAGCTCTGCATAGAAACCAATGAGCTTCCAGGTTTTATTGCCAAAGATTAATTGAACAAGCGGAAATTAGAAGCTGATTGGCTGCCATCCACAGCTGCACCAGATTCGGAAGGCACCAGTTTTAGTAAATTTCCCCCATAGAGACTAGAAAAGTTTCCGTATTGGTAGTTTTTGTACAGAACTTCATCATTTAATTAAGGCTGTCAAAGATTCCTGGGGAAAAGGAGCTAGCTAATTGTGATTAAAACATTAACAATTTTTTCATCTAAAAAATTTATAAAATGGGGGCTTTAGGATGCAGAAAACGTCAGAGTGGAAAAAATTTTAATTTTGTGTGAGATCAAAGAAAGAGAAGTTATATCCCCCTTCCCACTCATATATTAAAATGTGCCAAAATACCATTCTCATCTAACCAAAAAAGGATAACTGTGAGATTGTATAACAGATTTGAACTTAGAATGTACATCAGTTAAATTACACAACTCTTTACAAAAATCTTTTTAAAGTTTGAAGCAAAGCTTTAAAGTTCTGCTTTATGGTTTCCTCCCTTGCTCCTCTTTAACAAATGGCACATATTTTTTGTGAGGGTGCGGTAGTGTGTGTCTAGTGGGTACCTGGTTTTGACAGGTACCCTCTCTAGGTGATCCAAGTGGAAATTCTCCCCCCCCCCCTAAAGTCCTCTGGGACACGTCAGCATAGCTCACTCATGTGCAGTGGGTAGCTGGCTGTGAAGCTGCAAGCTGTCACAGCCGGGTGCCCACAGTTGAGATGCCAGTGCTGGGGACCAAAGACCGGTGGAAAACACAGCTCAGGTGTGCAGGGCGCTGAATCCTGGGACAGGTCTGTTTATTAACTGCTTCCCAACCATCTTGTAGCAGAAATACTGCTACAGGGTATCAGGGATATGCAAAATCATGTAAATATGCCTGACTATATTTCCAGGTAGGATGCTCGCAAGCTCCCTACCTGTACCGCTATTGGTGCCTCGGCATGTCAATCACAGGGTCCCAGCCACCGATTTTCATCACTTTGGTGATCATCGGCAGAGCTGACAGGGGAGAGGTCTGTGTGTAAACAACATAGATCTCTCCCCTGTCAGCACGAACTTGCTGCTTTTTATTGCTCTGCACAGCAGAGCAATACAAAGCAGCATGTTTACTTAGTAAAACACATACAGCACACTATGTAAATCACAACACAGCACACTGTTAACCTTTTGATCACCTCCTTCCTGCCCAGTGTCATTAGTACAGTGACAGTGCTTTTTATTAACACTGATCATTGTTTTAGTGTCACTGGGGATGTCAGTGACAGTTAGTAAGTTCCCACCCAGTGTCAGAATGCCTGCTGCAGTCCCGCAATAAGTCTCTGATCGCCGCCATTACTAGTAAAAAAAATATATAAATAAAAATTCCAGTATATACACCGCCATTTGTAGACGCTATAACTTTCACGTAAACCAATTCATTTACATGTAATGGGATTTTTGTTTAGCAAAGACATGTAGCAGAATACATTTTGGCCTAAATTTATGACGAAATTTGATTTAAACATTTTTTTACTCGATATGTTTTATAGCAAAAAGTCAAAAATATTGTTTTTTTTTTCAAAATTGTCGGCCTTTTTTTGTTTATAGCACAAAAAATAAAAAACACAGAGGTGATCAAATACCACCAAAAGAAATATGAACACAGGTCACGGGGAAGCTGAAGAACTTTTAAATAGGCAGCTTAGCGCCAATGTTCGTGGATGCGCACGCCGATGCGCACTGGTGCACAGAGATGTGCCTACGTGTCAGTGCATGCTGGTTATTAGCCCAAGCTCGTCTGTGTGTTGATACATGTGCACTAGCATTAGCAGCACAGGAATGAGCATTAGCTGTATATAGTTACATAATTAGTCTGTTTGAAAAAAGACAAAGGTCCATCCAGTTACACCACCTCCATGCCTCGTATCAGTTTGGTTGCCCTTCTCTGTACTTTCTCCAGTTCCCCAATGTTCTTTTTGTGAACTTGTGCCCACAATTTAACTGCACATTCCAGATGAGGTGTTACTAATGATTTGTACAGGGGAAACATGATATCTCTCTCTCTGGAGTCTATACCTCTTTTAATACAAGAGAGGATTTTTCTCGTTTTAGAATCCGCAGCTTGGCATTGCATGGCATTATTAAGCTTGTAATCTACCAGAACTCCCAGATCTAGCCACACTTGTATACAATGGACGACATGAAAGGAAGCCATCCATTGTGATTGGTCACAGCAGGTCACATGGTACTTGCAACGGGGCCGGTACACAGATCTGTCATCGGCCGTGTCCGAGGTACACGGCTGGTGGCAGAAAAAAAGGATCCACAAGCTTTGCGAGCACGCAAACTGCGCATGCCTGAAAAAACGCCATATGGCGTCCACCCGGAGGGACGAGGTGCTCGCCCAGCCGCCATCTGGCCATAGGTCGGGCGGGAAGTGATTAATAAAAGCTCTTTTCTTATTATCTATAGCTTTTTTAACTTTGGCTGTAAGCCACATAAGTTGACTTTTAGCCTTTTAAACTTGTTGCCCATGGGAATATATTTTGCAGTGTGTTCACATACAGCCTTTTTGAAGAATTCCCATTTCTGTGTTGTGTTCATTGATGGCAATATTCCCTCACAGTCTAAGTCTTGGTGAGCAGCTCTCAGCCTTGCAAAATTAGCTCTTTTAAAATTGAGCGGTTTTATTTTTCCTGTATGTGCTCGCTGTTTACAGCCAACAGTAAATGAAATCATGTTATGGTCACTGCTACCCAGATGCTCATTTATATGGACATTTGTAATAAGCTCTGCATGGTTTGAGATTACCAGGTCCAGCACAGCATCATTCCTAGTTGGGGCCTCTATGAACTGTACCATAAAATTGTCATGTAGTAGGTTTAAACATTTTTGCCCTTTAACTGTTCCTGCAGTACCATTACTCCAGTTAATTTCTGGGTAGTTGAAATCCCCCATTATCACTGTCCCGGCCCTTGCAGCCCTTTCAATCTGTGCAAGGAGCTGAGTCTCCACCTCCTCATTAACACTGGGAGGCCTATAACAAACTCCAATGATTACCTTTGTAGTATGCACCCCCATGTGCAGTTCTACCCATAATGCTTCAGCCTCATCACACTCTCCATCAACTAGGTCCTCTTTCACACTCGCTCTGAGATCACTTCTCACATAGAGACAGACTCCACCACCTTTCCTATTTACCCTGTAGTATTAGCATTAACATTAGCTGTGCTAGTATTAGTCCTCTGACAAGCCACTTGCCCGCAAATACTGCTAATGCTCCATTTCCATCCTACTTTATCAAAGACACAAAGAGTTGTCACTGCAAATGCTGCTAATTCACTCTCTCTTCTGTTAATCCAACAGTATTCCCTGCAATAACCTATGAGAAGTTGGGATAATTATTTTGACACTGCTATCTCCTGGACCAGTCCACAGAGCTCTGCTTTACCCAAGTTTTTGGCCTGTGCTACACTTTAGTAGCAGGTACCCAGCCATCATTTTGTCAATAAGACTCCCCCCAGCTGGCAGTATGCACAGAAGGCCATCCCTGCCCTCCGCCGGCATGTGGAATGCAATAAGGCAGCAGGAGGAAGGGGAGGAATACAAGTGAGAAGGACTGGAGTGTGGGAGGTGAAGAGGGGGGTTGAAGTGCTGGCATTCAGGTGGAGGGTTGGGGTTCTGGCAGTGAGAAGTGCTTCATCGCTCCCTGATAACAAGATAAAACAAGGGGACCTACTGCCACCATCCTAGAGGGAGACCACAATGCTGCACTTTGAGAAGGTTTTGTGAAGAACCTCTTTGCAACATTTCCTGATGGTGGAAAACTCCCCTCTAATCACCAAAGTGCCTTTGATTCTCTGATCTTTGAAATCATTTTTTGTAATCCACAGCCCACCCAGGCCTGGCTGCAGGCAGTACTCCCAGTCAGCTCCTGATCCACAAGATTGCAGAATACATCTAAATACGAGAAGGAGAAGGGTTGGAGTACTTGTGGTGAGGAGGCGGAAATGGGTCAGGCTTTATATTGTAATATTGCATTTTAGTGAGGGCACTGGAGGCATAGCCGTAGGGGGAAAACCTATGACCGTATGCTTCCTGTCTTACCACAGCACAGGGGGAAGGGCAGGCAGCAGCAATTTTATAGAATTTCTTTGGAAAGGGCAACAGCAGGCAGTAGCAAATATGAGGTGCCAAATATGAGGTGCCAACTATGGACATAGGCTGCCCGTTATTTATCCCTCTTATACCACAGCTGCCATTGACTTTAGGCAATACTCTTTACTGTAGTTAAAAAAAGTCTTGTGGGCCTAAAGTGAGAGACAGAGGTTCTAATATGGAGTTAGTATGTTTTATTCTTGTTCAGTATCATTTATGGATTTACATTTATACATACAGTCAGGTCCATAAATATTGGGACATCAACACAATTCTAACATTTTTGGCTCTATACACCACCACAATGGATTTGAAATGAAACGAACAAGATGTGCTTTAACTGCAGACTGTCAGCTTTAATTTGAGGGTATTTACATCCAAATCAGGTGAACGGTGTAGGAATTACAACAGTTTGCATATGTGCCTCCCACTTGTTAAGGGACCAAAAATAATGGGACAATTGGCTTCTCAGCTGTTCCATGGCCAGGTTTGTGTTATTCCCTTATTATCCCAATTACAATGAGCAGATAAAAGGTCCAGAGTTCATTCCAAGTGTGCTATTTGCATTTGGAATCTGTTGCTGTCAACTCTCAAGATGAGATCCAAAGCGCTGTCACTATCAGTGAAGCAAGCCATCATTAGGCTGAAAAAACAAAACAAACCCATCAGAGAGATAGCAAAAACATTAGGCGTGGTCAAAACAACTGTTTGGAACATTCTTAAAAAGAAAGAACGCACCGGTGAGCTCAGCAACACCAAAAGACCCGGAAGATCACGGAAAACAACTGTGGTGGGTGACCGAAGAATTCTTTCCCTGGTGAAGAAAACACCCTTCACAACAGTTGGCCAGATCAAGAACACTCTCCAGGAGGTAGGTGTATGTGTGTCAAAGTCACCAATCAAGAGAAGACTTCACCAGAGTGAATACAGAGGGTTCACCACAAGATGTAAACCATTGGTGAGCCTCAAAAACAGGAAGGCCAGATTAGAGTTTGCCAAACAACATCTAAAAAAGCCTTCACAGTTCTGGAACAACATCCTATGGACAGATGAGACCGAGATCAACTTGTACCAGAGTGATGGGAAGAGAAGAGTATGGAGAAGGAAAGGAACTGCTCATGATCCTAAGCATACCACCTCATCAGTGAAGCATGGTGGTGGTAGTGTCATGGCGTGGGCATGTATGGCTGCCAGTGGAACTGGTTTTCTTGTATTTATTGATGATGTGACTGCTGACAAAAGCAGCAGGATGAATTCTGAAGTGTTTCGGGCAATATTATCTGCTCATATTCAGCCAAATGCTTCAGAACTCATTGGACGCTGCTTCACAGTGCAGATGGACAATGACCCAAAGCAGACTGCAAAAGCAACCAAAGAGTTTAAGGGAAAGAAGTGGAATGTTATGCAATGGCCAAGTCCATCACCTGACCTGAATCCGATTGAGCATGCATTTTACTTGCTGAAGACAAAACTGAAGGGAAAATGCCCCAAGAACAAGCAGGAACTGAAGACAGTTGCAGTAGAGGCCTGGCAGAGCATCACCAGGGATGAAACCCAGCGTCTGGTGATGTCTATGCGTTCCAGACTTCAGGCTGTAATTGACTGCAAAGGATTTGCAACCAAGTATCAAAAAGTGAAAGTTTGATTTATGATTAATATTCTGTCCCATTACTTTTGGTCCCTTAAAAAGTGGGAGGCACATATGCAAACTGTTGTAATTCCTACACCGTTCACCTGATTTGGATGTAAATACCCTCAAATTAAAGCTGACAGTCTGCAGTTAAAGCACATCTTGTTCGTTTCATTTCAAATCCATTGTGGTGGTGTATAGAGCCAAAAATGTTAGAATTGTGTCGATGTCCCAATATTTATGGACCTGACTGTATTTCTTTTTTATATATTAATTATTTTTTTCCTCGTAAGGCCATTCCTGCGTTGGTCAAGAACACCAGCAGGTACAGCAATGCAAAATGGATACTACCTTAAGCTGGTCATACACTAGTAAAATTTAGTTTGAACATTTTCCTTTAATACTGTTCATTCAATTTTCCAATTGTTAGTGGGGTCAAAGTGACATTCGTTTTTAACCGCAGCAGAGGGAACATTTGAGGGATCAGTATGGAAATTTTTTCTCCAAAATTTCTAGCAGTATATGTAGTTTTCTTTCAGGAAATTACTTTCATTCCAAAATAGAATGTTAAAAGCAAACAGAATTTTGAGGTACTTTCAAATGACATGAAATGAGTCAAGCCATCAAATGTACTTTTTGTACGAATATTTGAAAATCTACAAGTGTATAGTCAGCAAGAAAAGAGTGCTAGGCCTCAACACCACTTTGTCCACATCCAACAGTATCTGAAACAAGATACATTAATTTCTATGATTGTCACTTCCATCATAGTAATGTTGAAAAAAGACACAAGTCCATCTAGTTCAACCAATAGAACAAAAAAACCAAACTGATAGAAAATATACACAATCCTATACCCACAGTTGATCCAGAGGAAGGCAAAAAAAACCAATAAAGCATGATCCAATTTGCTCCAGTGGGGAACAATTCCTTCCTAATCACCCAGGAAGCAATTGGATATTCCTGAATCAACTACCCTGTTGTTATTACCTCTAAATGTTAGTATGCAGTGATATTTTGTGCATTTAGGAATGCATCCAAGAATCTACTGAGCTGACCAGAACTAGTTCTTGAGGGAGTCTATTCCACATTTTCACAGCTTTTACTGTGAAGAAGCCTTTCTGTATGTTAAGGTTAAAATCTCTTTTTCTACATACATAACGAGTGACCCCTTGTCCTCTGTAATGACCTGAAAGTGAATAACTTTACACCAAGTTCTCTATATCAACCACTGATGTATTTATACGTGTTGATCATATCCCCTTTAATCTCTTTTCTAGAGAGAATAAATTCAGTTCCTCTAATCTTTCCTCATAGCTGAGCTCCTCCATGCCTCTTATCAGTTTGGTTGCCCTTCTGTGTACTTTCTCCAGTTCCTCGATATCCTTTTTTGTGAACTGGTGCCAAAAATTGAACTGCATATTCAGTGCCATCCAGTGGTCAAAATGTGGTATCATTTTCTGAACTACCTCAATGACAAAATATACAGCATTTTGGCCTTTAGTGATGGATCCAACTATCACAGGAAGTATTAACTTATGAATGTGTTTCTGGCAAAATATTTGGAAAATCCGGCTTCGCAAGATATTCTGATATACAATATTTCCAGAATTCAAATGTAAGTACTAATCCCTTCACAAAATTATTTTGGTCTATATTGCACAGTCACTGCAAACTAAAAAATAATGAAAATTGTGTCCAATATTGCTCAACATTCACATAAACATGTGTGAAACAAAAAGTATCATACAGGGAATTGATATGAACAATCAAATGAAATTGCCAATACAAAAGTCCCAAGTCAACTCTCATGTGCAAGTGAAATCCAAAATATTCTTACAATAAGTGAAATCCTCCCATTGATCTCCACATCACCTTAGTGCTAGGAGTAAACCAGAAGTTACCAGAAAGTAATGACCCCCAATGCTTGAGTGGTCACAAATAATGCTTTTTATTATCACTGATCACCGGGCAGCACGGTGGCTAAATGGTTAGCACTTCCACCTGGCAGTACTGCTAGGGTCGTTGGTTTGAATCCCAGCCATGGCACCTCCTGCCTGGAGTTTGCATGTTCTCCCTGTGTCTGCATGGGTTTCCTCTGGGTACTCTGGTTTCTTCCCACACTTCAAAGACATGCTGGTAGGTGAATTGGATCCTGTCTAAATTGTCCTAGTATGTGTATGTATGAATGTAAGCCAGGGACCTTAGATTGTACACCCCTTGAGGGTTAGGGACTGATGTGAATGTATACTATATATATGTAAAGTGCTGTGTAAATTGATGGCACTATATAAGTACCTGAAATAAATAGCATGGATGATGTATCATAGGACTGTAATACAGGGCTCCATCAGTTTCCATAGAAATCAGTCTCATATACTTTACACATACATGCTGGTGGTGCCCTGTATGCCTAGCCCTGCCCTTTGTAGGCGATACATAGCTTTCCCCAGCACTATGTTACAGTTCCAGCAGCGTCCCTGCTTTCTGATTGTGGTTCATGTCTCAGGTCCTGTACTAAACTCCAAGAAAGTACATTTACAGGAGAATCGAAAATCCTTTTTTTTCAATCTATTAGGGTGATGGTGGTGGTGATATATTGTGAGGTGGTTTAGTTGTACACTAAGTGCAGTGTTAGTGCTTTTTATTAGCACTGATCACTGTATTAGTGTCATTGGGATGTCAGTGACAGTTCCCACCCAGTGTCAGAATGCCTGCCACAGCCCTGTAGTCCTGCTATAAGTCGCTGATCTCCACCATTACTAGTATAAAAAATTCCAGTATATATACCGCCATTTGTAGACACTAACTTTCACGTAAACCGATTAATTTACACATATTGGGATTTTGTTTTAGCAAAGACATGTAGCAGAATACATTTTGGCCTGAATTTATGATTAACTTTTTGTTTTTTTATTTCAAAGATTTTATTCAATATAACTGAACAATGGTTCAGACACGTATAGAGGAATAACATACCGACACACAATTGCAGTAAAAAGTGACAAAGGAAAGCAACATGCTGCCCCAAAATAACAATGGTAGGAAAAAAGGAAATAACGTAGTTCAAATGTTAATTTGAATATACAACCAAAAGGCATCTCAGTGCGCTCTATGTATGTGATCGAGCAAATCATTTAATAGGTAATTACACAGTAAAACAAATATAAAATGTGCTTGTGCTTGGAAGGTATAGTAAAAATGTGCACTCACCGGATGCGCATTGAATATGCGCATGTAAATAAATCCAACATGGTCCACTTATGGGAGCGGGATATGCCAGGCGTGTGGTAAACTTCCTTCTAGGTATGGAACAGCACAGCAGAATTTCTTGGGCTGGGTAAATGGTCTGCTCATCCAGAGGTCCCCTTTAAGGATGGATGGGTCTGCAGCCTGCGTTACAGGGATCCCCTCCTCTGGGTGCTTGAATGGGCCAGGATCATGAGAGGGCTCGCTCCAGCTCGTCCTTCATGGTTACACACTAATCCACTGCAACCCGGAAAAACACACAGACCGCCACCAACCAATGGGAAATCATCGCTTGCCAACCAGCAGAGCAGCTTCCGGCATCATGGCGTTGACGTTTCGTGCTCAGTACGTAACAAGTATTAGCGCTACATAGTAAAACAAGCCTAGCATACATAAAAAAAAACACTGTTGTATGATTTAACCCAGTTGGGGGGATCTGTAGGGGTGAGAAAGAGAAAGGAGAGAAGGGTGTGAGTAGAGAAAGGGAGCTTCTCCGCTCTCTCACGTGAAAGAAAGAGGTATCGGAGTCCAGGTTCGCTGGTTTTGCTAGGTGTGCATAGACTTGTCTCTCAGATAATCCGCTGACTCCAGAGAGTAGAACCAACAAGCCTATGTATGGGTAAATCTAGTTGGAGTGTCATGTGCTATGTTTATAAGTTCCTCCATTTCGGCTGTGTGTCTGATACATAGGAACCATTCCGCGATGGTCGGGGATGCGTGGAGTTCCATTTTAATAGGATGCACCATCTGGCTGCATTTACTAGGTGCATGGCTAAAGATCTATGGTAAACAGAGTGGGGAAGAGATGAATGATGTAGGAGGTATTGAGCAGGTGTATAGTCCAGGTTATATGTAGTGATTTTAGCAATCAGATCATGTACTTTTGTCCAATATGGTTGTAATTTGGGACATGCCCACTAAATATGCAACAGAGAGCCTGGGGCGGAGCCGCATCTCCAGCAGAGGGGTGGAAAAGAGCTAGAGATTCTGTGAAGGAGTTCAGGGGTTTTGTACCAGGCAGAGAATAATTTGTATCCAGTTTCCTGCATATTCACATTTACCGATCCCTTGTGAGCATGGAGCAGAACACGTTCCCAGTCGGCTTCAGTAAGATTGAGAGACAGTTGCCGTTCCCATTGTTGACACGGTCTACTGGTTTTCAGAGTAGTAGTAGAATGGAGTAGGGAATAAATCGTGGAAATAATATGTCATTGAGGGGTTGATCTGGAACAGATGGTTTGTGGGGTCTGCGCCACTCAATGGGTGTGTTCGGAAATTAGTTTTTTCAATTTTTTTACTGATTATGTTTTATAGCAAAAAGTCAAAAATATTGTTTTTTTTTCAAAATTGTCAGTCTTGTTTATAGCGCAAAAAAAAAAACACAGGTGATCAAGTACCACTGAAAGAAAGCTCTATTTGTGGGAAAAAAAGGACAGAAATTCCATTTATGTACAACATTGCATGACAGCACAATTGTCAGTTAAAGTAACACAAAAAAATGGCCTGGTCCGGAAGGGGGGTAAATCCTCTGGAGGGCAAGTGGTTAAAGAAGAAGATAGCTAGATCGTTTTTGTTTGTTTACATCTTTCTTCCCTAGCAAGAAGAGAAAGATACAAAAAAGAAAAAAAAATACCAGGGACGGGCTGCACAGTGATTGATTACTTTGATAGCCAGTCAGAGGCATCACAGCGATCAGGTCATTGGGAACCAGGAATCCCACCCTCAAGATGTGGCTGAACCAAAGTTTTGCAAAGGTTTGTCTTTGTAACAGAAAAAATATTATTTTGTATGAGTGGGTTTTTAAGATCAGTATTCTAGGATTTTTGAAGTTATTAGTTGTTATTGGGTTGTTAACAGCTGTGTTATGGATGACTAATTGGAGCATTTGTTTGGAAAGATGCAAGTATATAAAGGATTAGGATTGGTATTTGAGAAAGTAGACAAGGCTTTGAGTAAGCACTCCTGACAACCTCCAAGTTGACAAAACACACAAGTTGACAAAAAACAGAGCCATACAAAGCAGTGTGCTTACAGTGGAAAGCGCACACACACACACACACAGCATACTGTAAAACAGCACACAGTTAACCCTTTGATTGTCCCAGATGTTAACCCCTTCCTGCCCAGTGCCATAAGTACAGTGTCAGTGCTTTTTGTTAGCACTGATTGTGACGATCGCGGAGTCAGACCCCTGACCTTCTCACCAAACTCGTGACCGAAGGACTAGCCAATCTAAAACTGCGATGTCACATGCATAACAATGCCACACCCAGCTGCACCCTGCACAATGATTTTCCAGCTAATAAACCCCAAATTGATGTACCGGCAGCCTGAATGCGATTGTTATTGGGTCAGGTAATTACGCAATTAACCCTTCACACTGCCACCACCTCCTTTTTGTACAGAGAAAGAGGAATCTCGGCAATATCATCAATAACACTATGATGGTTGAGATAATTGTCTGTATAGCACTGTCACCGCAGACAGGTTATACGGAGGGTTAAACAAACACAGTAGCGCTCTTTTAGAGGCAGGAATTCGTAAGTTGCATTAACGAGCTATAGAAACAGTTCAACACTTTCAGAAAGAAAGATTTATTACTAAAAGGTCAAAAGGGTGCAATAAAAATATTTACAGAAAAAAGATGTAACCAATAGATATATAAATATACAGAGAACAACACAGCAAAGAGGTAACAGAAAGGAGGTTAAAGGGTTAAAGTACTTGCCAATCAGCCTTGGGTTAAACAGATCATGTTTCAGAGCAAAAGGGCTCCCAAGCTGGTTCTGATGTTAAATGGGAGAATTCTTCAACTTCTTCTCTTAGGTCTGAGAGCCTATTCTGTAGTCCCCCAGCAGGGGGTGTCTCTGAAGCCAAGGACCAATGCCTCATTTGAGGGAGGGATTGTCTGGGCTGAGACCCAAACTAGAACCAAAATCTCTCGTAGCTCATATTTTGGCTCATGACTTTTCCTAGGCACAAGTACTATTCCACCCGCGGGTAGATTAATATGCAGACGCATCTGAGGAACGGATAGATATGAAATATAGAATACAGACTTGAATGGTTCCAGAGATGTAATTTTCTGCTTTCCTAGGTATTCCAGTCAGGGAGTGTGTCCTATCAAACGATTTGTCTGATCGTGAGCAATCTGAAGATAGGCCTGGTTTTTATGTAAGTCTCTCATATTCCAAGATATGAGACATAGGGGAAAAATGGATTTTAAAAGTGTTATCTAGTTCCTTACTCCTCTGGAATGTCTTTGAACTCAGAGGAAGGCTTGGGTTATCTTTTTACGAGGTGCCAGATTGCTCAGCTTCCCAGCCAGCCCGGCACCCAGCTCAGAGATGGTATATAGCTCGGAGCTCCCTGCTGTGCCCTGGCCAGCCCGTGACACTTCCAACACACACCGACCAAATGTCACTGTGACTCTTAGAGAGGGAGGGGGAGAATGGAAGAGATATGTTTGTACAAGATGGATGATCCTTTGCCAAGATGGAGGTTGGATCCAAAATGGTTGAACCGCGTCCATCTCTGTGGCATGATTGCTACACTGATCACTGTATTGGTGTCACTGGGGATGTCAGTGACACCAAGTCAGTTCCCCCGTGTCAGAAAGCCCACCACAGTCCTTCAGTCCCGCTATAAGTCACTATTTACCGCCATTACTAGTAAAAAAAATATATAAATTCCAGTATCTATACCGCCATTTGTAAATGCTATAACTTTCACGTAAACCAATTAATTTACACGCATTGGGATTTTGTTTAGCAAAGACGTAGCAGAATACATTTTGTCCTAAATTTACGATGAAATTTGATTTTTATACTTTTTTTATTGGACATGTTTGATAGCAAAAAGTAAAAAATATTGTTTTTTCTTAAAATTGTCAGCCTTTTTTTATTTATAGAGCAAAAAATAAAAACGTACAAGCGAACAAATACCACTGAAAGAAAGCTCTGTTTGTGGGAAAAAAGACATAAATTTCATTTAGGTGCAGCATTGCATGACCGCGCAATTGTCAGTTAAATTAACGCAGCGCTGTAACGCAAAATATGGCCTGGTGAGGAAGGGGGGTTGTGATGGGAGCGTAGGCAGGACAGAACACGCAAAGAAGATGGGGAACACACAAAGCTTTATTGAACTACGCAAGACACTCAATCAGGACAGTTTATGGCACTCCGCGACATGTGACTTGTAGAGGGCTCACAGGGATTCAACGGGACTCTGGCTGAGGAGTCAGCCCTCAACACAGCTCCCATACAGCATGCTAGGGGCAACATCAGGCTCACGGGGATTCAACGGGACTCAGGCTGTGGAAGCTGCCCTCAACACAGCTCCCACACAGCATAATAGGGGCAACATCAGGCTCATGGGGATTCAACGGGACTCTGGCTGTGGAGGCTGCCCTCAACACAGCTCCCACACAGCATACTAGGGACAACATCAGGCTCACGGGGATTCAACGGGACTCTGGCTGTGGAGGCTGCCCTCAACAAAGCATGCTAGGGATGACATCAGGCTCACGGGGACTCAGCAGGTAGCGATGGCTCAAGCACTCAGGGGCATCACAGGTAGCTATACTCTGGGCACGCCATGGGGCGGTTCAAGTAAGGGTAGTCTGGGCGTGCAGCAGGGACAGTTCAGGACACGGGTGGTCGGTGCGCACAACAGGGACAGTTCAGGACACGGGTGGTCAGTGCGCACAACAGGGACAGTTCAGGACACGGGTGGTCAGTGCGCACAACAGGGACAGTTCAGGACACGGGTGGTCGGTGCACACACCAGGGACTGTTCAGGGCACGGGTGGTCGGTGCGCACACCAGGGACAGTTCAGAACAATGGTGGTCTGTGCGCACACCAGGGACAGTTCAGGACACGGGTGGTTGGTGCGCACACCAGGGACAGTTCAGGACACGGGTGGTTGGTGCGCACACCAGGGACAGTTCAGGACACGGGTGGTCGGTGCGCACACCAGGGACAGTTCAGGACACGGGTGGTCGGTGCGCACACCAGGGACAGTTCAGGACACGGGTGGTCGGTGCGCACACCAGGGACAGTTCAGGACACGGGTGGTCGGTGCGCACACCAGGGACAGTTCAGGACACGGGTGGTCGGTGTGCACACCAGGGACAGTTCAGGACACGGGTGGTCGGTACGCACAGCAGGGACAGTTCATGGCTTCTAGGGACACTTACAATAGGTGTCTTGCAGGTGCTTAGCAGCAGGCGGCTTCCAGGGACAAAGCGGTCAGCAGGCAGGACGGCTTCCCAGGGGCTCAGCGATCCACAGACTTGACGGCTTCCCAGGGGCCCAACGATCAGCAGACAGGATGGCTTCCCAGGGACCCTCAGCAATGGACGGCGGCCCTCACAGTGGACAGCTTTTCAGGGGACAACAGTGATTAGTAGGCAGGGGCCCTCCCAGCGGCCCGCTTCTCCAGGGACTCAGTGATCAGCAGGCAGGGGCCCTCACAGCGGCCAGTTTCTCCAGGGGCCCAGCGATCAGCAGGCAGGGGTCCTCACAGCGGCCAGCTTCTCCAGGGGCCCAGTGATCAGCAGGCAGGGGCCCTCGCAGCGGCCAGGAACAGCAGCAGGAGTCATGGCTGTGGGGTCTGACATTTGAGGAGGGGGGGCTCATGCAGAGCGCTCAGCGGAGATGGCTGCGGAGGCCCGGTCCCCACCCGGACCTCCCACGACAGCGGTGGCCCCAAGGACAGCAGCAGGAGGAAGAGACCGGCCGGCTCTCGCGCCAGTGTAGCGGCAAGATAAGTTTCCCCATGAAGATGTGTGACCCTGACGCATCTGCGCATGTCACAGTTTCAGTCACGATCAATCGATTACTAAACTGCTGCATCCGACCTCCTTGAATTCACCCGTTTGTGTCAATTTCTTACTTTTCTTAACTAATTAATTCATAATTCTAATAATAATTAATTTGTGAACTGTGGCAGTTCTGTGCTATGAATGGTGATCGGCGATCGTCTACTGCTGTCGAAAACCGTGACATGCGCAGATGCGTCAGGGACCCACATCTTCATGAGGGAACTCATCTTGCCGCTGCACCGGCCTTTTAAAGCTCCCGGACGCTTCCAGGATGCCCCGGCAACGGCCGGCCCAGCGCTGCGTTGCCGGGGCAACGAGGCATGCCCTCTCGACTGGGGCCGCACTGAGGGAGCGCGGCCTCTGTCTCCGGTGGGCGCAGAGTGCAGGAATGCCTCGTGCCCGTGCCGTGCCCACCGGGGGTGCGCGGAGACACCTTGGCGGCCTGCCGCTGGGGTCTTCTGGCGGGGGGTCCCCTCCCCCCATCCTGCACAGCCTGGCTTCTGAGGCTGTGTAGGATGAGGACGTGGCAAGGGGGGAGGAGGGGGGAGGGTGAAGACACACCGTGACAGGGGTAAATACCGAACACTGAATAAATACACACAAAAAAAAATAAAATATGTTAATTTTGATCAAATAATTAAAGTATAAAGCTTAACTAATTCATAATAATTAATGTGACAAAACTCATACAACCCAATATTATGTGTCTCCTATTAAAGTGCACGGTGTTCACAGAGGAAAGATGCAAGCTGTTACAATAGCTGATTATCTCAGTCAGTTTAAATCCAGTTTCTTCATCAGTATGACTTTCTTGGGGCACAGTGCCAAGGGGAACTCCTGACTCACAGAATATATGAGGAAAAATACATTTTGTCATACAAATGTGAGATCATTCTTGTTTTGAGTCCATCACATGTCAATGTAAGTAATACATCATTTAACAAAGAATAATGGTCAACATGGGAGCTGGGATGATCATCCTTTTCCATCAGTGGATAGAAAAACAATACAACTCAGGGGAGGAGACACATCCTTACAGGATCCACACATACTACTTTTCATTAAAAAGTAAAAGCAAAAAACTACCAACAATCTGGTTATAAAGGAACAAAAATAATTAGTCACATCAAAAACTGTGCAATAGCTGACTGCAGGTGGAATTGTCCTAACAGGGAGTGTGGATTTGGTACAATGGGTGTATCAACATACAAAATATTCTTTATTACTCTCAAATCATAGACCATATGGTAAGTTGTTTCAGACGTATTGATTTATTTATTTATGTTTTTAATAAAAAAAATTCTCATTTATTTCGTCCACCTAGGCCGGGTGTCGGCAACCCGCGGCTCCAGAGCCGCATGCGGCTCTTTTTCACCTTGGCTCCGGAGCACACTGCCCACCAGGTGACAGGCAATAGGGCAGCAATGGGCAAACTACGGCCCGGCGGACCTTTTAATCCGGCCCGCAGAGCTAGGCTCCCGCTAGGCTCCTCTCACAGTCCGCCCTGAAGACCGGTGTAGCATGAAAATCTGTCTCCTATGAGGATGTGTCCCCCTCGACGTATCTGCGCATGTGCCGGAGATCGCCGATCGGCTGCTAATGCCTGAAACTGGCACATGCGCAGATACGTCGAGGGGGACAGATCCTCATAGGAGACAGATTTTCATGCTACACCGGAACGGCGCGGGAACACGGCGAGAGGAACGCACGGAGCAAAGGTAATTGAATTGACACAGGGGGGACTTGGGGACTTAATATGGGGGATGAATTAATATGGGGGATGAATTACTATAGGGGGGATGAATTACTATAGGGGGGATGAATTACTATAGGGGGGATGAATTACTATATGGGGGATGAATTACTATATGGGGGATTAATTACTATGCTTACTATGGGGGAATATTACTATACTTACTATGGATGACAGATACACATCATTCATCTACTCTTGGTCCGGCCCCCGGGTCCAATATATGAACCCATTGAGGCCCTCAAGTCAAAAAGTTTGCCCACCCCTGCAATAGGGTCTTCTGTGTGCCGGGCGCCCGCTCCCCTCCCTCGTCTCGGGCGGCCGCCCCAAAAGTCAGGACTCTGCAGCTTGCCCAGCAATGGGCAAACTATGGCCCGGTGGACCTTTTAATCTGGCCCGCGGAGCGTGTCAAACATTGGCTGTCAGGATGTAGGCGGGCAGCGTGACAAACTCCTCTCCTCTCACAGTCTGCCCTGAAGACCGGAACGGCGCGGGAACACGGCGAGAGGAACGCGCGGAGCACCAAATTACTATGTGGGGGATGAATTACTATATGGGGGATGTATTTTCAGTTTTAAAAATGTGGCTCTCAAAATAAATTTCAATCATGGTTTTGGCGAGATTTGGCTCAGTTGAAAAAAAAGGTTGCCCACCACTGACCTAAGGCTATGATTGTGATTATGACGATACACTGTGGCCCTGATTAACCCTTTGCTTACTGGGCCCTTAAACCCCCTTCATGACCAGAGCGCTTTTTGCAATATATGCAGTGTCGGATTTGTTTTAAATGTTGCAATGGTTTTGCGGCTCCCAGTCTTTTTTTTCCCTCTCGGAAACGGGTCCAAGTGGCTCTTTATGTCTTAAAGGTTGCAGACCCCTGAACTAGGCGGAGGCTGTAGTATAGCGGCACCTTTTCTAATGCTAACTGGTTCTACATCAACTGACTCCACATCACAGATTTTTCTAATAACATATTCTATTGCCTATAGAATCAAAGTTTGCCTAAACCAGTTGTAATAAATCTGCATCTGATAATGCATTTATCTGTAATATACTGTATAAGAAATGAACACTGAACTGACAATTTCTATGTCACACCCGTAATTCAATTACATCTTCTTAAAAGAGAATGTCTAACTCCTAAAAAACAATTGACCTTTTCAAGTGTACTGTTTTTAGTATCGATTTTTAAATCTGGTGGGGCAACAGAGGAATAATGCAGGCCATAGATGGGGAGAAAACCGTCCGATTTTTCTTTAAAAAAATGAAAAATCAGTCGGTCAAGCGGCCAACGTTACCAGAAACGGTAAAAAAAAAATTGGCTTGTTTTCATCCCGTCTACAGCCGGCAAAAAGTGTCCCTGCAGAGAGCTCCGCTATTTCTTTGACAGTTCCTTGACATTTATAGCGGTTGCAACAATGTATCTATTTGTATCCATTTCGGATACAGATGTTTTTCTTCGGAAACAAATAGATACATTGTTGCAACCGCTATAAATGTCAAGGAACTGTCAAAGAAATAGCGGAGCTCTCTGCAGGGACACTTTTTGCCGGACTGGAATTCTTCTTCTTTATCCTCCTCTTCTTCATCATCCTCCTCTTCTTCTTCATCATCCTCCTCTTCTTCTTCATCATCCTCCTCTTCTTCTTCATCATCCTCCTCTTCTTCTTCATCATCCTCCTCTTCTTCTTCATCATCCTCCTCTTCTTCTTCATCATCCTCCTCTTCTTCTTCATCATCCTCCTCTTCTTCATCATCCTCCTCTTCTTCATCATCCTCCTCTTCTTCATCATCCTCCTCTTCTTCATCATCCTCCTCTTCTTCATCATCCTCCTCTTCTTCATCATCCTCCTCTTCTTCATCATCCTCCTCCTCTTCTTCATCATCCTCCTCTTCTTCATCATCCTCTTCTTCATCATCATCCTCTTCTTCATCATCCTCTTCTTCATCCTCCTCCTCTTCTTCATCATCATCCTCTTCTTCATCATCCTCTTCTTCATCATCCTCTTCTTCATCATCCTCTTCTTCATCATCCTCTTCTTCATCATCCTCTTCTTCATCATCCTCTTATTTTTCTTCTTCTTGTCTTCCTCTTGCAGGTCACTGCTCATGCGCAGATTTTTTTTATCGGTAAAAAGATCGGTCGATTTGCCCATAATTGGCGCAAAAATCGGCCGATCGGCAAAATCAGCTTATCTTTTTCCAACTTTACCGATAAAAAAAATCTGCCAAAATACCGAAAAACAGCCAAACAATTAGCCCACTAACTATCCAAAAATCGGCCGATTTTCGACCCATCTATGGCCTGCATAAGGCTCTGTAAGAAATAATTATTAGCACCGGGACAAAGCACAGGTTCACTTTAAAGGGACGCTGTTGCTCATCTAAGAAAATACATCCAGCTGTCATCATCTCTGAGCGCTGCTACTTTCTGACATTTCTTTGTGTGTCAGATACTCTACTGGGTGCTGTGGTGTCCTCTCACAAGCCAGTTGGAGGAAGCACAGAGTAGAGGCTCTACTCACAAGATCCTGGTAATGTCAGAAAGTATCACCGCTCAGAGCTGATGGGGACAGCTGGATGTATTTTCTTAGATGAGCATAAGGGTTCCTTTAAAGTACACCTGTGCTTTGTCCAGGTGCTAATATGTATTTCGTTCAGAGTCTTATTCCTCTCTTGCCCCACCAGAACAAAGTCCCATGAAAGGCGGGGGGAGCACAATAGCAACCCCTACTTATGGGACCTGGGACCAACTCAAATGGGCAGTTTGATTCGCTGCTTACCTGTAATGTGTTTTTTTTTTCAAATCTTCTGTAGAGTTCTGCAGTTTGTCAGATAACCCAAAGATCCTATAAGAGGAAGGCCTCGTTCACACCACTGTGAAGATGTCCGTTTTTCTGCATGCGTTCTGCACGTGATATGGCATTTGGGTAATGGTAATTTTACTTTTTCAACAGGATGGATGAAGGGCTACAAACAATGTAACATTAAATGAAAAGGGTATTTTGATATTAAAGTGTTACTAAACCCAAAACAGTAAAATCAGTCAATATGCAGTAACGCATGCTTGATATACTCACTGTGGAACCTAAGGGGTTAATCTTCTGCATTGTGTAAAAATGATGTTTGATTCTGACTTCTCTGATCCTCCCCTTCTTCCAGTGTTCTCCTCTTATTTCCCGATAAGACATATTGTGTAGTGCACATGCTCAATTTGGTGTGTATTGCTAGAGAGGTTTTGTTTTTTTTAAATCTTGGGAGAGTGCATGTGATCAACACAGGGCCAATGAGCACTGTCCAGACAGAGGTCAGGGGTTCTACATCCTCCTAGAGCAGAATGAAAATTCCTCCTACAAGCTTTAACATGTGCTCTGCTGGACACTGATAGAAGTCACAAGACTGCTCTTACAGATGATGAGAAAAGGTATTTATCAGTTTATATTTATTAAAATAATTGCACTTCCATGTTCTGTGTACTGTGGGAGACCAGATATAGTGAATGCAGGGTCCTGGGTTTAGTAAGACTTTGAGTCTACAGCAGCCCCTCCAGGGGTAGCGCTACACAAGAGTTACTTAAAAGGGTTTTACTACCTTGGCAGACTGACCACACCCGGAATCTGAAACAGTCGCATGCTGGAGCGATTATGGCGTAAAACCAAATCCCACCAAGTGTTCACCCGTTCTAAATATGCCTTCCTAACATACACTTCTTCCCTTCATGCTGCCATACAAGCCTACTTTGCCACTCTCATCAATACCTTCTCTTCGAGTCCTCGTCGGCTCTTCTTTACCTTTAGCTCTCTACTTTCTCTGCCCCCACAGCCACCCAGTGCCTCACTCACTGCCCACGAGATTGCAAACCACTTCCAAAACAAGATTGACGTAATTCGTAGGGACATCGACACTACACTGACACCCACCCCACTTAGCATTCCTCATACCATACCTCCCTCAACACTCTCCTCCTTTGACCTCGCTACCACCGAAGAGGTCCTCAAGGTCTTCTCAGAAGCCCGCCTCACCACCTGCCCCCTGGATCCTGTCCCTTCACAACTCCTTCAGTCACCCTCCTCCTCCATCCTATGCTCCCTCACTTATATCTTCAATCTTTCCCTCTCTTCAGGTGCCTTCCCCTCCCCTCTAAAGCACGCGCACATCACTCCCATGCTTAAAAAACCCTCCCTAGACCACACCAACCTGAACAACCTACGACCCATCTCCCTGCTGCCATTTACCTCTAAACTCCTAGAATGCTTAGTCTACAATCATCTGAGCTCCCACCTCACTGACAACAACCTTCTCGACCCTTTACAGTCTGACTTTCGCCCTCTACACTCCACTGAAACTGCCCTACTAAAACTCTCTAATGACCTACTATCTGCAAAAACCAGTGGCCACTATTTAATACTCTTACTACTCGACCTCTCCATGGCTTTTGACACGGTTGACCATCCCCTCCTCCTCAAAAAATGACAGTCTCTTGGCCTCAGAGACTCCGCTCTCTTCTGGTTCTCCTCCTATCTATCCCAGTGCTCCTTCAGTGTTACCTATAATGCTGCCACCTCCTCTTCACTCCCTCTCTTTGTAGGGGTCCCTCAAGGTTCTGTCCTTGGACCCCTTCTCTCCTCCATCTACACCTCCTCCCTTGGTCACTGGATAAACTCCCACAGCTTCAATTACCATCTCTATGCTGATGACACGCAAATCTGTCTACCCCTCACCTCACCCCTTCAGTCTCCACCCGCATCGCTAGCCTACTAAGTGACATATCGGCTTGGATGTCACTCCACTTCCTCAAACTCAACTTTTCTAAAACTGAGCTCCTAGTATTCCCCCCTGCCCGTGCCACCTCCACTGACTTCACCATAAATATCAATAACACAATCATTAGTCCATCCCCTCACGCCAGGGTACTAGGGGTAATCCTAGACTCCCATCTGTCCTTCCAGCCCCAGATCCAATCGCTGACAAAATCATGTAGACTTCACCTCCACAACATCTCCAAGATACGACCGTTCCTAACCTCGGAAACTACTAAGCAACTTATTCACTCCCTTGTCATATCACGCCTCGACTACTGTAACTCCCTTCTCATTGGCCTACCTCATAGTAGGCTATCCCCCTTCAGTCTATCATGAACGCTGCTGCCAGACTCATTCACCTCACTAACCACTCTGTATCTGCCACCCCTCTCGGTCAATCCCTCCACTGGCTCCCAGTTATCCAACAGATAAAATTCAAAACACTAGCTATGACATACAAAGCCATCCACAACACTGCCCCAATTTACATATCCGATCTTATCTCTAAATACTGTATCACCCAAACCGTACACTCCGCTCCTCGCAAGACCTCCTACTCTCTAGCTCCCTTATTTCCTCCTCCCATGCTAGTCTCCAAGACTTCTCCAGGGTGTCACCCATCCTCTGGAACTCCTTACCCCAATCTATCAGACTATCACCTACTCTACTTACCTTTAGGCGATCATTAAAAACCAATCTCTTCAGGGAAACCTATCCCGCCCTCTGCTTATACTGGAATCCTTTTACGCTTCCAACCACTCCATTCACCACAGTTTTACCTATTGTACCACTCACCCCTCCCTCCTAGATTGTAAGCTCCAAGGAGCAGAGCCCTCAATTCCCTCTTGTATTGAACTGTATTGTTATTGTATTGTCTCGCACTATAATGTAAAGCGCTGAGCAAACCGTTGGCGCTATATAAATCCTGTATAATAATAAAACTACTGTAGTTATAGATTTTTCTCAAAGTCTTGGCAGTTTAAAGATTATAATGCTTGTCCTTAAAGGAAAACTGTTTTCTTGTCATCACTAAGGCTGCATTCACACTTGAGAGTTTTGTAGCTTGAAGCTCGAAGCTCCAAAAAAAAAAGTAAAAATCTATTGTTCTCTATGGTACCTGTTCACGTGATCAGGTGTAAACAGGCACCATAGAGAACAATTTATTTTTTAAGTTTGAACTTTTTTGGAGCTTCATGCTTCGAGCTTCAAGCTACAAAACACTCAAGTGTGAATGCAGCCTTAGAGGCCTTTTTCAGGGTAATCCAGGATGACTAGCCGTGGTGCCCATTACATGGCCTGTGGGCTGCATGCTGCCCATCGGTGCTCTGTGTCTGGCCTGTCACCAGTTGGGCACCAAAAACATTGCTATTAATGTGTCAGCCACACCTCAGTGCTGGTTGTACAAGGGTGTGGTACAATGGGCCCAGGGACCTTCTGACAGCAGTTTACTTTAGCCAATCCGGAGTGGGTACTCCATTTAGCCAATAGGGTTGCAACTGACTCTGCCTTCTTTTCCATTAACATCAGAGTAAGCTACTGATGTAGAAGAGCAGTGCAGCGTGGTGGCCTGGTGGAGCATGTAAGTAAAAAAACTGGGTGAACTGTGTGATGAATGGAAGGGTGCATTTTCATTTGCAATTGATGAGGGGAGCACTGTATCCCAAAGCAGGGGAAGCTGCCTGTAATTGACTGCTGCAAGTGATGGAGGCAGGGCATAGCTGCTACAGAAGAGGGTTGTGACATAGATGGCTAGGTGGGTGATCTGTGAAAGATAGGGGGTATTGTAAATGGAGAGAGGCACTATGACTGACGATGGTCGTGGTGGTGCTGTGACTGATGGAGGGAGGTGTTGTCGCAGATGAGGGGGTGCTTTAACTGATGTAGGGTTGTGCTATAGCTAATCTTTAATGCCTAAAACCAGAAGAGAATATCCCACTATTAATTCAAAAGTTCAAAAGTTCCAACAACAAGAAGGAAAAGAAGAAGAAGAAGAAGGAGAAGGAAAAGAAGAAGAAGAAGAAGGAGAAGGAAAAGAAGAAGAAGAAGAAGGAGAAGGAAAAGAAGAAGAAGAAGAAGGAAAAGAAGAAGAAGAAGAAGAAGAAGAAGAAGGAAAAGAGAAGAAGAAGGAAAAGAAGGAAAAGAAGAAGAAGGAAAAGAAGGAAAAGAAGAAGAATGAGAAGAAGGAAAAGAAGAAGAATGAGAAGAATGAAAAGAAGAATGAAAAGAAGAAGAAGAAGAAGGAGAAGGAAAAGAAGAAGAAGGAAAAGAAGAAGAAGGAAAAGAAGAAGAAGATGGAAAAGAAGAAGAAGAAGAAGGAAAAGAAGAAGAAGATGGAAAAGAAGAAGAAGAAGAAGAAGAAGAAGAAGAAAAAGAAGAAGAAAAAGAAGAAGAAGGAAAAGAAGAAGAAGGAAAAGAAGAAGAAGGAAAAGAAGAAGAAGGAAAAGAAGAAGAAGAAGAAGAAGGAAAAGAAGAAGAAGAAGAAGAAGAAGAAGAAGAAGAAGAAGAAGAAGAAGAAGGAAAAGAAGAAGAAGAAGAAGGAAAAGAAGAAAAAGAAGAAGGAGAAGAAGAAAAAGAAGAAGAAGAAGAAGAAAAAGAAGAAGAAGAAGGAAAAGAAGAAGAAGAAGGAAAAGAAGAAGAAGAAGAAGAAGGAAAAGAAGAAGAAGAAGGAGAAGGAAAAGAAGAAGAAGAAGGAGAAGGAAAAGAAGAAGAAGAAGGAGAAGGAAAAGAAGAAGAAGAAGGAGAAGGAAAAGAAGAAGAAGAAGGAGAAGGAAAAGAAGAAGAAGAAGGAGAAGGAAAAGAAGAAGAAGAAGAAGAAGGAAAAGAAGAAGAAGGAAAAGAAGAAGAAGAAGAAGGAAAAGAAGAAGAAGAAGAAGGAAAAGAAGAGGAAGAAGAAAAAGAAGAAGAAGGAAAAGAAGAAGAAGGAAAAGAAGAAGAAGGAAAAGAAGAAGAAGGAAAAGAAGGAGAAGGAAAAGAAGGAAAAGAAGGAAAAGAAGAAGCAGGAAAAGAAGGAAAAGAAGAAGAAGGAAAAGAAGGAAAAGAAGAAGAAGGAAAAGAAGGAAAAGAAGAAGAAGAAGGAAAAGAAGGAAAAGAAGAAGAAGAAGGAAAAGAAGGAAAAGAAGAAGAAGAAGGAAAAGAAGAAGAAGAAGGAAAAGAAGAAGAAGCAGGAAAAGAAGAAGAAGAAGGAAAAGAAGAAGAAGAAGGAAAAGAAGAAGAAGAAGGAAAAGAAGAAGAAGAAGAAGAAGAAGAAGAAACAGAAGAAGAAGAAGAATGAAAAGAAGAATGAAAAGAAGAAGAAGAATGAAAAGAAGAATGAAAAGAAGAAGAAGAAGAATGAAAAGAATGAAAAGAAGAATGAAAAGAAGAATGAAAAGAAGAAGAAGAAGAAGAAGAATGAAAAGAAGAATGAAAAGAAGAAGAAGAAGAATGAAAAGAAGAATGAAAAGAAGAAGAAGAAGAAGAATGAAAAGATGAAAAGAAGAAGAAGAAGAAGAAGAATGAAAAGAAGAATGAAAAGAAGAAGAAGAATGAAAAGAAGAATGAAAAGAAGAAGAAGAATGAAAAGAAGAATGAAAAGAAGAAGAAGAAGAAGAATGAAAAGAAGAATGAAAAGAAGAAGAAGAAGAAGAATGAAAAGAAGAATGAAAAGAAGAAGAAGAAGAAGAAGAAGAATGAAAAGAAGAATGAAAAGAAGAATAAGAATGAAAAGAAGAATGAAAAGAAGAAGAAGAATGAAAAGAAGAATGAAAAGAAGAAGAAGAAGAAGAATGAAAAGAAGAATGAGAAGAATGAAAAGAAGAATGAAAAGAAGAAGTATTCCAGTACAGCAAAAAGTGCATCTGCAGAGAGCTCCGCTATTTCTGACAGTTCTCTGACAGTTCCTTCACATTTACAGCGGTTGAAACATTGTATCTATTTGTTTCCGAATAAAAACATCTGTATCCTAAATGGAAACAAATATATACAATGTTTCAACCGCTGTAAATGAACTGTCAGAACTGTCAGAGAACTGTCAGAAATAGCGGAGCTCTCTGCAGTGACACTTTTTGCCGGCTGATCGGGGAAAATTCGATTCGTGCACCCGAAGTTGGCTAATATTCGGATTCGGCACGAATCGAATTTTTCCTGAAATTCGAAACGAATTCCACTTCGCCTGGTTCGATTCGCTCATCTCTAGTAATGATAGCAAGGCATACATTTTTCACATTTGAGTATATTCTGTACAGTATGAAATAAATGTAACTGTTTTCAGTAACTTGGATACTGGACTAACATTAGATTGAATCATAACCACATTTGTCAGCATTAATGGTCTTTTCCACTACAAAATTCTTGCTGCATCCTCTACTACTGAAGTTTTTCAGCATATCATTCAACACTTATTGCATGGTTGTAAGGTCACTCACAATCTTTCAAAAAATATTATTGTGTGGTCAAAACCAAGTTTTGATGTGAGATTTCAAACTGTACAAAAGCACTTAAAAGGTTTGTAGGCAGGTTACCTACAATGTGGGTTTTGTATTAGTAAGTGAGTTAGCCTGTCCAGGCTGGGAAGGGGGTAACTGGATTCAGACTCCTTTACCAAGCTTTTTGGGAACTGCCTACCTATTCTGTGTTATAAAAAGAGGGGGAAGGTTGGGTCCCAGGCTCCTGGCTGTGATCAAACATGGGATACTGAGAAGGGGCTGCTCTGCCATGTAGTCCCATGGAACACCAGAACATCTGAATAATCTACCAAGTGTCTGGAGAAAACCAATTATCGACTCTCACCTTATCAAGGTATGCATGGGTAGCCTCAGTTTAGGTAGTTAGGAAAAAGAATGTATTGCACTGTTATGGACTTTGTTAAGAGCAGTACCCAGGAAAGTTTTAAAACTTTCTAAGCCTGGTCTGAAGATATTCAAGGGGTGCATGGTAGAATACGGTGTATCAGAAGTACAGGGTCTGTGAAGCACAATGGGGTATGACGCAAAGCCTCTATGAAAGGTTAACCCAGTAGCAGTGTTAACTTTGATATGGATAACCATGAACTGGTGGGAAGTGAAAATCAGGCAGTCGTAAAGCATGGTATCTAGCGTAGCTGATACAGTAGGTCCTTCAGAAGCGAGAGGGTTTGTGTTCTGGTTCCCTTCCCAGCAGTCGGTTCCCTCCAAGAGTTTCTGGGACCGAACCTGCAGTACAGAGACCTCATCTACCTGGTTGCATGGTATAGGAGAGAAGGAGTTAATTTTGAGCAGGCATGAGGTCTACACTAGTGCTCAGCAGGACCCCATTCTGTCACTGGGAGTGAGGTGGCAGAGGTGCACTGGACTGGTGGAGAGGACACAGGCTCAGCAGTGTCCCTCCTAAATGCAAAATTAATGAGGACGGTTTGTAGTAACATGGGACAACACGTTTCACAGAGGGACATTTAACTACTGTACACAGGGGTTCAGCTATAATGTTTGATTCTCACATGAACGTGGCCCTGCTAAGTCCCAGGCATTGGTGAGAGCATGCACGCCACATGTGCTGGGCGACTATGCCCAACCCACAGGTTTGACTATTAAAAGTACAACGAAAGGCCCCTGGCACCTGTACAACAGTCTAAACAAGTACCAAATGCAATTACTAGCCTCAGAGTAAATTTTAAAAAATCCTTTACCTTGCCTTACTGAACCTAATTCTCATTTATTTGTGCTTCACTCACCTTCCCTTCATTTCACAGTGGGGGTATTATCAGTCGAGGACTAGTACATTGCAGGACTAGGTGTGGCCAGATGCTCACCGACTAGCTAGGCTTGGAAATCAGCAGTGACAATGCTGACAGCTATACCCCCTTCAACATTTTTTTTATTCCACTGCAGTAGAAGCAGGTGCAGCCTACACGATTGACAGCTCTGCTCTGAATTCAGGAGCAGTGGAGCATTGTTGCCATACCATCACAGGAAGCTACACTAGGTAGGCTTCACCGTATGATAAGGGCAACAATTTTACTGCTTCTTCTTCAGACCTGCCTATAGTCTATCTAACTGCTATATATGTTCTCCAGTTGGGAGACTCCCACAATTATGGTGATTGGACCACAGTCAACTGAAGTTCCTTGACTTGGCCACTGTGGCTTGCAAATATGTTTGCAAATGTGTACAACTAAACCCCTTGTTTTTAACTGTTAGACAGGGTCAATTCAGATTTGTTGCAGGCTGGCTGGTAAGTGAGCTGGGAATTTTTGTTTGTCCTTGATGTGTGTTGCTCTTCCATGTACTCCTTGCTGCAAAGGCTAGTTGTAAGTTGGGGTGGTTGCCATTTGCTAGCTCACATTGGTCTGGTGACATTGAAACCAGTGTGGTGGTGATCAGGAACACTGTTGCTGCTTAACACTGGTCTGGCAATGCTGGGACTAATTTGGCTGTGATCAGGAACACTGTTGCTTGCTTACACTGGCTTGGTTGTAATGGGACTGGTGCGGTGGTGATCAGGAATACTATTGATGTACAGATAAATGATTGAATACAATATTATTATATTGGTCTGGTAACACTTTGACTGGTGTGTTGGTGATTGGGGACACACAACACTGTGGCTGCACTATTATGGTGACACTGGGACTGGTGTGAGATGGGGAAACAGTTCTCATTGTTTGAATACTGCTTGTGTGGAGTAAATTAAATGTTTTGATTGACATTCTGCAGTTTAGCCTCAAGATGTCCCTGTTTTTCTAACACAGTGACACGAAATAAGGTCAGGTTCAGAGACCAGTTGCTACAGCAGTTGTAAGGCTTACCTGAAACCAGCAGGATTGGTACACCAGCGGCCCACCCTGGGAATGATGCAGGCTCACCTGAGGTGCGGGGTCTAAGCATCCACCGGTCTTCCCCAGAGCTCCTAATGGTGGAGATGGATTTGGCTGCGTGTGAATTCCAGGTCGCAGATCTCAGGATCACCCCACCAGGGAATGAGTAGGCTGGAAACCAAAAGCGGATCAAACAGTTCAGGGATCAAACAGAAGCAGAGTCAGTCACAAGCCAAGGGTCGGTCACCAATGGTAGTAGATAGGATGAGGCAGAATCGTAGTCAGTAGCAAGCCAAAGGTCGGTAACGTAGATGAAGACAGCAGCAGGAACAGTAAGCGGGATATTGGCTGGTAAGGCACAATAATCTGGCAACCAGGAAGTGCAGAGACATGGCTTTTATAGGAAGTTCATGGGAGGAGCAAGGAGTTCAAGGTTCAAGACAAAACAGGGCAAAGGCAGGATCATCCAAAGAATTGTCAAGGGAGCTGTCCAGCATTCCAGGTGGCTCAGTGAGAAGAAACACTGTCTCTCACCGCAGAAGTCCCAGGTTCGATTCCAGGCTCTGACAGTACTCCCCTCCTCACAGGACGTCCCCTAGACGTCTTAGGACCAGGCTTGTGGGGAAACCTCTGGTGGAATTCTCTTGTTAGTCTAGGAGAATGAACATTTTCCTCAGGCTTCCAAGAATTTTCCTCTAGCCCATATCCTTCCCATTGGACCAGATATTGCAACTTTCCTCTAAACATCCTAGAATCAAGAATCTTCTCCACCACATATTCTTCTTCGCCCTGTACCTCAACAGGTGCAGGAGGTGGAAGAATTCTTCCAGAGAAAGGATTTTCATGAATGTTGGGAATGCAACAGCATGTACTATAATGTACTATATACAGTATTCTGTGGTAATATCACTTGACCAGTAGATGGCACTATACACTAAAGGTTACTAGTTGTGTATGTGTAAAACTTGCTGCTTCTTTCTTCTTCTTCAGGAAGTAATGAGTCTGTAATATGTCTGCTGCAATGTGCTCTGTATGTTTGTAACTTAAGCCACACAAGTAAAGCCTGAATTCTGCTATCACTACCAGTGTCTTCTATAAACACATAACCAACAGGTTATGGGCCCAGCTCCAGACACTGGAAAAAGGAAAACTACAAACAAGTAAGTGCTGCATTTACAATCCAATTCACTGAAAGATGGCAAGTGCTTCAGATATGAAGTTTACAATAGCAAAGTTCAACAATACCAACTACCAGCTATGGAAGTTTAAGCTTGAAATGCTGTTATCCAAAGATGACTTGTGGCAGGTACTAGATACACACAGACCCAATGACAACCCGGAAGAATGGGACAGAAAAAACAGGCAAGCAAAAGCAGTCATAAGCCTGTTAGTGGAGGATGATCAACTCATTCATATAAGGAAAGAAAGCACAGCTAAATGTATGTGGACTGCATTACAAAAGCTGCATGAACGTGCAAACTTAAACAGTAAACTATATCTGCTACGCAAACTGTACAAGATGAGGCTGGAAAAAGGGCAGGAAATGGGTGAACATGTAAATGCTATGCTAGAAATTGTGGACCAGCTGGGTGCAATAGGTGAAGAAAGAAAAGGCAACCATGTTGTGGCGCTACTTCTGTGCAGCCTTCCAGAATCATACAGTGCCCTTATAAATGCTCTAGAAACTAGACCGGAAACTGAACTGACGCTAGAATATGTTAAGGGAAAATGAATTGATGAATACAGCAGAAGAAAGGAAAATTTGCATAGTGAAGAGAATGAGAGACCAGAGGCAGCTCTGAAGGCATAAGACAAAGCAAAGAAACCAGGGTATGTTTTCGCTGCAAAAAGGCCGGTCACCTGAAAAAGAACTGTTCAATCTGGAAAGCTGAGCAGCGAAAGCGGGAGCTACCCACAAGAGAAAGAGCTAAAGCAGTCATGAAAGAAAATGAAAGTGCATCATGGAGTGGTACTTTTAAAGTGACTCAGAATAGTACCTCACATGGATGGTACATTGATTCAGGGGCAACAAGTCACATGACAAGCGACGAGACATTCTTCACAGAAATTGATTTTAGTGTAAAAGATAAAGTCTTCCCAGCAATTGGGAAAAGTATTACAGCGGAAGGTAAAGGTCAGGGATTTCTGAACTGCAAAACGCCATCAGGGGGCAAGCAGAGCATCCTTGTAAAGAATGTTCTATATGTTCCAAGCCTAGAAGAAAGCCTCCTATCAGTTAAAACCCTTGCAAGCAATGGACTCACTGTCCAGTTCAGAGGTAATGAATGCACAATTCAAAATGGAAAGCAAATTTTAGCAAGAGGAAGATTAAATGAACATCTGTACAAACTCATCACTGAAAGTGAGAAGGCTAATGCGGCAACTCATAACCCACATGACAAGTGCATCCACCTGTGGCATAGAAGATTGGGGCATCGAAACCCAGAAGCTATAAAGGACTTTGCAAAGAGAGGTCTATCAGAAGACATGAAAATATTGCCTTGCCACACACTCAGCAAGTGCACGTGTTGCATCAAAGCAAAGGCCACCCGAACCTCTCTTCCACAGACCAGTCAGAGTAAAACCATTAAACCCATGGAACTGATACACAGTGATGTGTGCGGACCAATGAAAACCATCACACCTGGTGGGAACAGGTATTTACTGACTTTCATCGATGATTATTCCCGGTACACAATAACGTATCTAATGAAGCACAAAAGTGAGACATTAGAAAAATTTCAAGAGTTTGTAGCTATGACAAGCAACAAGTTTAAAAGGAAACCTGGAATAATACGCACTGACAATGGAGGGGAATATATGAATAAAGAGATGGAATCATACCTAAAGAAACAAGGTATTATACACCAAACAACCGTACCATACACTCCTGAGCAAAACGGTGTAGCGGAAAGAAAGAATCGCACTCTTGTAGAAATGACAAGATGTATGATTACGGACGCTGCCTTACCTAACAAATACTGGGGAGAAGCAATAATGACTGCAACATACCTAAAAAACAGGCTCCCATCAAAAGCTATTGAGAGTACACCATATGAAATGTGGAATGGATCAAAACCTAACGTAGGACACATCAGAGTATTTGGCTGTAAAGCATATGCCCACATTCCAAGTCAGAAACGCTCCAAGTTGGAGAACAAAGCCATAGAAGGCATTCTGGTCGGCTACAGTGAGCAGAGTAAGGGATATAGAATCCTTTGTCCAAAGACCAACAAGGTCACAGTAAGCCGCAGTGTTTATTTTGATGAAAGTGAAGCACCAGATAATACAATTTTTGAAAAATGTGGAGAGGATTTACACACTGAATCGGCAAGAGACACTGATTTATGCGAAGCAGGACAAGAGCCAGAACAAGAAGTTGAACTTACAATCAACGATCCAATAGAACCCACTGAACAACAAGAAATCAGAAGATCCTCTCGAATGACAAAAGGGATACCACCCCGCAGGTTATCATACACTGCTAAAACACATCAAACACAGGAGCCAACATCCTGGGAAGACATAGAAACTTTGCCGAGAAGGGAAGCCGATCAGTTGAGAAAAGCAGCTGAAGAAGAAATAAAATCACTTCAAGAAAATAAAACTTGGTCACTAACAGAACTCCCTCCTGGTCGCAAAACCATCGGAAACAAGTGACTGTTGCACTCTCTTCAACTGAAGCGGAATACATAGCAGCAGCACATGCATGTCAAGAAGCCATTTGGATTTGTCAACTTCTACTAGACATGGGACTGAATATGTCACAACCCACACCCATCTTTGAAGACAATCAGGGATGCATAAAGCTTACACACTCTGAGAAGATTAACCCAAGAAACAAGCACATTGATGTAAGATATCATCTGCTCAGAGACATGCAAGAACAAGGGGTTATCGACATCCAGTACTGCCCATCAGAGGAGATGACTGCAGACGCACTCACCAAACCTTTGCCAAGGGAACGTCATTGTTTTCTACAAAAGAGACTAAATGTCATATAATTATGCACATGCCGTTGAGAAGGGGTGTTGGGAATGCAACAGCATGTACTATATACAGTATTCTGTGGTAATATCACTTGACCAGTAGATGGCACTATACACTAAAGGTTACTAGTTGTGTATGTGTAAAACTTGCTGCTTCTTTCTTCTCTATCATCTCTTCAGGAAGTAATGAGTCTGTAATATGTCTGCTGCAATGTGCTCTGTATGTTTGTAACTTAAGCCACACAAGTAAAGCCTGAATTCTGCTATCACTACCAGTGTCTTCTATAACACATAACCAACAATGAAATGATTTGAAAAGCGATACATGAAAAACCGGGTGAATCTTCATACTGTCAGGAAGTTTTAAGCGAAAGGTAACTGGGTTGATCTGAGCAGAAATCTGAAAAGGACCAACAAACTTTTGACCCAACTTAGCAGATGGCACATGCACCTTCAGATTCTTCGTTGATAACCAAACTTTGTCACCCACATGAAACGTAGGAAGTGCTCTCCGGTGTCTGTCAGCAGCCTTTTTGTAATATTCCTGAGCTTCCCTCAAAGTCTCAATCAATTTCTCCTGAATCTCCTGCAATGTAGTTAGTCTGTTGGTAACAGCAGGAATTGGAGTTGTGATAGGGAGATCAGGAATAAAAACTGGATGATAACCGTTGTTTAAGTAAAAGGGACTTTGAGAGGTGGAACTATGTTTAGAATTGTTGTATGCAAACTCTGCAGTGGGAAGACAGTCCACCCAGTCATCCTGAAGATAAGTGACAAAGCATCGAAGATACTGCTCCATTGTTTGATTAGTTCTCTCAGTCTGACCATTAGACTGGGGATGAAAAGCAGAGGACAGATTGATTGTAACACCCAAGGCTGAGCAAAAGCTTTTCCAAAATTTCGAAGTAAACTGCACACCTCTGTCAGACACCACATCATCAGGGATTCCATGCAGTTTAAATACTTCTCGAACCATTAGTTCTGCAGTCTGTTCAGCAGTGGGCACCCCCTTCACTGGAACAAAATGGGCCATCTTTGTGAGACGGTCAACCACCACCAAAATGGTGGTCATTTCTTTTGAGGGAGGTAAATCTACCACAAAATCCATAGAAATAGACCCCCATGGTCTCGATGGAACAGGGAGTGGCTGAAGCAACCCCAAAGGAGAGGCTCGGGGAGTTTTGAGTGCAAAGGTCAAGCATGAGGCCACATAGCGTTTGACATCCTTCTTGTACCCCGGCCACCAAAAGGAACGTGACAACAGTTCTTCAGTCTTAGTAACTCCAAAATGCCCAGCAAGTTTGGAATCATGAACCAACTTGAGAGCTTCCACCCGAACAGATTCAGGTACATAAAGATGATGTCCTTGAAGCCAAAAGCCATTTTTGTACACCAGGTTCATGTCCCTAGGAGGATCATTGAGAAGTGGGTCATTCTCATACCCCTCTTTGAGAAGACTCAAGAATGTCTTTGCACTTGTGGCCCCTAGGAAGTTCTTTTGTGTTAGGATGGAATATTCGGAGTTGCCCTCCAGGAGAGGCTCGGACAGCATCCTTGATAAGGCATCGGCCTTACCATTCCTCGATCCTGGTCGATATGATATAACAAAATTAAATCTGGAAAAGAATAGAGACCAGCGAGCTTGTCTAAAAGACAATCTCTTGGCCGAACGAATAAATTCCAGATTTTTATGGTCTGTAAGAACAGTTACAGGATGATTAGCTCCTTCTAGCAGATGCCTCCATTCAGAAAAGGCTTCCTTAATTGCCAGTAGCTCTTTATTCCCAATGTCGTAATTTCTTTCGGCTGAGGACATCAAACGGGAGAAGACGGCACAAGGATGAAGCTGCATCTTTTCACCACTTCGCTGAGACAGGATCGCTCCCACGGCAGAATTGGAGGCATCCACTTCCACTGTAAAGGGTAGTTCAGGATCCGGATGTACCAAAATTGGTGCAGAAGTGAAAAGAGTTTTCAGTTTTTGAAACGCAGCTTGTGCCTCAGAGGTCCACACAAAGGGTACCCCTTTCTTTGTAAGCTGTGTGATTGGAGCTATCACTTTAGAAAAGTTGGCAAACCCAACGAAACGTTGAATTTCCTTAACATTTCCAGGTGTTGACCAATCTACCACTGCTTTGATTTTCTCAGGATCCATGCTCACGCCCTCTGGAGAAATGATATAGCCTAAAAACTGGATCTGGGTTTGTTCAAACTCACATTTTTCCAATTTAATGTAGAGTCTATTCTTCCTTAATCTTTCAAAGACTGTGCAAACATGTTTGCGGTGCTCCTCCCAATTATTGGAAAAGATAAGGGTATCATCTAGATAGGCAATCACAAATTGGTCCAGCAGATCACGAAAAACATAGTTGACAAAATGTTGAAATGTTGCAGGGGCATTGCAAAGTCCAAACGGCATCACCAAGGACTCGAAATGCCCATACCTAGTTCTGAAGGCAGTCTTCCATTCGTCTCCTTGACGAATGCGGACAAGGTTATATGCCCCTCGTAGATCAAGCTTAGTAAAGATCTTGGCAGAGCAAAGTCTTTCCAACATTTCAGAGATCAAAGGTAATGGATAGCGGTTTTTAATAGTAATTTTATTCATGTCTCTGTAGTCAATGCATGGACGCAAGGTGGAGTCTCTCTTTTCAACGAAGAACAGGGCTGCCCCCACTGGAGAAGTTGAGTGTCTAATAAAGCCCTTCTCCAAATTCTCATCGATCCACACCCTGAGTACTTTTAATTCAGGTTCCGACAGATTAAAGAAGCGGCCAAAAGGTATTTCTGCCCCTGGGAGCAGCTCAATGGGGCAATCATATGGGCGATGAGGGGGTAATAGATCTGCATTCTTCTTGTCACAGACGTCCCGGAACTCATGGTAATGTGTGGGCAAGTTGTCATATGACTGGGTAGCCACTATATCACCTTGCGCTTCCTTGGTCGGTGATGAACTTGGTCGGCAAGGTTTTTTGCAATGTTTTTCACAGTGGGAGGACGTAAAATCTATAGTCCGTGCTCCCCAGTTGATGGAAGGATTGTGAGTGGAGAACCAAGGAATGCCCAGGATGATGGGAAACTTGGGTGATGTAATCAGCTGAAAGCTGATGGTCTCACAATGGTCAGCCTCAAACAAGTTTCAGGGGGACCGTTTTATGGATAACAGGTCCTGAAGATAAGGGTGACCCATCAACTGTCTCCATATCAATAGGGGTAAATGTGTCTCTTGCTTCAATATTATTGCTGTTGGCAAACTCTATATCCATAAAGTTCCCCCCCGCCCCGGAGTCCAGCATAGCTGAACAGGAGATTTCATGGCCCTCAAATACAAGTTTAATAGGGATAACAAAGTGAGAAAGTAGGGAGTTCACTTTATTCTCTTCAGAAATCAGTGGGGAGACAGACTGGCTTATAGAGTTTATGTGTTCAGGCTCAATCACATCAGTCACAGCAATAGTTCTTTAAACCTTGTTAGGACAATTAATTGCATAATGACCAGAATCCCCACAATAAAGACATAAATTCTCTGAACGTCTTCTCTCTTTCTCCTGAATGGAGATGGATCTCTTGATTGCATCAACCTGCATAGGCTCAGGAGTGTTAGAACCCAGAGAGACTCTTGAATCCTGCTGAACAAACGGACTAGCAGAGAGATGCATGCCCCTATTACTTCCAAGTATTCCCAGCTTCTCCTTTCTGTAAGTCTTTGATCGATTCGGATACACAATTGGATGAATTCCTCAAGATCATTAGGAGTATCAACTCTGGCAAGCTCATCCTTTACCTGTTCAGAAAGCCCTTGGCGGAACTGGCTCTTTTGTGCTGCAGGGTTCCAAGTGGTATCTGCAACCCAACTTCTGAACTCGGCTGTGTATTCAGCGACCGAGCGTCTACCCTGCCTTAGACTATGTAATTTTGCTTCGACAGAAGCACAACGGTTGGGATCATCAAAAACCTGATTCATCGCGGTCAAAAAGGTATCAAAATTATTTAGAATGCCATGGTTTTGCTCTATATAAGGGGAGGCCCAAGCTAAAGCTTCCCCAGTAAGAAGCCCAATAATAAACATTACCTTCTTTTTCTCTGAAGGAAACGCAGCAGGGTACATTTGAAAATATATGCGACATTGATTAAGGAAACCCCTGTATTGGCGGCGGTCTCCATTAAACTTAGATGGTTGGGGCTGGGGCATATGTGAGCTAGGATCATCACGGTTCAGCAGTTGCCTCTGCAGAGCCTGAATCTCTCCCTGTTGCCTATCCACAATGCTTTCCAGTTTGGCAACTTTTTCCTGATGGGTAACCCCAAATTCCTGCAGCTCAGCAATTTGCTGCCTAAGAGGATTCACAACACTTGCTATAGCGGCCTCCATGTTTGGGCCAGATTATTCTGTCACGAAATAAGGTCAGGTTCAGAGACCAGTTGCTACAGCAGTTGTAAGGCTTCTGAGGCCACAGCCTCAGACTGCATAGATATTTCTATATTCATGAAGTGGTGGAGGGGAGAGAGAGAGAGAGAGAGAGAGAGAGAGAGAGAGAGAGAGAGAGAGAGAGGCCATGTTTTTGGAGCATGGTGAATAAGGGGCCCTGTGAGCTGAGAATCTGAAGACATCCAGGTGTGAAAGCATCCCTCCGTAACCAGAGCTGCAGCTAAGTGAAGCTGATGAGATTGCTGCCAGGAATGCTGATGAGAGCAGAGCAACATATATGGCGAAACCACATGCTTGTTGGAGAGACATTTGTTCTGTTCAGAGTCACCAGCGGATGCAATGCAGACCCGGGTCGGTAAGATCGTGTACGCACCTTATTTCAGTGTTGGCACCTTGAGACTGAGTCCAGGCCTATAGTTAGTTAGGGTCTCTGTTTGTGTCAGGCCACAAGTGTTGTTACTGATCATTGGAAGAACTCCACAACTTAAAGTGACATTTCACATTGGAGAGCTGATAAAATCCTACAAATTCAAGCCAGACTGGCATTTTGCTCAGAAGGAATACTCAGGTACATGTTACAGGACCAGTTATGGGAGAGAGAATACTGTAGATTTGTGTAAGATTGTAAGCTGTTGTGCTGCACCGCAGGCTAGCCCATACCATACGCCCATACACTGATTCATGCTCTTTTAGGGTAATAACAGGTAAGGTGTGGCAATTTATTTGTGCCCGCCAGCAGGTAAATTACTACACTTTCTACCTTCATCCATCAGAAGGCACCGTGCCGTGCAGCACAAGGGTCTCAGCCTTTGGCCTGGGTGTATTTAAATTTAAAAGCTGGTGTTGGGGTTGCTTTCCTCGTTCGTGACTTCACTGTATCCTGGGGAGCCCACCCCGGTACACGGCTTACACTGGTGTGGTGGTAATTGGGGTACTGTGGCTGGCTGCACCATTATGGTCATACTGTAACTTGTGCAGTGGTGACTGAGGACACTGTGACTAGCTACACTGGTCTGGTGACATTATACTACTGTGGAAGTGATCAGTGACAATAGCTGTTTTGGTGATGTGTGTAAAACAACAACAATCGCAGTCACCATAGCGGTGCAGCGCCACTCTGGTGCAGCTAGTGTTCAGAGCCAGTGTCATCAGTGCAGCCAGCCAGTGTCTCTGATCCCCACAGGGGGCTGTGATTGTTTTTTTTATACTCTCTAGGTGCTTACTACTGTGCCAATCACTGTAGTAAGCATTCTGTTCCCTCTCAGAGACTGTCACTGTGAGGAAACAGTTCCAAGGCTGCAAAAGCAGTCTCTTTACAAGTGTGATCACATGCCACAGGGCATGCACAAGCAGCAGATAGGGGAGGGTATGTATTCACCCTCCTGTATCCAGTAAGCCACCTTCCTACTACTTATGTACAATGGCGGGACAGGAGGCAGATAATTTACAAGACAGTTATCTGGACATGGGGTGTCACTGGACTGAAGACAAAGCTCTAGCTTATCTTGACCCAGCTTGCACATGCTAGAAGGTACAGACCTTGTTTTAGGCCTTTATTTATATTAAATCTACAAACACATTTTCATAAAGTATATAAACTCAATATATACCGGTATTTAATTTTTATTAAAAAAAACCCCAAAATTTACATTAAGTCAGTGTTAACAAAGTATAGAGGCTATAGGCACAGTAGCTAAAACACTCCAAGTGTATCTCTTTTTCCCATACCTAATTCTCATTGCTCCAAAGAATTCCACTGTTAATCCTCTAGAAGTCTGATGCATTATTATTCAGGGTAATCCTTTCTCCATCCACTTTCTAATCAATTTTTTTTTATTGTAGACAATATGACCAAAGTTAATGGATAAGTTCACCTTTCAACAAAAAATCATAAATACACATTTTTTTTGCAGGCAAAATGTGCATGTATTATTTTTTGGTGTAGGAGCCTGGAAGGCTTTGCACTAGTGATCAGCAGATTGCTGATGCTGTGCAGAACTCCTGCAGATCTGTCAGTGTATCTGCTTGCACGTACCTTCTACGGGCAAGCCGATACTTACTGACGGGAAGAATCTATGCACCACGGCCCTCACAGCACCATGGGAGTTCATTGAGAACTACAAGCCGACAGTCGCTAAGGCTGCTGGTACTTGTAGTTTCTCATTCACAGAATACTGTGAATGAACGATACGGCCAGGCTGGCAGGCTGGCAGAGAAGATCCCCTGCTAGCTGTCAAAGCGGGGGATCGGGGTGTGAGGGTGGTCATTTCATAACATGTTATACCCTGAATATGGGTGTAACATGTAACATGTTATGAAATGTGAACTTATACTATAATAAGTCTCCATCCCTTTTCCTGGGGCTTGGCAAAAGCAAATTATCATTCCTAATGTCAAGCTACTACATCTCTTCAACAGGCCTACTTAACCATTCCATAATTTTAGTCAACATCTACTTGACCTTTCTACAATTAAATAACATTTATATTTGGACAGAGAATCACATTTCAAACAGTGTGGATAACTTTTTCCCAACCATACACAGTACCTTGCAGTAGAAATATAGGCACTATTAATCAATTTGAAATATACTTCTCTGCAACACTTATGTACCATCTTAAAACCCTCTTCCAATTAATTTCCTAAATCCCCAGCTCAAGGAGAGTATTCCTCCATTTCTTTTTTTTATATAGATCTTTACCTTTTGATATATAAAGGTGCTAATTAAGTTGTTACTGTGATGAGAAATGTTTTCCAAGTTCCTTTTTAACTGGGGAGTTTTCCAAGATAAAAATAAACTTGATCTAACTATAAAGACGCTTCTGCTTTATCATACAGTTAAAATCAATTATCTATCAATAGAAAAAATTAAAATCATTGGTAATTCCCAGGGATACTCTAAATGTCTCATAAGTGATAAAGTTAACTTTTTCACTCAGGAAATCCCTCAGTGAACAGAATCTCATCTTTCTCCATTGATCAAATATTTTACAATTGATCTCTGGCATGAATATTGGGTTCCCTGTAATGGGAAAAGTAATTAATTCTCCAGTTTACTTTCTTGGTATTTACAAAACAAATTGCATGCATTTAAGATATTCCTAAAGAAATGAGACCTATGAGTTTTTATTTTCATTTCATTTTCATTTTCCTTAGCATGTAATAAAAAAGGTGAGGAGACCCCCCTCTGCTAATTGGCATTGCAATTCTAAGTCAATTAAGTTATTAATTTTTGACATCCAAGGTAAAGCAAGTTTTACTAGTGTGGCCAAATTATAATACCATATATCTGGGAGTCCCAGCCCATTCTGTTTAGAGATAAATATTAAATCATTCATTCTACTACTTTTCCTTTTCCAAAGAAAGCATCTAATCACTTTTTTTCAATCACAGCAGAATTTCTTTATGGATTATTAATGGTAGAGATTGAATCAGATACATCAATCTTTGCAAAACATTAGACTGAATTAACTTCACATGCTGGCTAAACAGTAATAATATTGTACAGTATATATTGTCAGTATCACTGGAGAATAACTAAGACTACATTCCCAATTATTGGCGAAATACAAACCTAAATACTGGAACCTGTAAGTACATTCACTACCCAGGAGAGTAAACCCACTTTATTTATTCAGCCAGGAATATTCTGATTTACCCAAATCAGTTGTATAACCTGCAAAAGATTCAAATCTTGTAATCAAATCTATAATCTTGGGTAAGTATATACTTGGTTCAGAAACATACAGTATGTGATATTGGGGGGATGTTGGTTTAGTGGTAGAAGCAATTTTAGTAAGTCCAAACTGTGTTTTAGGACTTTTTTCCAAACTGCAGACTCCAATCTGGGAATACCAAAATTTGGAGAAAACCAAAAGATTTCTTTGCTCTAAATCAATATTCCAGAGCCCTACACTCTGCATACATGAGAAACCTGTGTCACATCTACTTCCATCTGCATCTGCACAGCCATCTTGGGAAGCCAGAATCAACACTAGAAAAGACAAAACAGCAGCAATGTCAGTTTGAAAATCCACTTTATTGAAAATAAAGTGCATGTGAAATTAGAGACACGTGGTTAAAAATTGTTATGAAAAGATGCCAACAGGGGGAGTGGGAGTACCAAAGACATCAAGCAACATGCAGTAACAAGGATAACCTGACTGAAAATGTGGATATAACAGGAACTTGGAATCATCAACTTGTCAAAGCATAAACTTTCCGAACCAGAATTAACCATCCTCTCCAAAAGCCTTACATTCTGCCCAACCACCAAATTGGATAATTTACAAGTATTGTCAGATATGGAGGATTTCTTCAGGAGACTAAGGCTCAAAGAATATTTCCACAATAATGAAAGGAATCCTAGGACAATGGAGTTCTACACAAAGAAAAAGAACAGCTGCTTCACACCTCCACAAGGACGCAACCCCAAACTGGACACCTATATTGATAGCTTCAGATTGCGAGCTACATCCCTGATATCCACCCAGCAAAAGAAAATTCTGTACAATCTTTCACCACTAGAGCGAAGGGCTATACACGATTTGCGCAACAATCAGGCCAACACCATCAAACCAGCGGACAAAGGGGGAGCAATTGTTGTGATGGATACAAACAAATACATACAAGAAGGCCAGAGGCAGTTGGAAAATGCCATTTACTATAAAAAACTGGATTATGATCCGACCCAGGACTTTACAAAGCAATTAAAAGGTCTCATTAAAACACTTCCAGCCCACCTACATTCAGAACTTATAAATGCGATTCTGGATCATCCAGAAATCGGGGACTTCTACATGCTGCCCAAAGTCCACAAGCCAGGAAATCCAGGCAGACCCATCATAACAGGTATGAATACACTCACCGAACGAATCTCAGGCTTTGTAGAAAAATTTTTAAAACCATTAGTCATGAATACTGCTAGTTTCCTGCAAGACACAACTGACTTTCTGAACAAGATCAACAACATACAGCAATTACCATCTAATACACTTCTAGTGACTATGGATGTAGTATCCCTGTATAGTAATATCCCTCACAAGGATGGATTAGCTGCATGTCACAGATCTTTATCATCCTCACCAAACAACAAATACACTGCTGAGGATGTTACACAGCTCATTGAATTCATACTTACACACAACTACTTTGTTTCAATAAAGACATCTATCTTCAATGTATAGGCACTGCGATGGGAAGTAAAATGGCACCCCAATATGCAAATTTATTTATGGCTGACCTGGAGGAAAGATTCCTGAACAGCATGGAACAAAAACCATACAGATACTTTCGCTATATTGATGATACACCGTATTTTTCGCTCCATAAGACGCACTGACATTTTCCCCCCTTTTTTGGGGGGAAAAAAGTGCGTCTTATGGAGCAAAAAATACGGTATTTGGCCACATGCCCTGAACATGAGGTTTACCCTGTTTCCATGTTGATGAGGACAAGGACCTCTTCTCACAATCCTTGCCCGGTGGTTGTGTTTATCAGAATTTGGAAACGGCCTTTAATAATAAGGGGAACTCAAGATACCTCTCCCCCCATGTGAATGAGGCACATAGTACTCCTATTCATTCACAAAAAAATATAAACAGTAAAAAAACACAGTCCCATGATGTACATCCCTCGTCAATCACATGATCCAGTGACGTGGCTTGTTCAGTTACTTGATTGCTATATGTCTTGGAGGTTTTTAATTACATCCTCAACTACTTTTTATTTGTAGCATATAGATTATCTACAACGTAACTGAGTATCACTGAACTGTTGTAAAAAAAACATTGGGCCCAAAATTGTTATTAGAATTATTAGGGAGATTGCCTTCATAGAGGTTTGAATAAAATTCTATAGATCCCTGTTTACAATTTTTTGTGTGTTTCCTTTTAAACAAGCTAGAGAGAAGCTTTCCTGCTTTATTTTCATACCTGGATCATCTTGTTAAGTTCTTAATGGATTTCTTGCTATCTTGTACTATCAAATATTGCTTTAACTTTCTACCAGACTCTAGGTGATGGACACATTCAGGAAAGAGCTGAAACTTCTGTGAATGAGTATGGGGCACATAGTACTCCTATTCATTCACAAAAAAATATAAACAGTAAAAAAACACAGTCCCATGATGTACATCCCTCATCAATCACATCATCCAGTGACGTGGCTTGTTCAATTACTTGATTGCTATATGTCTTGGAGGTTTTTAATTACATCCTCAACGACTTTTTATTTGTAGCATATAGATTATCTACAACGTAACTGAGTATCACTGAATTGTTGTAAAAAAAAACATTGGGCCCAAAATTGTTATTAGAATTATTAGGGAGATTGCCTTTATAGAGGTTTGAATAAAATTCTATAGATCCCTGTTTACAATTTTTTTGTGTGTTTCCTTTTAAACAGTCTAGAGAGAAGCTTTCCTGCTTTATTTTCATACCTGGATCATCTTGCCAAGTTCTTAATGGATTTCTTGCTATCTTGTACTATCAAATATTGCTTTAACTTTCTTCTAGACTCTACGTGATGGACACATTCAGGAAAGAGATGAAACATCTGGAAAAAATAGGTATCAAATAATGCTAGTGTCAGGGAAATCTGTGAGCAAGCATATGCATGCGCATGGTATCCCACACAGAACTGTGAACAAGTGCGCCCATGCACAAAGGCGCACATACAGCAGTGTGCGCGGATGCACAAGCTTGTCCATGATGTTGGTGCCAAATGGCCTATTTAAAGGATGCCTTGCCCCAGTATCCGTGCTGACTGGTCTTCAGCTGTATCCTGAGCCTTGATTGTGTCCTGTGTATGACTTCAGTTGCTGACCCGACTTGCCTCTGACTGGATCCTAGATGCAGCCTATACTTCTGCTCACCCATTCCAGACCTCAGCTTTCCTTACAACTCTGATCCTACCTATGCATCTGTACCTCACTGCCTGCCCACTGCTGACCTGAGCTACTCCCACTATTGTCTCTGATTTGGCTTTAAACTACTACCAAGTGCCTGCCCTGGCTTGTCATCTGCATCTGCTCCAACCACCTCTGTATGTTCCTACAGCAAGTCCAGTGGCAGCTCTGAAAAGCTACAATGCCTGCAGAGTTACTCTTTAACCCTAGCTGGTGCATCCTGCAGTACTTCTGCTCCTGACCTGATTTTCTGCCACACCTTTCCGAGTCTGCATCACCAGCTCCAAGTTCTGCTGTCAAAATCTGCCTGCACTCAGGGCCGGTGCTAGACTATTTTACGCCATAGGCAAGGCCAGCTACTCCCCCCCCTCAAAAAAAAGATAAATAAAAAAAATTAAAAACAGTAGAAAATATTAATTCAACAAAACATGAAACTACTACATTTCTTTTAATTTGCAAAAATACCTGGCTGGCAATGACAGTGTCACAATTGCAGTGAGTAGAGGATGATGGATCCACACTCTGACAGATCCCAGACTGGGATTCCCTAGCCAATGGGGGGAAATATAATGCTGTGAGAGCAGGCAGCCCAGCCCACACACACAGAGGAATGACCTGAACTGAGCGATCCCACACAGTGACAGATCTGACATAACACACCACCACCAACACTGACACAGATTAGTAGGCACTGGAAGAGCAGGCTTTGGGATTGTGATGATGTCATCACTTAATGACACATTGCACATATGATGGTTGGCTCGCCGGCCGGCTGGGTCACACTCACACAGACACGAGACATCAGAGTCAGACACTACCTTCCTCTGCAGGTGTGTCTCCGCCTCCACTGATGCATGGGAAGAGAAGGGCTGGAACTCCACAGTGATCATCAGCAGCCGTCAGCCGACTTGCAGTAAGGGATTCAGTCTGAGAGGAATACTGGAAGGAACGGCAGCTCAGCTGCTACATTGGCCCCAGACACCGGCATCTTCCTTTGTCCTTTCTTCCTCCCATCTGCCGCCCTTCACCATGACGTGGCAGCATCCCATATGGAGAGAGTGCCAGCCTGTGCTGTGCCCAGGTGGCAGTGTGCCCAAGGCGACCGCCTAGTTTGCCTAGTGGAAGCCCTAGCCCTGCCTGCTCTCATGTTTCTCCTGTCTATAGGCATTGTGTGTTTAACTCCCAGTGGTGCCTGGGCTGTAGAGGCCAACCTCATCACTTTAGTCTCCTTCCAGATACAGTACGTGACGGCTAGAGTAAAGAGAATTCACAAATTCAACAAACATATCAAATTCAGTGGAGGTGCCTTTCCATACAACAAAATTGTCATTATATAGTGATGCCAAGTAAGTACATGGTGTTGGTACATAGGTAAATGAAAAACTTGCTCCCTTTCAATGAGTTCCACAAAAAGATTGTCAAAAGTAGATGCTACAGAGCTTTCTGTTGCAGTGCAGCAGATTTTCATAGAGAAGGAATCTTTTGTAAATTATTATTTATTATTATTATACAGGATTTATATAGTGCCAACAGTTTGCTCAGCACTTTACAACATAACGGGAGACAATAAAGCAACAATACAGTTCAATAAAAGAGGGTTAGGCGGGCCCTGCTCCTTACAGCTTACAATCTAAGAGGAAGGGGCTAGTTGTACAAAAGGTATTAAATCTAAAATAATTGTTTTCAAGAATGAGATTTAAACACTATAGGATGAATTCTGTCTGGAGGGTTGTTCAGTTAAGAAGTATATAATAAACAAGCAAGGCTCCTACTGCTATGATGAGATGATATTTTCAGGCTGATGAAACATTATGCTGAGTTTGCACTATTGCATTGCAGTTATGTGTGTTGATGTACTGCTGGCCAGCTAATGAGTTAAGACAATGCAGCTGTACTGTTGTGCACTGCCATGCGTTGCATTTAGAGATGAGCGAAGAAATGAAAAATTCGATTCGACTGATTCGGCGAATTCGTGGACAATATTCGATTCGAGTCGAATAAATTCGCTGTGAATTTAACTTAAAAAAGGGTGTTTCTAGGCTTCAGAGAGACTTAATATTAGTGCAGAACACTGTACCTTTAATTTAAATGCCCTTGGAGTCTGCTGGGGAAGAGAAATAATACTGTCTGTCAGTATGACATGCAGATGAGTGCCGTCGATCTTAGAATCACTGCACACTTCACTCCTTTGGCCAGTCACGGGGCCAAAACCAGTGTTTGGAGCCACAGTGTGGCGGTGGAGGCAGCAGCAATGGGAGGCCATACAGCAACCTATGACAAAATGGAAACCAGCAGGAGCGTGAGGAGACCTGAAAGTGGCACATGGCAGAGTGGGAGCAATGGGAGGCGGTACAGGGACCCAGGTCACACTATGGGCCCAGCAGCAGCGTGACCAGGCGGTACGGGGGCCCATGGCCGATATGGGGCTTGGTGGCACCTATGGAAGGCCTGTAATCTGCCAGCAACCTATGACAAAATGGACAACCGCAGGAGTGTGAGGAGATTTCAAAGTGGCACATGGCAGAGTGGAAGCAATGGGAGGCCGTACAGGGACCCAGGTCACACTGTGGGACCAGCATCAGCGTGAACAGGCGGTACGGGGGCCCATGGCCGATTTGACCTCATTCATCCCATAGTCCTGCCGACTCACGAATAGCGTGGCCTCCTCAAAGGGCCTGAGCAAGCGCAGGTGTCACACATGAGCTGACAATGGCTGACATCTAAGTTACACAGGGAGTACCTTTATCCGCTTTTAACATCAGGAAATCTGTGATGGCCTTTAGCTGTTCGTAAAGGCGGTCTAACATATGTAGGGTTGAAATACACCTTGTTGCAACGTCACAGCATGAGGAGTCGGTACGGGGGCCCATGGCAGATTACATGTCTGGCAGCAGCTATGTGAGGCCCGTAATCTGCCTGCACCCTATGTCAAAAAATTTAACACACCAGCAGTGTGAAGAGACCTGAAAGTGGCACATGGCAGCAGAGTGTGGCGATGGAGACAGCAGCAATGGGAGGCCGTACAGGGACCCATGAGAGACTCTAGACTTGGCAGCAGCATGAGGAGGCGGTATATAGGGGCCCATGGCAGATTAGGGGCCTGGCAGCAGCTATGTGAGGCCCGTAATCTGCCTGCACCCTATGTCAAAAAATTTAACACACCAGCAGTGTGAAGAGACCTGAAAGTGGCACATGGCAGCAGAGTGTGGCGATGGAGACAGCAGCAATGGGAGGCCGTACAGGGACCCATGAGAGACTCTGGACTTGGCAGCAGCATGAGGAGGCGGTATATAGGGGCCCATGGCAGATTAGGGGCCTGGCAGCAGCTATGTGAGGCCCGTAATCTGCCTGCACCCTATGTCAAAAAATTAAACACACCAGCAGTGTGAAGAGACCTGAAAGTGGCACATGGCAGCAGAGTGTGGCGATGGAGACAGCAGCAATGGGAGGCCTTACAGGGACCCATGACAGACTCTGGACTTGGCAGCAGCATGAGGAGGCGGTATATAGGGGCCCATGGCAGATTAGGGGCCTGGCAGCAGCTATAGGAGGCCCGTAATCTGCCAGCACCCTATGTCAAAAAATTAAACACACCAGCAGTGTGAGGAGACCTGAAAGTGGCACATGTTTGAGGCATGATTCATGGCGGATTTAGTCAGTTGTGTCAGGAACTGGTGGTTTGAAATCCAGACTAATCCACGCCTGATTCATTTTCACAAACGTGAGTCTCTCCACACTTTGGGTGGACAGTCGTGTCCTCCGCGGAGTTACAATACCTCCTGCCGCACTAAACACGCGCTCCGATGCCACGCTACTGGCCGGGCATGACAGCCTTTCAAGGGCAAATTCAGCTAGTTGGGGCCAAAGGTCAAGTTTCGTTGCCCAGTAGTCAAGGGGATTGTCTACCTCGGTTGGCAGGGTGCTGTCCAAGTAGGCCCAAGCCTGTTGTTTGAGCTCCTGCTCCAGGTCCACCTGATGCTGCTGCTGCTGCTGCGGCTGGTTAGTAGTTTCCTCACTGCGCTGGTGAAGAAAGCTACTCATCATCGACTGCAGACTGAGGCAGCCACTGCTGGTGGAGCTGCCACTGCTCCTACCACCCCACCCCTCCCCTGCTGCCATGCCAGCGGAACGCGAGCGCACAGGGCCCACAGTGTCTGAGGATGGACGTTGGCGCACAAAGGCAGAGACCAACTGACTACATAGGTGGTTTTTATAGTACGTAATTTTGGCCTCCCTCTCAGCAGGTGTGAAAAAGGCCACCATTTTGGACCGGTAGCGAGGGTCCAACAAGGTGGACAGCCAAAAGTCATCCCTCTGTCTGATGGTTATTATTCGGCTGTCGCTACGCAAGCAACCGAGCATGCTATGGGCCATTTGTGCCAAGGAATGCGAGGGACTCCCTGCCTCCATCTCCACAGCATACTGCCACGGTGCGTCTGGGTCCTCTGTCTCCTCCTCCTCCTCCTCTACCAGATGCTCCTGCTCCTCCACTCCTGTCCGCTGAGTGGAAAAAACACCCATTTCACTCAATAATTCCTGAGCACAAATGTCCTCCTCTACCTCCTCCTCTTCTTCCTGTCCTGCCCCCACAGGGGTCATGTGGCGTTGAGATCTGTGCGCCACGTCTACCGCACCCTGACCAGCCATTGTTAACAGCATTTGTTCCAGGACGTGCAACAGAGGAATGACGTCGTTCATCCCATAGTCCTGCCGACTCACGAATAGCGTGGCCTCCTCAAAGGGCCTGAGCAAGCGGCAGGTGTCACGCATGAGCTGCCAATGGCTGACATCTAAGTTACACAGGGGAGTACCTTTATCCGCTTGTAACATCAGGAAATCGGTGATGGCCTTTCGCTGCTCGTAAAGGCGGTCTAACATGTGTAGGGTTGAATTCCACCTTGTTGCAACGTCGCAGATCAGGCGATGCTGTGGAATTCCGTTCTGCCGCTGCAGCTCAATGAGGGTGTTCTTTGCGGTGTAGGAATGGCTGAAATGCATGCACAGTTTACGTGACATTTTAAGGATGTCTTGCAGTGGGATGGTGGATTTTAGGAACCGCTTGACAACCAGATTGAACACGTGAGCCATGCATGGCGCATGGCACAACCTTCCTTGACGCAGAGCAGACACCATGTTCTTTCCGTTGTCAGTCAACATGGTTCCGATTTTTAGTTTGCGCGGAGACAGCCATCTGTCGATTTCTCTGTTCATTACACTCAGCAGTTCCTCCCCTGTGTGACTACGTTCGCCAAGGCATACCAGGTGCAGCACAGCGTGACACCGTTGCGCCCTGCACATGTGATATGCCGGTCGGGTAATGGGACTTGGCACGGGGGTGGCGGCTGAGGACACGGCGGAAAAAGAGGTGGTAGAGGCGGACATGCTTGCTGGACCAAGGACGTGCAAACGTGGAGGCAAAAGCGTCGTGACCTGTCCAAGTTGCTGGTGCGGCTGTGCCGGCACCACGTTCACCCAGTGGGCCGTAAATGACATGTACTGTCCCTGACCGTAGTTACAGCTCCACACGTCGGCGCTGCCGTGCACTTTGGCAGAGACCGACATGCTCAAAGACTGGCCCACCATCTCTTCTACATGTGAATGCAGGGCTGGCACTGCCTTTTGGGCAAAGAAATGACGGCTTGGCACTCTCCACCGCGGCGCGGCACAAGCCATCATTTCTCGGAAAGGTGCTGAGTCCACCAGTTGGAAAGGGAGGGACTGCAGCACCAGCAACTTGGACAGGAGGACGTTCAGCTTTTGCACCGTCGGGTGCGTGCTCGCAAACTGTTGTCTCTTGGATACGGATTCCAAGAAAGACTGTTGACGGAATCCGAGAAGAGGAGTAGCAGGAGAAGGAGCATCTGAACGAGCGGAAGATGCCAATGAGCGACAACTCCCCTCAGCAGAGGTGTTGGAGCCTTGACTGGCTGATAGAGGGCGATTGACGACGTCGGGTGACGGAGCAAGTAACGGAGCGGGTGATGGAGCGGGGGCTGGGGCAGGCAGAACCGCCGTATGTTTATCACGGTTTTCCCAGGCCACCGAATGGTGACGCTGCATATGCTGACGCAACGCTGTAGTCCCAACATGGGCCCCCTGGCCACGCTTGCATTTCTGGCCACATAGTCGACATACGGCTACGTTTACTTCCTCGGGCGGCTTGAGGAAAAATTGCCACACCACCGAGTAGGAAACTTTGCCCCCGCTACTCTTCACTGGCTGACTGCTACTTCCTCCGTGCGCAACGGCACCACTACTGGCCGTGGTGGTAGGCTGCAGTGGAGCTGGTGCTCTACTCCGTGGACGTTTGGCTCCACTGACACTGATGCGACCCTGCTGCTGTCTCCTGGGCAACCCACCGACTGTTTTGCTCGCTGCCAAGCTGCCACCCTCTTCTCCTGATGATGCGGAAGAAATTGCCTGATGACGACGAGGCTGCCAAGTGCGATCAACCTCCTCATCATCAAGTAGGGTCTCCGCCTCACTACTAGCCCCCTCGGCTGCGTCTGGGTCAGGAGACAGACCTGTCTCTAGACCGGCTACCGAGCCACTCTCCTCGCCAGTACTTGTTCGCTTGGCTGCTGAAAAGGCCGATGTCTCCCCCCGTTCCTGACCGCCCTCTGTTAGCTCTTCCTCACTGTACAGTGGGGCTGAGCCCACAGCATGCGATACTTCGCTTGGTGAGGGAACAGCAAAGGACAGGGGCAGGTAGAGGACACGTGATTTCAGTGGGCTTGGTCCCGGGCCATGCCAACTAACGGTTGTGTCTGACGTACCCACCGACCGTTGGCTGTAGGTGTCAGAGGTGACCTGGGAAGAGGAAGACGACCGAGCCAACCAATCAATGACGGCAGGGTTGTCGGTGGAGACACGACCGCTGGATGACACCGGGAGCACTGGCCTCTGGCTGCGAATACTGCTGCCTCGACCCCTTCCTCTGCTGCCACGTCTGCTCGCTCCTAAAACATTGCCTCCTCTGCCACTCCTCTGCATGTTGTCTGACATACTATTTAATTCAACGATTAGGTGTCCCTGAGTAACAATTCTCTGGCACTCAGTAACAATTCTGTCTGTCCCTGAGTATGAATTCTGTGGCCCTGAGTAACAATTCTGTGTCTGTGCGAGTAACAATTCTGTGTCTGTGCGAGTAACAATTCTGTGTCTGTGCAAGTAACAATTTTGTGTCTGTGCGAGTAACAATTCTCTGGCACTCAGTAACAATTCTGTCTGTCCCTGAGTAACAATTCTCTGGCACTCAGTAACAATTCTGTCTGTCCCTGAGTATGAATTCTGTGGCCCTGAGTAACAATTCTGTGTCTGTGCGAGTAACAATTCTGTGTCTGTGCAAGTAACAATTTTGTGTCTGTGCGAGTAACAATTCTCTGGCACTCAGTAACAATTCTGTCTGTCCCTGAGTAACAATTCTCTGGCACTCAGTAACAATTCTGTCTGTCCCTGAGTATGAATTCTGTGGCCCTGAGTAACAATTCTGTGTCTGTGCGAGTAACAATTCTGTGTCTGTGCAAGTAACAATTTTGTGTCTGTGCGAGTAACAATTCTCTGGCACTCAGTAACAATTCTGTCTGTCCCTGAGTAACAATTCTCTGGCACTCAGTAACAATTCTGTCTGTCCCTGAGTAACAATTCTCTGGCACTCAGTAACAATTCTGTCTATCCCTGAGTATGAATTCTGTGGCCCTGAGTAACAATTCTGTGTCTGTGCGAGTAACAATTCTGTGTCTGTGCAAGTAACAATTTTGTGTCTGTGCGAGTAACAATTCTCTGGCACTCAGTAACAATTCTGTCTGTCCCTGAGTAACAATTCTCTGGCACTCAGTAACAATTCTGTCTGTCCCTGAGTAACAATTCTCTGGCACTCAGTAACAATTCTGTCTGTCCCTGAGTATGAATTCTGTGGCCCTGAGTAACAATTCTGTGTCTGTGCGAGTAACAATTCTGTGTCTGTGCAAGTAACAATTTTGTGTCTGTGCGAGTAACAAATCTCTGGCACTCAGTAACAATTCTGTCTGTCCCTGAGTAACAATTCTCTGGCACTCAGTAACAATTCTGTCTGTCCCTGAGTAACAATTCTCTGGCACTCAGTAACAATTCTGTCTGTCCCTGAGTATGAATTCTGTGGCCCTGAGTAACAATTCTGTGTCTGTGCGAGTAACAATTCTGTGTCTGTGCAAGTAACAATTTTGTGTCTGTGCGAGTAACAATTCTCTGGCACTCAGTAACAATTCTGTCTGTCCCTGAGTAACAATTCTCTGGCACTCAGTAACAATTCTGTCTGTCCCTGAGTAACAATTCTCTGGCACTCAGTAACAATTCTGTCTATCCCTGAGTATGAATTCTGTGGCCCTGAGTAACAATTCTGTGTCTGTGCGAGTAACAATTCTGTGTCTGTGCAAGTAACAATTTTGTGTCTGTGCGAGTAACAATTCTCTGGCACTCAGTAACAATTCTGTCTGTCCCTGAGTAACAATTCTCTGGCACTCAGTAACAATTCTGTCTGTCCCTGAGTAACAATTCTCTGGCACTCAGTAACAATTCTGTCTGTCCCTGAGTATGAATTCTGTGGCCCTGAGTAACAATTCTGTGTCTGTGCGAGTAACAATTCTGTGTCTGTGCAAGTAACAATTTTGTGTCTGTGCGAGTAACAATTCTCTGGCACTCAGTAACAATTCTGTCTGTCCCTGAGTAACAATTCTCTGGCACTCAGTAACAATTCTGTCTGTCCCTGAGTAACAATTCTCTGGCACTCAGTAACAATTCTGTCTATCCCTGAGTATGAATTCTGTGGCCCTGAGTAACAATTCTGTGTCTGTGCGAGTAACAATTCTGTGTCTGTGCAAGTAACAATTTTGTGTCTGTGCGAGTAACAAATCTCTGGCACTCAGTAACAATTCTGTCTGTCCCTGAGTAACAATTCTCTGGCACTCAGTAACAATTCTGTCTGTCCCTGAGTAACAATTCTCTGGCACTCAGTAACAATTCTGTCTGTCCCTGAGTATGAATTCTGTGGCCCTGAGTAACAATTCTGTGTCTGTGCGAGTAACAATTCTGTGTCTGTGCAAGTAACAATTTTGTGTCTGTGCGAGTAACAATTCTCTGGCACTCAGTAACAATTCTGTCTGTCCCTGAGTAACAATTCTCTGGCACTCAGTAACAATTCTGTCTGTCCCTGAGTAACAATTCTCTGGCACTCAGTAACAATTCTGTCTGTCCCTGAGTAACAATTCTCTGGCACTCAGTAACAATTCTGTCTGTCCCTGAGTAACAATTCTGTCTGTCCCTGAGAATGAATTCTGTGGCCCTGAGTAAGAATTCTCTGGCACTCAGTAACAATTCTGTCTGTCCCTGAGTAACAATTCTCTGGCACTCAGTAACAATTCTGTCTGTCCCTGAGTAAAAATTCTGTGGCCCTAATAACGTTTCTGTGGCCCTAAGTAACAATTCTCTGGCACTGAGTAACAATTCTGTCTGTCCCTGAGTATGAATTCTGTGGCCCTAACTAGCGTTTCTTTGTCCCTAAATAACGATTCTGTGGCCCTCATTAACAAGTCTGTGTCCCTGAGTAATGGTTCTCTGTCCCTAAGTAACTTCTCTCTGTCCCCAATTCTCGTTTCTGTGGCCCTAACTCTGTCCCTGTCCCTAGTACAGAGCGGTCTGCCTCTGTTCAATGACTGCAGGCAAATGAAGATTTCCAAAATGGCCGCTATATATACCTCGACCATTACACAGTGCTGGCTGGCTGGCTGCTGATTGGCTGATGCGATCACATGTCGTTGAGGAATGCATTATGGGGCAGCGCGCCTTGTCTGCGCGCCTTCCCCGACATCCCCGCTCCGTCGCCGCACATGTCAGCCGCCATTTTCGGAAAAATTTCGATTCGCGCGTCCGAATTAGGCTGTTTTTCGGATTCGGCACGAATCGAAATTTTTCCGATATTCGACTCGAATTCCACTTCGGATACTTCGATTCGCTCATCTCTAGTTGCATTCCCAAAAAATTATCAGATGCAGTTTTAGATACGTTGTGGTGTGATGGCAGCCTATTAAAAAAATAGGCTGCCTTAAAGCTATACACATGAACACGTGTGCATTAACACACTGGACAAATGTGAACCTGGCATACAGTATGTATCTAAACCCAAGAACAAAAATGTAAGCCTGCAATCTATCAGTCAATGTGGTGGCTCCATTACATCAGTTTTCTTTTTTCAAACTTGCCTTTTCTTTATATTCATCTGATGATCCTGCCAGTAACACACTTCCTGTCCTAAGGTGACAAAGCTCAGTCAACGTACTGTGCCTATGGAAGTGCAGTGTGGTCACCCTAGATTATGAAGTGTCTTGGGACGAAAGAATATCTAACAGACATAACAAGATGCTTTCAATTATGTAATGAGCAGACCAAAAGGGAGCAAATATGAGAAGTTCATTGTTAGGGTTTACATACATTTAAAGAAGTTTATTGGGTATGTGAAAGATTTACCGTCTTTGAAGCTAATATACCCTCCTTACCCTAAATGTGCTTCCAAAATTAAATGGTGAGTTTTTGTCTTTTCCTTCATTTAAAGTGAAATATTACCAATGACAGGCATTAAACTATTGTATGCACATAAAAATGATTACGTTAATGGTGGGCAGATAATGATAAAGAAGTGGAATATATGATCTATTCATGATATGCCCCCCAGAGCCAGTTGTATTAAAAATTTAGCCAGCATGGGTTGTTAGTATTATTTCTGCAGTACATTTAATATTGTATGTGCAGTTCACTTTTAGAATACATTTTCATTTTAATGTCCTCCTTCTCAGAAGACAGCCCTTGACATCGCAGAGCAGCAGTGATGTGATAAGGACAGTCCTGTTCTCTACTTCAATACACTCAGGGAACAGGGTCCTGCTGTGACAACCACTTAGGGGGCAAGTTTAAGACGCTAGGCACTGACAGTATGTCCTCAATATTCTAGGTTAACTGACACTGGGCATTTTTCAACGAAAGACAGCTTTGGATTAGTGATGGGCCAAACACCCCCCTGTTCGGTTCACGGTTGAACATTCGAACATAATGAAAGTTCAACCGTGAACTTTGAACAGAGAGAACTGTTCACTAAGCGGTATCTTACTGCATCTGATTATGCGGTAAGATACCGTACAGCTACTAAAAACATTCTTTAACCTGGGTTTACACTATGGGGTGCAGGACACCACATGTAATTCACACAGAAATCGCACCGCATTCCTGTGCAAATTACATGCAAATGTCTGTGCGGTGTGATTTGAGTCATACATTTTGTATGGTTAAAATCGTATCCACACCAAAAGGAGCAAGACCATTTTTTAAACCTGCACCTGAGAACACCCATGTGATGTGATTTCTGTAAATCGCATTACGTTTTGAGATCTGTTTCGGGGTGTCATTAATTTACCATTAACACCTGCACCAGATCGCATGAACATGATGTGATTGCAATGTAGTGTGGGAAACGCACTGCATTGGTGTGAACCCAGGCTCAATGTTTCAGCTGTCAGCTGAATGTAAAAAGATTTGCCGGCATTGCCCGGCAATTAAAATATTTACAAAAAAACATGTGGGGTCCCTCCCCCATCCTTACCAAGCCCTTCAGGTCTTGTATGGATTTTGAGGGGAACCCCACACCGAAATTAAAGTGGCATGGGGGTCCCCCCAAATTCCTTACCAGACCCTCATGCATGCAGCTCCACAGGTCAGGAAAGGGGGGGATGAACGAGCACCCCCCTCTCCTGAACCATACCAGGCCACATGCCCTCAACATGAGGGGGGTGCTTTGTGGCAGGGGGACTTCACCCCCCAAAAGCACCTTGTCCCCATGTTGATGGGGACAAGGGCATCTTCCCCACAACAGTGGCCGGTGCTTGTGGGGGTCTGCGGGTGGGGGGCTTATAGGGATCTAGGGTACATGGTACTGCTACCCATCCACGAAAAAAAAGTGTAGTGTAAAAAATGACAGTAAACTGTCTTTGACAAGTCCTTTATTAAAAGCAAACATTAAAAAAAAGTCCCCCGAAGTAGATCAAACATCAATCATGATGCCTGCCGCCACCGCGTTAAAAAAAAAAAAAGAACACTCCACTCTCCACGCTGGTTCCTGGGCATCTGACAGCTGTGCCGCGATGACAGTTCTTAAATACAGTGATGATGTCACAAGGGGGTGGGGTCCAATCACAATGCACTGTCAAGGCATTGACAATGCACTGTCATTGTGGGGCATGGCCAGCGGACAGTCCGCCTAACGCCCTTACCGTATGTGTGTCCTCTGAACACATAAAATGCCGATGTTCAAGTCGAACTTACGTTCGACTCAAACATCTAGCCCAACATTACTCTGGATTAAGGGGAATTATGTTTGCCAGAAACTCTGACAAGACCTAGTATACTGTATGAGTATGGATGGGCACACTTTGACATCTTCTTCTGTATTGAAGGACTCTTGCCACTGCCAGCATACTATGGATTATTGCCATGATACCTGCCCCCTTATGAAAAAAAGAAAAGAAGCCGCAAACTGATGACGTATATGTAATCAAGTTATCCCAACAATATGATTTTTAATTTTACATTTACAACAGTACTACATAGTTTGCAATACTTGCAGAATCACTCAGATTTACTTGGGTTGATTTACTAAATAGAGACATTTAAAAAGTGAATGTTTGTGGATCACAGAAAATAAGAGGTGGCTGTGTTCATTCAATCAAGCAAGCATGTGGTTGAAAAAAATCCTCTTTAAAAAACTCCATTGCACATTATTGGGTGTTTAAAGTGAACACAGGTTTACCTTATTTCCTGTCACCTTTGCAAAGTGTACATACATATTTTTAATGTGAAAAGCCTCAACTCCTTGACTTCTTCAGTAAATCAATCCCCTTGACTCCACTTACCGTTGTTAAAAGCATTCATACCAACACTCATATTACACACTGCACTCTGCACACCAGTGCCTCAAACCAATACTGGTGAAGCTATAGAGCAGTGATCTTCAAACTGAAGCCCATGGGACAAATGTGGCCTTTGCTTGCCTTTATCCAGCCCTTGGGGCACTATTCCTCCCATTGACATTAACAATGGGGTATATTTCCTGCCACTGACACCAACAATGATGCATAATTCCAGCTACTGACACCAATAGTGGGGAATTATTGCTCCCACTGACACCAATGACGGGGCACTATTCCTCCCACTGACACCAATGATGGGGCACTATTCCTCCCACTGACACCAATGATGGGGCACTATTCTTCCCACTGACATCAGTGGTGGGGCACAATTCTTGCCACTGACACCAATAATGGGGTAGTATTCCTCTCATGGACACCAATGATGGGGAATTGTTACCGAATCCAGGACATTTTCTACTTTCACTGGCCACAGTCTTTCCCCTCTAAAGTCTAAAGGATAGTGAACTGGCCCTTTGTTTCAAAAGCTCTAGAGGAACCTATATTCAACTTTATGGTCAGTCTCTTTTTGTGTTGCCTATGGTACACACCCTGTCTGTTTTCCTCCAGATGTTGACCTCTGCTTCTGCGCAGTTTCAGAATATCCACTCACGGAGAAATCACTCTTCCATGCTTGTGTCAAAACCTGATAACCATACTCCAGTCCTCATCCACCATAACAGTTTACCACATGAATGGGAATTCACATCAAATGCTCATTGGTTTGTGTAAGGTCCCATGTACACGGGACACTTCTGATTGATGGAAACTGACTGCTGTAAAACGTAGGTTAAAAAACATCTGTTTAGCCGCGTTTGCATAATGCGTTTATGTGCGTTTGCGTTTAGAAGTGGTTTTTTTAAAGATAAGCACAGGAGAACCTCCCAAATGCCCAGAATGCACTGAAAAGTGGTAAATTATTAACTATTTCAGACTGTTTCACAGAAATACAGAGAGTAGAAGCAGAGGCAGCAGTATGTGTTGAGATAATTAGGTGTGAGTTGCTCAATAACATTTCTTTTGTTTCCAAGGGTGGGCAGGTATTAATCCAGGTACACAATGGGGCAGTTCAGGCAGATATTAATCCAGGTACACAATGGGGCAGTTCAGGCAGGGGTGATATGGGCACACGTTTAGGCACGTTTAGGCAGTTTAGGGCACACAAGGGGACAGTTCCACACTCCGCCACATGTGGCTTGTAGGGACACTCACGAAAGGTAGTTTCCAGGGGCACCCAGTGGACCATGTGCAGAAACACTCATGTTTTCAGGGGTGGCAGCAGCCAGTAGACAGGGACCCTCGTGGCACTCAGCTTTCCAGGGACACAGCGGTCAGCAGACACTCAGCGGGGTCTGGGCTGTGGGGTCTGGCCTCAGCTTAGACCTCACACAGCTGTTCTCTTCCAGAGCAGGAGACCAACAGGTCTTCAGAGGGCTGTGTGTCTTGGCTGCAGCTTCAAGACTACACAGGCAATATGGAACCACAAGTCCCAGCAAAGCACAGTTCAATGCATCTCCTAGTTGGGGCTCGGCCAGGAGAGACTCTGACTTCCTCTCTCAAGCTCTCCTATTCATCCAGAGACCGCATGGCCCTTTCAATTGTCCCCACCCCCCAACCTCCTGCTAAGAACTGGTCTGGTCTGGTCTTTCACAGCCACAAAAGACCATGCTGTCTTTGTTCCCTGCTGAGCTCCATCCCATTCCCCCCCCCCAACCTGCGGGCACAGGAACTCCAAATGGTAGACAAAGCAGGGGAGCTGACTGTTTGGCCACAAACAAAACAACACAAAAATAAAAGAATGTTTCTGCTGTCCATCACAAAGGTCTAATCTGATGTTCAATAGGGGTCTGAGTCTGACCTGAGGTCTGAAGGGGGGCTGTTCTGAAGGCTGTTGGGAGCTGATCTAATGTTTGGTGAAGAACCAATCTAATGTTTGGTGTGGAGGCTGATTTAATGTTTGGTTGGGGGGCTGATCTGATGTTCCATGGGGTGGGGGGTGATCTGGGGTAATAATACTAGCAGAATTTTCAATACTGCTGTTCGTAAGCAACTGTAATGTGGCTGCTGTGCATTATTACATCACAGCCGGCCCTATTTAAGGCATCTGCATATGCAGCTTGGAGCCTTTTGTCAGTTGTCACAGGGAGACAAAGGTGTGACTGGAGAGACTTCTGTCGGTGATGCAGATTAAAATGATGTTGATTTGGAGTGATTTGCTCCTTTTTCTATGCTGTGTCTGCACTGATTACAGCATGGAAAGCAGGAGAACTGCAGCTGCTTCTGGGCTCCTTCTGTTCACTCCCCCACCCACTCATCTGAGAGGAAGAGGGAGGACTGTTAACCCTGTGTTTGCCAGGGTTAATATGCTGGCATATTGTCAGGGACAAATGCTTTCCTTGGCTATATGCAGGCTCTGCTTGTGCAGTGTAATCATCACATGGGCAGAGAGTGGCATGTGAGCAGTTTGTCAGGTCCCTGGCAGACAGTTCTCATCATGCCGTACACCAGTTCCTAACTGGTGGAGATCTGTGGCAGTTCTCTACAATGTAATCTGCATTGATCTCTTTGTTAAATAGGAAAGCACCTTCATAAGTTTCAGTTTCACTCTGACATAGAAACTGGCATGATGCAGATAGCCTTAAAAACAGGTTTATCGGCTTTGCTGGCACTCAAATCAGTTTCATGATCCTTTTAGTTACATCCTCTTAGCCTTTTAATTATAAGCCCAGGGCATAGGTAAAAACTACAATTTGTAGGGACAGCCTGGTAGTTTTTTTCTGGTAGTTTTACCAGTCACCTGTGTTTGCCGAAAGTGTTATCAGGCTTAAACTGTGCAGAGCAGAGCAATATGAGTGAATGCCAAAACTCACTGACCAGAAATTGGTCTGGAATTTGCAATCAAATTTTATTGATAAAATCAGCTCTGTACCACTGTGTACTATATGTTATACAGCAGGAAAATAATTATCTGTGTTTTTTTTATACCTCCTATGGTTCCCTAATATTGCCTGTGGGTGACATAGGGAAGCAAGCTTGTTGAAATGATTGCATGCACCAAGCTCAAATTCTAGTGAGATTTATGTCCAAGTTTGTCAATGTATGGTTGTAAACCGTGTACCGGGGTGGGTTCCCCAGGATACAGTGAAGTCACGAATGAGGAAAGCAACCTCAACACCAGCTTTTGCCACAACAGAATTTTACTTAGATGTGGCAAATAAACACAACCACAAATGCTGAGAACATACAATAAATTTACATACACCCAGCCCAAAGGCTGAGACCCTTGTGCTGCACAGCACGGCGCCTTCTGATGGATGAAGGTAGAAAGTGAAGTAATTTACCTACTGGTGGGCACAACTAAGCTGCCACACCTTACCTGTTATTACCCTAAAAGAGCATGAATCAGTGTATGGGTGTATGGTATGGGCTAGCCTGCGGTGCAGCACAGCAGCTTACAATCTTACACAAATCTACAGTATTCCCCCTCCCATAACTGGTCCTGTAGCACGTGCCTGAGTATTCCTTCTGAGCAAAACGCCAGTCTGGCATGAGTTTGTGGAATTTTATCAGCTCTCCAAAGTGAAATGTCACTTTAAGTTGTGGAGTCCTTCCAATGATCAGTAACAACACTTGTGGCCTGACACAAACAGAGACCATAACTAACTATAGGCCCAGATCCAGGTTGAGCATAATGCTAAATATGTACTCCCTCAATTGATGGAATATAATGGATTAGAACATGAGTGTTCATGTGAAGTCCAAGATGCTTACTCTCCTCTGTTTCGCAGAGAAGACTGATGATCCCGTGTTTGTGGATGGTTCAAGTTACTGTGTCTTAGGGGAGTATTTTTCAGGTTATGCAATCTGGTTTCCAAAGAGAGGATATGTCATAAAACACAGACTTCCAGGACACTTTTCAGCACAAAAAACAGAACTGTTACCCATAGAGACAGTGTTAACTGTAGACAAAGAAAACCAAGGTCCACTAGTGATTTATAGTGACAGTTCTTATGTTGTGCGTTCTTTTACTGACTTTCTTCCGATTTGGAAAAGAAGAGGTTTTGTAGATGCTTCAGACAAGGCTTTGGTACACAGAGAAATACTGGAATCAATTTTTGCACTAGCAGAGAAAAACCCTTGTGCCTATGCAATTGTTAAAGTACCAGTGTATAGGAAAGAAAATGATGAACCAAGCATAGGTAATATGATAACTGACACATTAGCAAAAGAAGCAGCTGTTAATGAACAGTCAGAGATTCCATCTGAATCAGTTTCAGTAAACACAGTCAGAAAGACAGATACACAGATCCCCTCATTTGCAGAAGAACAGAAAAAGGATCTGTCCCTCTCTGCTTTTCAGGTTGACCGAAAATCTTCTTTTGTGAAATTTTGTGTCATGACTTAAATGGGGTTCTGCGTCCTGTTATACCAAAACATTTGCAAGTGGACTTCACAAAATACAATCATGAAAGCTTAGGCCATGTCGGTAAGCAGAGACTGCTAGAGGATCTTATGGGAAGTTTTTCTGGGAATAAATGGATGCAACTGCAGGCAATGTGATTCAATCTCTGAAAAGGACAGAAACCTCCTTACAAAGAGTTCCTCCAGCTGATGGTCCATGGTCCACATTACAACTTGACTATATTAGGACCACTGCCAACAGGAAAAAACAGATTCAAATATGCACTCATAGTTGATGTTTTTTCAAAATGGGTTGAAATTTTACCTTTATGCACAGACGTGCAGTGTGCTCGAGCTGACAGGAAGGAAGAATGTTTGTAAACAAAACAATCTTCCTCCCCATCGGAGGTGCTCGGTAATCACCAGGCGCTGGCGGGTAATCACCTCCCTGTGTCCGGTGATTGACATCCGCGGCCGTGCGCGCCCCCTACCCGGAAGGGGTTAATGTGAGGGGCGATCAAAGGGTTAACTGTGTGCTGGGAGTGTTTTACTAGGGGGAGGGGGGTGTGTTCTTGACTGTAAGCACACTGATTGGGATGGCTGTACTGTGCACAACTATCCCGAGCAGTGTGCTTGAGCTGACAGGGAGGAAGCTTGTTTGTAAACAAAACAATCTTCCTCCCCATCGGAGATGCTCGGTAATCACCGGACGCAGGTGGGTAATTACCAGCCTGTGCCCGGTGATTGACATCCGCGGCCATGCACGCCCCCTACCCAGAAATGCGAAATCACTTATATATGTGATTCTGCGCACAGGTGACTCCCTGTAGCAGTATATCTGCTATAGGGCGGTCCTTAAGCAGTTAAGAAGAATGTAGTTATGTAATCCTATAGTATGGGAAGATCATATAACAGTCTAACTTCTAAACAGTATTGTATGTTTCTGTCGATCTAAGTATTTTATAGATGACGTCAGCTAAGAAACATACAAATATTTAGAACACTTACTAATATGGCTATTACACATTTAGCTCAGACTGAATTAGGAAATAGCTGTATAGTGGGATGACTTCTTTGATTCTTTGAAAAGTATATAAGAACCGACTCATGTGACAGTCAGGATGCATGCACACCAGGGGCAGACTGACAGCTCATGGGGCCCCCGGGCAATAGGGGATCATGGGGCCCCTGTGTCCTTTCCCAAACTCAAAAAAGCCTATGAAAAAGGTACCAGGGGTATCTCATGGGGCCCCCTACTGACCCCGGGCCCTCGGGCAGTGCCCGGGTTTCCAAATGGTCAGTCCATCCCTGATGCACACACACACATACATATTGAAGCCGACACACAGAGACATTTTGTTTACTTAAGGCCTATACACCTTGCTACTCCAACGCCTGTTGTCTTCCCTAAAGACTGAAACTCTTCATTTGGAACTTTGCAATAGAACGGGCAAGAAGCTCAATATTTTTCTAAAGCTTATTTAATTTCTATAGCTACAGTTTTTATTTCTTATATTTTTGTTTTACTACACTAAACTGTATTTTATTTTATATTTTGTATCCATTTTATGTTGTTGCCAAGTGTGGTTACATAAAAGTCACACTTTTAAATCAGCCTGGCACTAGAACAATTTACCTAAACGCCTAATAAGGACACTTAAATATTATAAGTGTCACGATATTAATATAGACCCACTGGCCAGTGGTTTAGATAGAGTTTTCTTTAAAATGGTTCTACACTCTAAAGTTTTTTTCTACCTTAATGCATTTTCTGCATTACGGTAAAAACCTTTTCAATACCAGTTCACCTCTCCCTAAATAGGTGTGTGAGTCCACTCTCAATTCAGTGCTGTTCCCAGCTGCAGACCAGCTCTTTGTTCTTACTCGTCTCACAAGACACACAGGCAGCTGTGAGAGCCACCTTGTGAAGATGTAGCCAGTTGCATGGCCAAGACAAGCAGTGTGTGTCTATAGACACACTCATCCTGAGGGAGAGGAGGAGGTAAAAGCCCCCTTTTTGCAATACCATTGCACAGAACAGATAAGTATAAGATTTTTATTTTAAAACAAATATGCCTTAACAATCATTTTAATTCTCAGTCAGGTCATCTATAGTTAGCTGTTTTTTACACAAATTTGTATATTGTCACTCTTGATACAATTGTGTGATGATTTAGATGCTCAATTAAGTTGTTTTATCATTGTTGGTTGTTCCATTTGTTTCCTACCTTGCAGGGCTTTTGGCAGTTCATTAAAGCCTATTTAAAACCACAAATATGTCAGGGAGTGTGGTACTTCCATCAGAGTCATGGGCACTGAGAACAGGGGACCCATGGAAACAGCAGCTCCTTTGGTTTGCTATATTAGTAGTGGCATCCCTCTTCGCTCCACACACCTGTCTTCTTACTGGACCCTTATCCACCACGGGTCCAATAACAGCCTCCTGGGCTGTAAAAATTGCAGTTACACTTTTGAACAAAAAAGCGTACCTTTACCAGAAGCAGACACTGGGAAAGGCTGTAGAAGCTGGTATAATGGATAGCATAAAAATCCATTTGTCTGTAAACAGTTTGACTTTAACACAGTTGTAATATTTTTATAGAAAACAAAAGCATAATTGTCACTACATTGTCAAAAACATCTGAATAATTTGATTCTTACCATCAAGGGGTAGACAGAGACAACTGCAATGCTCTGCACTTTGTTGCTAAGGAAAAAATAAATAAAACGAAAATAATTCAAAACCTTCTAATCAAAATGTATGTAATCACAAATGCTTGTTTTCAGAAGGTGGTTTAATCTAGTATTTTCTTCCCTCTTCTTTTCCTGTTTCTGGGCAAATTGTATTTCAGACACTATTTTTTTTAACATATTCTTGTCCTTTGTGCAAATTTTGTTAGCTATGGCAGTGGTGATACAAGTAAAATATAATATTTGTAGGCTTATATTTCAATGTTATCAGCATGTCCAAATTTTCATGGACAATGGCAAACCGCAAGTGTATTAAACTAACTAGTCAAAATGTACCAAAACATGTTAGAGTCCGCCATAGTGCACCAAAACAATGTGCTAAAAGATTATAGGAATCACTTGAGGTTTGCAAATGGAAACCTTGGATAACTTAAATTTTGTCCAGACAATATTTGCACTTTCTTAACAAACAGAAAAAGAGCCATCCCTGAACTCTCTAACTGCTTGCACTGTGAAGTAATTCATTCTAAAATATCCTCAACCAGTTCAGGTCTTTGGACATAATACGTACATCCAAAGAGTGAGCCTTGTGAGAGTGAGTGTGCAGTAACAGCTATCAGCTTGTGTGGGTTTTATAGCTGCTGATCACTTTCACATAGCCGGTAGCATGGTGCCCTCCCCCCCCCTCACACTGGCGCCCCATCTCCTCTTGTGGTTCCTGGGCTCTTCCGCTCTTGCCAGAGCCTGGAAATACAACCGCCGGATAGGGGAGGGAGAGCGCTGTGAGACTGAGGCAAATCCATGCCTTGATCTCACATGTAAACATTGAAACTGGAAGTGATGCCACTTCCGGTTTCAGATATACCATTTTCTGCCCAGTTTAGCCAGGGGAGACAGAAGGTGAAGGGCAGGGGGGGCATTGCGGTCTATTAGACCCCTAATGTCTCCATAAAGAGTACCTGTCACTTACCCAAAGTTATCACATAGGGGTTTATTAACCTCTTGTAATAGAAGTCAAGAAAAAATAAATATATAAAATAAAAAAGTTTTAAAAAATAAAATTATGATAAAATATATTAAAAGTTTAAAAAAAATGTCATAGCCCCCAGTGCCCCGAACATCTGCGCAAATGCTAACACAAGCCCAAGGTGTGCACGTGTATGTAAACCGTGGTCGCGCCACATGTGTGACATATTGCCACAAACATCAGAGTGAGAACAAAAAATCTAGCATAGGAGCTCCTAGTTAACTCCAAACTGATGAGCTGTAACGGCTTTTAAAGCTTCACCTATGTTGATATTTGGGCACAGTCATTTATGGAGATATCGCTGGCGCACACAATTTTAAGACATGGAATGTTTGGTATTTATTTACTCGATGCAACCTCATATTTTATATTTTAAGAAAAAATGGGCATCATAGTGTGTTTTTGCACTAAAATTCATTTTATTATATTTTTTTCTGAAATTTGTGTTTAGCCACTTGCCCACCAGAGGATTTACCTGCCTTCCTGACCAGGCCATTTTTTGCAATACAACTCTGTGTTATTTTAACTGACAATTGCATGGTCATGCAATGCTACACCCAAATGAAATGTATGTTCTTTTTTCCCACAAATAGAGCTTTCTTTTGATGGTATTTGATTGCCTGTGCTGTTTTTATTTTTTACACTATAAACAAAAAAGACTGACAATTTTGAAAAAAAATTTATATTTTTGACTGTTTGCTATAAAAAATATCTAGTAAAAAAATCTAATTTTGTCATAAATTTAAGCCAAAATGTATTCTCCTACATGTTTTTGCTAAAAAAAATCCCAATACAGGGAAATTCATTGGTTTACGTAAAAGTTATAGCATCTACAAATGGTGGTATACATACTTGAACTTTTATTTAAATTTTTTTATACTAGTAATGGTGGAGATCAGCGATTTATAGCGGAACTGTGGAGGGCATTCTGACACCAGTTGGGAACTGACTAACTGCCACTGACATCCCCAGTGACACTAATACAGTGATCAGTGCTAATAAAAAGCACTGACACTGTACTAATGACACTGGGCAGGAAGGGGTTAACATCTGGGGTGATCAAAGGGTTAACTGTGTACTGTTTTACTATGTATGCTGTGTGTTTTACTGTGTAAGCATCCTGCTTTGTATTGCTCTGCTATGCAGAGCAAAACAAAGCAACATGTTGGAGCTGCCAGGGGAGAGATCCGTATTGTTTACATACAGACCTCTTCCCTGTCAGTGTTCTTCGGCGATCGCTGGGTGCCAGTGCGCGCCCCCTTCCCGGAAATGCAAAATCACGTATATATACACATAATTGTGCGCAGCCCTGCAGCCCTGTATCAGTATTTGTGCTATAGGGTGGCGGGGAAGCAGTTAAACAGTTTGCACAGGGCCTCTGCTTTCAGAAAATATGTAATGTTCTGAGGGTTTAAATAATTTTATTGCCAAAAATTAGGATTTTTACATGTATGCAAAAATAATAATCACAAAGACTCTAAGATGGGTTTCAGTTAGTTTCTAACAAAACCTGCTGTGTTTATTACATTAGAATGCTGGCAGGTTGTCATGATTCTGGCATAATAGAAAGTAGTAGGGAAAGAGGTACAATTTCACTTCAGCTTTGAAGATAAATTTCTCCACAATGCTGAAAGCTACAGAAGTAAGAAGGGCTTGTTTTAAAGAGCTTTTACTGTTTGATCAGCATATGTAAATTCTTATATGCTGGTTCACGTTTTCGCGTTAGCTTAGAACGTGTCATGGGTACATTATCAACTGTTTGTTATATAGCAGGTGATCAGAGCAGGTTGAAAGGTATGTAGAGTTTGTTGTCTTAGTTAGCATTTCTTGCTTATTCACATATTAAATTACAAAAATGTATGAAAGTAGAATATACACACATAAACTCCTCACCTATCTCCTCAAGCCTCATTTTTATTGTGCTACATAACATTTAGTTCAACATATTTATAACAGTTTAAAATATATGTTTAGCCTAAATGCACACATATGAAATCATCTTATGAATATAAATGCATTAATCTCCCAAAACAATATCAGTTAAATATATGTAAATAAAGTAACATGCATTAAAAAGTCCCTTATCCGTGCTCCAATCCCTTTCACTTCATCTGCTGTACTAATCCACTCTGTGCTGCATAAAGTCCACACCAGGGGGGGACTGACCATTTGAGCACTCGGGCACTGGCCGAGGGCCCGGGGTAAATAGGGGGCCCCATGAAATGCCCCTGGTACCTTTTTTATAGGCTTTTTTGAGTGTGGGCAAGGACACAGGGGCCCCATGATCCCCTATTGCCTGGGGACCCCATGAGTTGTCAGTCTGCCCCTGGTCCACACTGAAATTTATCTGTGACAATCTTGATTCACTATGTATCAAAACACTCACCTTGTGTGCTTCCATTCCAAATCATTCACAACAATGCAGAACCTAACTCGCCCAGTTTCCTGGACAAACATAGTGTAAAACCACTTTAAAACTATTAAAAAAAGGTAAAAATTATATCACATTTTGAGTGAGCTTAATATGCATCACAAGCAGTCAAATAAACTTTCTTTCCCTTTTGCCACTACACACCCAGTTAAATCTTCTCTCACCCTGACTATGAACGCTCTTCTGGGAATGCGACATGAAGACCCCACCTCCAGCTGGGCGCTTTCACTTTGCAGTAACAATGTATTGAAGACAAAATAAAGGAATTATAGTGTAAAACCACTTTGAAACTTTAATAAAAATACTGTAGTTAAAATGTACTTAAATTTTCAATAGATAATATTCATCACCAGCAGTCAGATAAACCTTTCCTTCCTGATCCCCCGCACCATGTCAAATCCTCTCCTGCCCTGACTATCAACTCTCCTCTTTGAATGAGTCATAGGAACCCTGTGTTACCTCTAAGAGACTTCCACTGAGGATTATGGAATGCTGACGTACACTGCTATTCATCCTCACAGTTGAGTACAATCACTCTGGAAAACCTAATGATATACGTCATATGGCAGCATTCTCCATCCACCCTCTAATATACTCCTTCTATCACTTTGTTAGACCTTTACCCTACAGCTCATTCTTATTATTATCATTGTAACACAACTATACAGTATATATACATACTATATACAGTGCTCAGTATTAATGAGCACACCCCAACAGATTTGTCAGAAAACCTTTACTTTCCTTCCAGAATCAATATTTCCTATGGGACACAATGCTACACAATACTCCCACAAATGCGGGCCATTGGCTGCAAACATGATTTGTTAATTTGCACACACAAAAAAAATATTTTTTCTAACAAATTCATTCAAGACCATGTTGCAGAAATGAATACACCCCAATGAAAGTCTAAGGAGCAAAGGTATATGTTAGACAACAAAATCCTAATTAACAAGAATTCAATTACAGGTGAATCTAATTATTCATTAAACGGGTGTTCAGTAGCCCGAACCTTCTGGACAAAAATTTTTCATATGCTATCCCTGTTATTTGCTAAAACACTACCACCAGACCCGATTGTAGCCCTTTATCCCCCCTCTATCTCTAAATCCCAATTTAAACTTCTCCTACAAATCACCACAGCAGCTAAACAGATCATGGCCAAAGCGTGGAAGTTCCCATCTCTGTGTATTCTTGCAGTTAAACATAAAGGTACCCAAGCAATGATCCATGCCAAAGTGGAAGCTACCATCCTAAATTCAGTCCCCAAGTTCTTGTCGATATGGACCCCATGGGGTAACTGGTTCCTTCTGCCAAACTTTGATGATACGCTGCTTCTCCCTTAGTGCTATCTGCCCTGTGAAGGCACTACCATTTGCATTTAAATTATACATTGGTTTGGTCCCAAGAATACCCTCTCTCTCCTGGAAGTCACACATCTCCCCGTCTCCTTCTTAGTATCTTCCTCTGGTCTTTCCTGTCCACCTTCCCTCCTCTCTCTCTTTTATCTGAGCCCTTTTCCCGTGGCCTTATGCCAAACCCTCATGTAGTTCTATATTGCTCTCCTCCCAGAGCTTGACCATGTCTCATCTTCCTTTGGTATATAAAACGTTCAACTGTTCAAGGGTTCCTCATTAAATGTTTATCATACTACAATCCCTTGCTGTTGTAGGGCAACCTGCTCTCCCTTATCTCCCCCCTTTTTTATTGTTTTGTACATGCACATGTATTTTAGATGTCTAATGTTTGTTCTTTTGGCTCTGAAAAGCAATAAAATGTTTGAACAAGACAAAACAGGTGTCCATCAGACAGTTGATTATAAAGGGGTGTTACTTAACAAAGAAAACCCCTTTCCAAATATTTCATGCTGTCAGCAATGACACCACATTGAAGAGAAATGTCACGAGGCCTGAGAAAGAACATAATTTCTTTACACAAAAAAGGTTAAGGCTACAAGAAGATCAGAAAAGCTTTACTTATCAGTCAGAATAGCAAAAGAGATACAAAAATTTAACAAAGATGGAACTGCAACCATCTCACAGAGACGACCAGGCCATTCACGGAAGTTAACACATCGACAGGAGTGTCTTCTGATGAGAATGGTTGAAGAAAATCACCATGCAAATTCACTGCAGTTAGCTAAAGAAGTAGAAAGCTAAACTGGGGTGATTGTTTCCCATGACACAATATGGCGTATACTGCAGAGGAATGGCATACATGTGTGTCATCCATGACGGAAGTCTCTACTAAAGGCCATGCACAGAAAAGCCCGCCTAGAATTTGCCAGGGCCCATGCTGAAAAATAAGACTATTGGGACCCTGTACTCTAGAGTGATGAGACCAACAAATGGTTTTTCAAAACTGTATGGCGTCACAAAGGTGAGGAGTACAAAGGTGGTGGCAGTGTCCTTCTGTGGGGCTGCATGAGTGCTGCTGGTGTTGGGGAGCTGCATTTCATTGATGGTATCATGAATTCACAGATGATTATTTTAGTAAGTATAAACTGCTAAATACTTTTTCCCATCAGCAGTTAGAGCAGTCTTGTGACTTCTATCAGTGTTCAGCAAAGCACCAGTTAAAGCATGTAGGATGAGAAATTTCCATTCTATCCTATGAGGCTGCAGGACCCCGGACCCACTGTCTGGGCAGTGCTGATTGGCCCTGTGCTGATCACATGCACTCTCCCAAGAAAAAACTCTCCAGCAATACACACCAGACCGAGCATGTACATCTTGTCCCCAAGGCTCTGTTCTATCAGCAGATGGATTGGAGACAGTAAAAGAAGGGGAGGATCAGAGAAGACAGGACCAAACATTTTTTTTACAATGCGGAGGATTAGCACTGTAGGTTTCACAGTGAATATAACAAGCCTGCTTTACTGCATATACAGACAGATTTTACTGTTGTGGGTTTAGTAACACTTTAAGGCCAATCATGGTAACACTGGGGTACCTATGAGAGCCAAATTTGCCTCTAGCATGGCTAATTTATTAAAAAACAAATGGGAAAATGAACCTTTTTTGAAAAAGTAACCTAAAGAATTACACCTCTATAAATGATATATAAGCAATATCCTTATGATATCAGAAAGAAGTAGAAGGTTGCCAAAATACTTCATTGGATATTTAAATACCAATAGTAAAGGTATAAACTTGAATAAACCATGTGATCAGGTGTGTATACCATTTCTGGATGCAGAAATTTATGTGGAAGATGTGCAGCTGATTCCTACTACAAGGATACAGACTAAATTAGCTATATCCTTCATTTTTGAGAATGGGGAGAAACTATACAAAGGACCGTGAATATAAGAAGAAATCAGACAATTTAGGCAACAGGTTTGTGCAAAAAGGATATTATAAGGAGTATATAAGAAGGGGAATAAAGAGAGTAGGGGATATGAACAGAGATGAGATGTTGACAGATGTCAGGGAAACAAAAGATAAGCAAGGGGTGTAAAATTTTGGGTTGATATGGGATTTTAATGTACAATATAAAAAAGGTTGAAAATATTAAACTTATTTGGGTATTTAAAAAAAAGATGAGATATTAGAGTCCTTGCTGCCAGATGGTCCCAAATTTATAGTTAAGAGAGTGCCCACACTGTGCTGTTTATGAGCTACGATGTATTTAGTGGATCACAAGGGAAATTATCATGAGGAACAGATTGCATGTACAAAAATGGAAAAAGATAAAAAGTGAGTGCTCTCCAATCAGCAGCCAAAGCACATAAGGTAATCTCAGCAAACCTTCAGAAAATATACATAAATAGAAAAGTGCGGCGCTAATGAATAAGATAAATATATAAATAAATAAATAAAATCTTCAGATGATCTGAAAGGCACAGTAAGGTGTGTGACACAAACTGTGATAAATAACACAGAGAAAAAAGTGGTGACTAATACATCAGGTGAAAAAACATAACAATGTCCAGACAAGATGTCGCATGATCCTGTGTGTGAAAAGCTGAATATGTCAGGATCAAATGGTAAAATTGCGCACTCACCGGACGCGCTAAGGATATGCGCATAAGATATAAGACCACCGGAAATCCCTCATCTACTGGGGAGAGTAGATATCCATCTGGGCACAGATGATCCTGATGCTCCCTCTAATTGGTATGTAGTAAGCAGTTTCCAGATCCAGGAGCCCCCTCAGGGCTGATTAAGCCTTTCCTTATAGGTATGAAACTCCCTCCGGTGGCAATGGTAGGTAATAGGATATCCTGGAATTAGCTCCAAAAGGAGCCAAAAAAGTGCCTCATAGTGTAGTATTTAAAATCAAAAATTTATTGTATATATATGTACAGCATATAAGAGCAGGGTGGAAACACTCAGGGAATAAAAAGGAGGAGCCAACAGAGCGTGACGTCTTAGGAGGAGGCCCGGCGGCCATCTTACTTTTGGGTCAGTCACTCTTTTTATTCCCTGAGTGCCGGCTAACTGTACTTGGTGGCTAAAGAACCAAGATCAGACAAATTGAAGCTGACCTTCATGCACAGGGTACACCTGTGTTAGCTTGAACTATACATCACCATTTGAATGAAAAGGCTATGATAGGAGACCCAGGAGGACTCCACTGTGGACACAAACATAAAAAAGCCATATTGGAGTTTGCCAAAACTTATCTGAGGAAGCTAAAAATCCTTTTGGAAGAATGTGTTGTGGACAGACGAAACAAAATTACAGCTTTTTGGTAAAGCTCATCATTCTACTGTTTTCAGAAAAAGCAATGAGGCCTTTAAAGAAAAGAATACAGTTCCTACAGTCAAACATGGTGGATGTTCATTGATGTTTTGGGGTTCCTTTGCTGCTTCAGGCACTAGATGTCTTGACCATGTGCATGGCCTTATAAAATCTGAAGACTACCAAAGAATTCGGGGGTGCAATTTAGGGCCCAGTGTCAGAAAGTTGGGTCTCCGTCAGAGGTAATGGGTCTTACAGCATGACAATGACTCTAAGCACACATCAAAAGCACCCAGAAATGGTTTCAGATAAAGCATTGGAAAGTACTGAACTGGCCAGCAAGGAGTCCACATCTCAATCCCATAGAGCACCTGTAGAGAGATCTCAAAACAGCAGTTGGGAAAAAGAACCCTTTCAATCTGAGAGACCTTGAGCATTTGGCGAAAGAAGGGTGATCCAAAATTCCAGTAGAGTGGTGGGAGAAACTCATTGATGGTTACAGGAAGCGTTTTATTTTAGTTGTTTTTTCCATGGGGTGTGTTACCAAATAATAAATTGAGTGTGCCAATAATTTTGTCCAGTCCATTTTTTGGGTTTTGCGTGGAATGTGTCAGATTTGGCTTTTTGTCTCTCCACTTATTTGTGTCATACCAATACAAACAAAAGAAATAAACATAAGAATGCCTAAAAATTTGTAATTCCAACAATTTTCTGGGTGAAGTGGTGCATCATCTGACAGAAATGCAGGAGTACCAATACTTTTGGCCATGACTGTGTATATGTACAGTTGTGTTCAAAATAATAGCAGTCAGACATCACTAACCGGATCAATCACTGTTTTTGGTAGAAATGATATTTCTACATGGCAAATAATTTACTAGCAGGTGTAGTAGAGTAATAGAAATCCAACAGACCCAACAGTCATGACATGCATGCTGCTTATTCTGTGTAATTGAATCACTAATTGAAAGGGGCATGTTCAAAATAATAGCAGTGTGGAGTTCTATTAGTGAGGTCATTCATTCATTCTTTGAAAAACAGGTGGCAATTATTGCCCTTATTTAAGGAAGGAAGGCAGCAAATGTTGTACATGCTGGTTACAGTGCATTTCTCTCTGAAATTCTGAGGAACATGGGTCGTTGCAGACATTGTTCAGAAGAACAGCGTACCTTGATTAAAAAGTTGATTGGAGAGGGGAAAACATAAAGAAGTGCAGAAAATGATAGGCTGCTCAGCTAAAATGATCGCAAATGCTTTAAAATGGCAACCAAAACCTGAGAGATGTGGAAGAAAGCGAAAAACTACCATTCGAATGGATAGAAAAATAGCCAAAATGGCAAGGACTCAGCCAACGATCAGCTCCAGGAAGATAAAAGAAGGTCTAAAGTCACCTGTGAGTACTGTTACAATTAGAAGACGCCTATGTGAAGCCAAGCTATCTGCAAGAAGCGCCCGTAAAGTCCCACTGTTGAAAAAAAGACATGCTGAAGAGGATACAATTTGCCAAAGAGCACATTGACTGGCCTAAAGAGAAATGGCGCAACATTTTGTGGACTGATGAAAGTAAGATTGTTCTTTTTGGGTCTAGTGGCCGAAGACAGTTTGTCAGACGACCCCCAAACACTGAATTCAAGCCACAGTACACTGTGAAGACAGTGAAGCATGGTTGCGCAAGCATCATGATATGGGGATGTTTCTCATACTACGGTGTTGGGCTTATTTATTGCATACCAGGGATCATGGATCAGTTTGAATACATCAGAATAGTTGAAGAGGTCATGCTGCCTTATGCTGAAGAGGAAATGCCCTTGAAATGGGTGTTCCAACAAGACAATGACCCCAAACACACCAGTAGATGTGCAACATCTTGGTTCCACACCAACAAGATTGACGTTATGGAGTGGCCAGCCCAATCCCTGGATCTTAATCCAATAGAAAACTTGTGGGGTGACATCAAAAATGCAGTTTCTGAGGCAAAACCAAGAAATAGAGAAGAACTGTGGAATGTAGTCCAATCATCCTTGGCTGGAATACCTGTTCACAAGTGCCAGAAGTTGGTTGACTCCATGCAACACAGATGTACAGCAGTTCCCAGAAACAGTGCTTATACAACTAAATATTAATTAAGTGATTCAAAGGAAAGCAAAATCTTTAAACATTTTTCAGTTTATATAGTGAATGTTTGAGTTTGTAAAGAAGAATACAAACACTGCTATTTTTTTTTTAACAGTCTATTATTCACTTTTTTCAATTTTTTTAGAGGAACAACACAAATTTGATATATTTTTCTTCATGTTTTGATTTGGAATAGAATGTGTAGTGTTCCCAATGCATTTGTGTGTATGGAAATAAAAGCTATTAGAAGGATTTTGAGCTTTATTCACTTTTTTCAACACACTGCTATTATTTTGAACACAACTGTATATATATATATATATATATATATATATATATATATATATATATATATATATATATATACACACATACATATACATACATACATACATACATACATACATACACACACACACACACACACACACACACACACACTATATTGCCAAAAGTATTGGGACACCTGCCTTTACACGCACATGAACTTTAATGGCATACCAGTCTTACTCCATAGGGTTCAATATTGAGTTGGCCTACCCTTTGCAGCTATAACAACTTGAACTCTTCTGAGAAGGCTGTCCACAAAGTTTAGGAGTGTGTCTATGGGAATGTGTGACCATTCTTCCAAAAGCGCATTTGTGAGGTCAGGCACTGATGTCGGACAAGAAGGCCTGGCTTGAATTCTCCGCTCTAATTCATCCCAAAGGTGTTGTATTGGGTTGAGGTCAGGACTCTGTGCAGGCCAGTTAAGTTTCTCCACCCCAAACTCACTCATCCATGTCTTTATGGACCTTGCTTTGTGCACTGGTATGCAGTCATGTTGGAACAGGAAAGGGCCATGCCCGAACTGTTCCACAAAGCTGGGAGCATGAAATTGTCCAAAATGTCTTGGTATGCAGATGCCTTAAGAGTTCCCTTCAATGAAACTAAGGGACCAAGCCCAACCTCTGAAAGGCAACCCCACGCCATAATCCCCCTTCCACCAAACTTTACACTTGGTACAATGGAGTCAGGCAAGTACCATTGGCTACCACCAAACCCAGACACGCCCATTGGATTTCTAGACAGAGAAGTGTGATTCGTCACTCCAGAGAACATGTCTCCACTGTTCTAGAGTCCAGTGGTGGCGTGCTTCACATCACTGTATCCGACGCTTTGCATTGCACTTGGTGATGTAAGGCTTGGCTGCAGCTGCTTGGCCATGGAAACCCATGCCACGAAGCTCTCTACGCACTGTTGTGCTAATCTGAAGGCCATAGGAAGCCTGCACACTGTGCGCATCAGCATGTGCTGATCCCGCTCTGTCATTTTAGGTGGCCTACCACTATGTGGCTGGGTTGCTGTTGTTTTCAGTTGCTTCCACTAACAGTTGACCATGGAATATTTAGTAGCAAGGAAATTTCACGGATGGACTTATTTCACTGGTGGCAACCTATCACAGTACCACGCTTGAATTCACGGCGCTCCTGAGAGTGACCTATTCTTTCACAAATGTTTGTAAAAGCAGTCTGCATGCCTAGGTGCTTGATTTCATACAGCTATGGCCATGGATATGATTGGAATATCTGAATCCAGTGATTTGGAGGGGTGTCCCAATACTTTTGGCAAAGTAGTGTATATACACTGCTCAAAAAAACTAAAGGAACACTTTTTATTCAGAGTATAGCATCAAGTTAATTAAACTCCTGGGATATTGATCTGGTCAGTTAAGTAGCAGAGGGGGTTGTTAATCAGTTTCAGCTGCTTTGGTGTTAATGAAATTAACAACAGATGCACTAGATAGGTAGATGGGCAACAGTGAGATGAGCCCTAAAACAGGAATGGTTTTACAGGTGGGGGCCACTGACATTTTTTCCCCTACTCACCATTTCTGACTGTTTTTCACTAGTTTTGCATTTGGCTGGTGTCAGTGTTACTACTGGTAGCATGAGGTGATATCTGGACCCTACAGAGGTTGCACAGGCAGTCCAACTTCTCCAGGACGGCACATCAATATGTGCCATTGCCAGAAGGTTTGCTGTGTCTCCCAGCACAGTTTTAAGAGCATGGATGGGATTCCAGGAGACAGGCAGTTACTCTAGGAGAGCTGGACAGGGCCGTAGAAGGTCCCTAACCCAACAGCAGCTTATCTGCTCCTTTGTGCAAGGAGGAACAGAATAAGCACTGCAGGACCTCTTAAAAATGACCTCCAGCAGGCTGTAAATGTCTATGACCAAACAATCAGAAACAGACTTCATGAGGGTGGCCTGAGGGCCAAACATCCTCTAGTGGGCCTTGTGTTCACTGCCCAGCACCATAGAGCTCAACTGGCATTTGTCATTGAACACCAGAATTGGCAGGTCTGCCACTGGCACCCTGTGATTTTCACATATGAGAGCAGGTTCACCCTGAGCACATGTGACAGACGTGAAAGGGTCTGGAGAAGCCATGGAGAACGTTATGCTGCCTGTAACATCATTCAGCATGACCGTTTTGGTGGTGGGTCAGTGATTGTCTGGGGAGACATATCCATGGAGGGATGCACAGACCTCTACAGGCTAGACAATAGCACCCTGACTGCCATTAGGTATTGGGGATGAAATCCTTGGACCCATTGTCAGACCCTATGCTGGTGCAGTGGGTCCTGGGTTCCTCCTGGTGCACGACAATGTCCAGCTTCATGTGGCAAGAGTATGCATATGCAGGCAGCTCCTGGAGGATGAAGGAATTGACACCATTGAATGGCCCCCACGCTCGCCTAACCTAAATCCAATGGAACACCTCTGGGATATCATGTTTTGGCCCATCTGACGCTGCCAGGTTGCACTTCAGACTGTCCAGGAGCTCAGTGATGCTCTGGTCCAGATCTGGGAGGAAAAACCCCAGGACACCATCTGTCATCTCATTAGGAGCATGCCCCTGTGTTGTCAGGCATGCATACAAGCACATGGGGGCCATACAAACTACTGAATACCATTTTGAGTAGACATTTTAGCAAAATGGACTGGCCTGCTGCATCATTTTTTCTCTTATTTTTGGGGTGTCTTTGAATTCAGTTCTCTGTAGGTTGATAATTTTCATTTCCATCAAGCGATGGGCCATCCTTACGTTCCTAACACATTACCCAGTGCATATCAGTATAGATACCCAGCATGATGTTTTTCCCCACTGAGATGTGATGTGTTTTCAAAGTGTTCCTTTAATTTTTTTAGCAAAAAAAAAAATATATATATACTGTGGGGTTAGCTCAGGTGGGGGATCTCCTTCCCTGGGACAAAGGTAGACCGCACAGCAGGCTTTTATCAAAATCTGACTGGATGTCAGTTTTATTAAAAAGGTTTGCAAGGAATATCAAAATAAACAAAACATCAAAAATAAACCCTTGCCATCCAGGCACTAACTAAACAGAACATGATTCCTCTCTCAGAGGTGAAGGGCTTCTCCCTGTCACCAAAACAAAATAACAGCAAACCTTTTCTTGCAGGTATAGTCCATACACACAGCTCTCTCAGAATACCTCTCTGAGTCCCAGGCCACAAGCGACTCCTTGCTCCAGCCCTGCCCTTTTTATAGCACCTGTTGGTGGACATCAGTGGAGCCCAAACTCTGGTCCGGAACCACCTCTGCCATTGTGGCCCCAAAAACCCGGAGTGGACTCCACCTTACACCTCACAATATGACCTCATGCGAGGTGACACATATCGTCCATTCATCACTTTGCCGTTCATACTGTCACATATCCCCCCCCTCTGCTCAAGCCCCTGCGGCTGAGCAACTGTCCCAACCAGGCAATGGACCCGGGAAAGGGCATCTACATTATTTTGCAGTTTCCCCGCTCTGTGTTCCACTGTGAATTTGAACACTTGTAGCGCGAGAAACCACCTTGTCACTCGACTGTTTTTTCCTTACTATCACACATCCATTTGAGCGGGGCATGATCAGTAACCAACTTGAACGGTCTTCCTAACAGGTAATATTTCAGGGCCTCCAAGGCCCATTTGATGGCCAAACATTCCTTCTCCACAATGGCATAGTTTCTCTCATGTTTGTTGAGCTTTCTACTTAGGAAGACCACAGGGTGCTCCTCCCCATCTCTGATTTGGGACAGGACAGCACCTAGTCCCACATCAGAGGCATCAGTCTGTACCACAAACTCTGTTGTGAAATCTGGGGTCACAAGCACAGGTTGAGCACAGAGAGCTTGTTTCAGCCTTTGAAATGCGGTCTCCGCCTCGGGATTCCACTTGATCATGACCGACCCCCTACCTTTTGTCAGATCTGTCAGTGGGGCTGCAATGGTGGCAAAATTGGGAATAAACCGCCTGTAGTACCCCGTGATTCCAAGAAATGCCCGGACTTGCTTTTTATTTACAGGTTGGGGCCACTTTTGAATCGCCTCAATTTTATTTATCTGAGGCCTAATGAGACCTCGACCAATGATGTAGCCAAGATATTTGGCCTCCTCCAAGCCTATGGCACACTTCTTGGGGTTGGCGGTAAGACCTGCTTCCCGCAGCGAATCTACGACTGCTTGCAAGCGGGACAAATGAGATTCCCAGTCTGGACTGTGGACGACGACATCGTCCAAATAGGCAGCTGCATATTGGCGATGTGGTCTCAACGTCTTGTCCATCATCCTTTGGAATGATGCAGGAGCCCCATGCAAACCAAACGGCATCCGCTTATACTGAAAGGACCCCTCGGGGGTGGAGAATGCCGTCTTTTCTTTTGCAGCCTCCGTTAAAGGAATCTGCCAGTAGCCTTTGGTCAGATCTAAGGTGGTTATGTACCGAGCCGTTCCCAACCTGTCAATGAGCTCATCCACCCGAGGCATCGGGTATGCATCAAACTTAGACACACTGTTCAGTTTCCTGAAATCATTACAGAAACGAATGGTTCCATCTGGTTTTGGGACCAACACTATGGGACTCGACCACTCACTGTGAGATTCCTCAATCACTCCCAACTCTAACATGTCCTTTATTTCCTTTGCCACTGCTTCCCGCCTGGCCTCGGGTATTCTATAGGACTTGACATTTACATGGACCCCGGGCTGGGTAACTATGTCATGCTGTATGACCGTCGTCAGTCCAGGTAGGGGGGAGAAGAAATCTCCATTTTTCCTCACAAACTCCTTAACATCATTTTGTTGGGCTACTGACAAGGTTTCTGTTATAGGTACCTGAGGGGCTACGGGAACCACGTCCTTTTGGGGGCTTGGTACTGCCAACAAACTTTCCCTGTCTTTCCAAGGTTTTAAGAGATTAACATGATAGATTTGTTCGGGTTTCCTTTTTCCTGGCTGGTAAACTTTATAATTTACTTCCCCCACTTTCTCCCTAATTTCAAAGGGACCTTGCCACTTTGCGAGGAATTTACTTTCCACGGTGGGGACTAGCACCAGCACTCTATCCCCAGGGTTGAAGGTACGGATCCTGGCACCCCGGTTATAAACCCTTCTCTGGACCTCCTGGGCTTGCTCCATGTGTTCCCGAACAAGTGGCATGACAGCTGCGATTCTATCCTGCATTTGTGAGATATGCTCGATGACACTTCTATAGGGCGTGGACTCTGTCTCCCAGGTTTCTTTTGCAACATCTAGCAATCCCCTGGGATGTCTACCATACAGCAATTCAAAAGGTGAATATCCTGTAGATGCCTGAGGTACTTCTCGTATAGCAAACATGAGATATGGTAGCAAAAAATCCCAATTTCTCCCATCTTTGTCCACCACCTTTTTTAACATATTCTTAAGGGTCTTGTTAAACCTTTCCACAAGCCCATCGGTTTGTGGGTGGTAGACCGAGGTACGGAGACGGGAGATTTTGAACAATTTGCATAACTCTTTCATAACTCTAGACATAAATGGCGTGCCCTGATCCGTTAATATCTCCTTTGGAATACCCACACGACTAAACACCCAGACAAGCTCTTTAGCGATATTTTTAGCGGAGGTATTACGCAAGGGGATGGCTTCCGGATACCGGGTGGCATAGTCCAGTATCACCAGTATGTGCTGATGGCCCCGGGCAGACTTTACTACTGGACCCACTAGGTCCATGCCCACTCTTTCAAATGGTACTTCAATTATGGGTAGAGGTACTAGCGGACTGCGAAAATGGGGTGAGGGCGCAGAATATTGACATTCTGGGCATGACTCACAATGCGCTTTGACGTCTCCATGTAAGCCTGGCCAGAAGAATCTCTGGGTTATTCTCTCCTTTGTTTTCTCTACACCCAGGTGTCCACCCATTATATGCCCATGGGCTAAATCCAGTACCATCCGGCGAAAGGGTTTGGGGACCACTAACTGTTCTACCACCGCCTCCCCTTGCTTTACCACTTGATACAGCAAGTTATTGTTAAGAGCCATGTAGGGAAAAGACACCGCTACATCATTTTCCACTGGTTCCCCATCAATCATTTTAATGTTTTCACGGGCTCTATTAAGTGTGGAATCTTTCAGTTGTTCCGTACAAAAATCCTCTTTTCTGACCTCTAGGTCAGGCACCACATTCTGTCCACTCTCACTAGAGCCAGCGATCATCTCTTGTTCCGTATCCTCAGTGTCTGGAGTTGGATCCAACTCCTCCTGCTCCCCAGCCATTACCGAGAAAGGGAAAAGATCTACGCCTTCCTCGGACACACCCACAGTTTCCACTTCCACTCGGCAGTCAAAGGGGTCAGGAGTGAGTTCAGGAGTTTCCGGCGTTTCCCCAGCAGGGGGAGCTCGGTCCTCCTGACTCCCCTCCTTATCCCATAACTTCCAGAAATGGGGAAAATCTCTCCCCACTATGGCTTCATGAAGCAGAGAGGGCACCACCCCCACAGAATGGGTCACAGGGCCCCAGGGAGTACCAATCTCCACCAGAGCCGTCTGGTAATTACGTGTATCACCATGAATACAAATAACCCCAATCGTGCTAGGGTGTAAGCTGGCAGGGTTTACCAAATCACTTTTAACTAAGGTCACAACACTACCCGAGTCTAGCAGAGCAGTTACTGGCTTTCCATCAATTGCAATCACACACATTTGCTTTTCCATGCGTTTCTGACATGCTGCAGTACATACCACCTGTGCAAAAAGAGACATGCGTTTTCCTAAATAAGCATTTTCACCTTGCATAGGTTCATCATTTAAAGGACAGTTTGCAGCAATATGACCTAACACATGACAACGATAACAGATTATATGTTCAGTGCTTAGACCTCTAAATGGCTTTGGGGACCTTCCTGACCTATTTGGCCAGTCTCTAGGTCCTAAGCCTACAGTCTCATTATCTGACACAATAGTCTTATCATTTTTTTCTGAGCCTTTGGCCCATGGAACAGTCTTACCGGATCTTCCGGATAGTTTTCCACCCCTAGTGACATTGGGGTACGGCCCAGGTGAATTGAAAAAGTCCTCAGCGGCTGCATATCTCTCCACCAGGTCCACCAGCTCGTTTGCAGATTTAGGGTCTCCACGGCCGACCCACTTCCTCAAAGTGGCAGGGAGTGCACGCAAATATTGGTCCATGACCACCCGCTCCACAATCTGAGGGCCTGACAATACCTCTGGCTGGAGCCACTTTTTGGAGAGATGTATCAGATCAAACATCTGAGATCTGGGTGGTTTGTCAGCCCTGTAATGCCACTGATGCACCCGCTGAGCCCGGACTGCAATGGTGACGCCCAGGCGTGCAAGGACCTCAGCCTTTAGTTTCTCATAGTCCTGGGCATCCCCTGATTCCAGGTCATAATAGGCTTTTTGGGATTCACCTGTCAAAAATGGTGCAAGCAGTCCTGCCCATTGCTCCTTTTTCCATCCTTCCCGAACAGCAACCCTTTCAAAAGTTGTGAGGTAGGCCTCCACATCATCCGCAGGTGTCATTTTCTGCAACACATAGCTGGCCCGCACCATTTTCTGCTCCCCTGGCAGCGGATCTGCAGATTCCTTCTTTAATTCTAGTAGGTGTTGGGCCACCTGCTTAAGGAGCTCTCGGTCTGCTTCTTGGGCCTCCGCAAACTGGCGATTTGTCTCCCGTTGTGCTGCATTGGCCTGCAGCAAGGCTCTTATTATTTCCTCCATCTTCCCACTTGCTCAGGAAGTGCCCGCCAAATCCACCATATGTGGGGTTAGCTCAGGTGGGGGATCTCCTTCCCTGGGACAAAGGTAGACCGCACAGCAGGCTTTCATCAAAATCTGACTGGATGTCAGTTTTATTAAAAAGGTTTGCAAGGAATATCAAAATAAACAAAACATCAAAAATAAACCCTTGCCATCCAGGCACTAACTAAACAGAACATGATTCCTCTCTCAGAGGTGAAGGGCTTCTCCCTGTCACCAAAACAAAATAACAGCAAACCTTTTCTTGCAGGTATAGTCCATACACACAGCTCTCTCAGAATACCTCTCTGAGTCCCAGGCCACAAGCGACTCCTTGCTCCAGCCCTGCCCTTTTTATAGCACCTGTTGGTGGACATCAGTGGAGCCCAAACTCTGGTCCGGAACCACCTCTGCCATTGTGGCCCCAAAAACCCGGAGTGGACTCCACCTTACATCTCACAATATGACCTCATGCGAGGTGACACATATCGTCCATCCATCACTTTGCCGTTCATACTGTCACAATACATATACAGTATATATATATATTTTATTGTGCCAGAATGATAAGATGTAGGAGCTATAGGGTAGAAGGTTAACTGAGTGATAGGTCGGCATATGGAAGTAGGTTAGAGGGTGGAAGGAGAATGTTGCCATCAAGCATATCATTAGGTTTTCCCTAGCGATTGTATTCATTTGCAAAGATGAATGGCAGTGTACGTCAGCATTCCACAATTGTCAGAGGAAATCCCTTAGATGAAACATGGGGTTTGTATGATGCATTCTCAGAACAGAGGGGATAGTCAGGACAGGAGAGGATTTGACATGGTGTGTGGCGTCAGGAAGGAAAGAAAGTTTAATTGACTGCCAGTGATGCATAGTAAGTTAATTGAAAATGTGAGTACATTTTACCAATTTTTTATTTTCATTTCAAAGTGGTTTTACATTATATTTAAATGTATTCTGTCTTCAATACATTGTTACTGCAAAGTGAAAGTGGTCAGCTGGAGGAAACAAGATTTCCCAGCATTGTGTGATAAAACACACATGTATAGAAATATTTCAGTGTGGACGTTATGCAGCACAGAGTGGATTGGTACTGCTTATGAAGAGAAAGGGATTACAGCACGGAGATGAATGTATTTGTAATGGCACAACGTGATTTCATATGCGTATATTGAAGGGAAGTGCTGCACTACACTCATATTTTAAGTAGTTGTTTTTCCTGTTCCTATTATAGAGCTGGTGGTAGAGATAGGGGTTAGGGCTCATGTACACTGCAGCTGATATCCTCACATTTAGGAGATGTTCAGAATTTTTTTCAGCAGCCCCTGAACTCACCCTAATGTTTTCCTATGTGTCCATGTACACATCTTTGTTTACAGTCGTTTACAGGCATTTGAGTTTACAGTTGTTTTTATAAACGCAGAAAACTTGCGTTCAGCAGTCGATTTTATCAGCGATTCAAACGCAGGGCTATGTCATACTTGTCGCAAACGTGCGCACCAGAGGCAGGCACGGCCCTCCATTTTGTTAAGATTTCTCCATGTTATCCCCTCATTCCCCCCCCTCCCTCTCTGAGAGTCACAGTAACATTTGGTAAGTGTGTGTGTGTGTTAGGAGTGTCACAGGAGGCCAGAGCCCAGCAGTGGGCTATGAGCTATAAAACCCCAAGGGAGCTGGGGCCTTGCTGTCCAAAGAACCTGTCCAATTTAGCACCTCGTAAAAGCTACAGCAAGCCTTCCCAGGAGTTCAAAGACATTCTAAGGAAGGCGGGACCAGATAACACTTTTAAAAATCCATTTTTCCCCTGAGTCTCATATCTTGGAATATGAGAGACTTACATAAAAACCAGGCATATCGTATTCCTTACCTGGAATACATAGGAAAGCAGAAACGTAGATCTCGTGAACCATTCATATCTTCATGTATTCATGTATAATTTCATAATTCATATCTAATCAATCCTCAGACGTGTCTGCATAATAATCTACCCGCGGGTGGAGTGTCACTTGTGCAGATGGAAAGTTATGAGCCAAAATATGAACTAAAAGAGATTTTGGCTCTAGTTTAGGTCTACGCCCAGACGACCCCTCCCTAAACGGGGCATTGGTCCTTGACTTCAGAGACACCCCCTGCTAGGGAACTACGAATTGGGTTGTCAGGCCTAAGAGAGCTAAGTTGAAGAATTCTCCCATTTAACATCAGGACCACCTGGGGAGACCCGTGCCCTTTCGCTCTGAAACTTGATCTGCTAGCCCAGGACTTTGGCAAGTACTTTAACCCTTTAACCTCCTTTCTGTTATCTCTTTGCTGTGCTGTTGTTCTCTGTATATTTATATATATATTGGTTACATCTTTCTTATGTAAATATTTTTATTACACCCGTTTGACCTTTTAGTAATAAATCTTTCCTTCTGAAAGTGTTGAACTGTTTCTATAGCTCTTTATTGCAACTTACGAATTCCTACCTCTAAAAAGAGCGCTACTGTGTTTTGTTTAACCCTCTGTGTAACCGGCCTGTGGTGACCGTGTTATGCAGACGATTGTCTCAACAATTATAGTGTTATAGCTGATATTGCCGAGTTTCCTCTTTCTCTGTACAAAAAGGAGGTGGTGGCAGTGTGAAGGGTTAATTGCGTAAATAACCTGACCCAGTAACAATCGCTCAGGTTGCCGGTACATATATTGTGGTCCAATTAGCTGGAAAATCGTTGTGCAGGGTGCAGCTGGGTGTGGCATTGTTACGCACGTGACATTGCGGTTTGAGATTGGCCAGTCCTTCGGTCACGAGTTTTGTGAGAAGGTCAGGGGTCTGACGCCACGTTCGTCACATATTGGTGGCAGCGATCTTGCGTCCGTCACAATACTTCTTCAGAGGGACCACTGTTTCCAAATAAAGAGCAAGGGTCCTGCTCCACAGCATTTCTACTCAGACTGTGGCTGCTTTCCAATGACAATGAACTGTAAGACTTTGCACAGCTCTGGGTTTGATACCCCACAATGCATTTAGCTGATTTAAACTAAAAGGTCAGTTGGGTTTTAATAAAATTATTATATATTCACCTAATGTATGTGAAAGATAGTAGGGTGTTCCCTAAATACATTTGGATCTATAAATGACTCCCCTCTGTATACCATTTTTTTTAAAACAAATGTTTTACATATTTTGTGTCTCTGTTCAATTCTGTCTTTTCTATTTTCCTTACAAAATGGATTCCGTTACAGTCAAATCACTTCTGCCTGTGTTGGAGTTTTTGCAGCAAACTCACACTTATCTGCTTGCCCTGTAAAATCCTGCCCAGTAGTATGACTTCTTTCTAATTTATAAAATTGTCCCTAAGGGCAGATTCAGACTTTGTACAATAGCATGAGTTATTTTGATTTTTAATGTCTTGCAGCAAATCAGCCCATTTTTTTAATCAAACAAACTTACTGAGTTGCAAAATACAGAAGGTATACAAAGCACAGCTGAATATACGCTCACAGGGTACACCTTGCTAGTACTGGGTTGGACCACCTTTTGCCTTCAGAACTTCCTTAATTCTTCATGGCATAGATTCAACAAGGTGTTGGAAACATTCCTCAGAGATTCTGGCCCATATTGACATGATAGCATCATGCAGTTGCTGCAGATTTGTCGGCTGCACATCTAGATCTGATGACTGTGGAGGCCATTGGAGTACAGTGAACTCATTGTCATGTTCAATAAACCAGTTTGAGATGATATAAGCTTTGTGACATGGTGCATTATCCTGCTGGAAGTAGCCATCAGTAGATGGGTACACTGTAGTTATAAAGGGATGGACATGGTCAGCAAGAATACTCAGATAGGCATTAAATGATGCTCAATTGGTACCAGCGGGCCCAAAGTGTGCCAAGAAAATATTCCATTATCACCATTACAATACCACAACCAGCCTGAACCGTTGATAAAAGGCAGGATGGATTCATGTTTTCATGTTGTTTACACCAAATTCTGACCCTATCATCTGAATGTCGCTGCTGAAATTGAGACTCATCAGACCAGGCAAATTTTTCCAGTCCTCTATTGTCCAATTTTGGTGAGCCTGTGCAAATTTTAGCCTCCTTTTCCTGTTCTTATCTGACAGGAGTGGCATCCGATGTGGTATTCTGCTACTGTAGCCAATCTGCTTCAAGGTTCAAAGAGTTGTGCATTCAGAGATGGTATTCTGCATACCTTGGTTTTAACGAGTGGTTGAGTTTCTGTTGCCTTTCTGCCATCTCGAACCAGTCTGCCCATTCTCCTCTGTCATCAACAAGGCATTTTCGTCCACACAACTGCCGCTGACTGGATGTTTTCTCTTTTTCTGACCATTCTCTGTAAACACTAGAGATGGTTGTGTGTGAAAATCTGAGTAGATCAGCAGTTTTTGAACTACTTAGAGAAGCCCATCTCTCACCAACAATCATGCCATGTTCAAAGTCACTTAAATACCCTTTCTTTGCCATTCTGATGCTCAGTTTGAACTTCAGCAAGTCATCTTCACCATGTATAAATGCATTGAGTTGCTGCCATGTGATTGGAAGATTAGCAATTTGTGTTACCAAGCAATTGAACAAGTGCACCTAATAAAGTGACCGGTGAGTTTAAAGTGGCCGGTGAGTGTATATGAACCTAGCATGGCATACAGTTGGTGCATGCAAAGGGAGTTATGGGCTGGAAGTCCTATAAATTTGACAGAGCTACAGTCATGGCCGAAATTGTTGGCACCCTTGATATTTTTCCTGAAAATCAAGTATTTCACACAAAAAAGGTATTGCATTAACACATGTTTTGCTATACACATGTTTATTCCCTTTGTATGTATTGGAACAAATATAAAACAGAGGCAGAAAAGCAAATATGACATAATGTCACACAAAACCCCAAAAATGGGCTGGACAAAAGTATTGGCACCCTTAACTTAATATTTGGTTGCACACCCTTTGGAAAACATAACTGAAATCAGTCGCTTCCTATAACCATCAATAAGCTTCTGACACCTCTCACCCGGAATTTTGGACCACTCTTCCTTTGCAAACAGCTCCAGGTCTCTCTTATTGGAAGGACACCTTTTCCCAACAGCAATTTTAAGATCTCTCCACAGGTGTTCAATGGGATTTAGATCTGGGCTCATTGCTGGCCACTTCAGAACTCTCCAGCGCTTCTTTGCCATCCATTTCTGAGTGCTTTTTGACGTATGTTTGGGGTCATTGTCCTGCTGGAAGACCCAGGATCTTGGACGCAAACCCAGCTTTCTGACACTGGGCCCTACAGTGCGACCCAAAATCCTTTGGTAATCCTCAGATTTCATGATGCCTTGCACACAGTCAAGGCACCCAGTGCCAGAGGCAGCAAAACAACCCCAAAACATCATTGAACCTCCACCATATTTTACCGTAGGTACTGTGTTTTGTTCTTTGTAGGCCTCATTCCGTTTTCGGTAAACAGTAGAATGATGTGCTTTACCGAAAAGCTCTATCTTGGTCTCATCTGTCCACAAGACGTTTTCCCAGAAGGCTTTTGGCTTACTCAAGTACATTTTGGCAAACTGTAGTCTTGCTTTTTTATGTCTCTGTGTCAGCAGTGGGGTCCTCCTGGGTCTCCTGCCATAGCGTTTCATTTCATTTAAATGTCGACGGATAGTTCGCGCTGACACTGATGCTCCCTGAGCCTGCAGGACAGCTTGAATGTCTTTGGAACATGTTTGGGGCTGCTTATCCACCATCCGGACTATTCTGCGTTGCAATCTTTCATCAATTTTCCTCATCCGTCCACGACCAGGGAGATTAGCTACAGTGCCATGGGTTGCAAACTTCTTGATAATGTTGCGCACTGTGGACAAAGGCAAATCTAGTTCTCTGGAGATGGACTTGTAACCTTGAGATTGTTGATATTTTGCCACAATTTTGGTTCTCAGGTCCTCAGACAGTTCTCGTCTCCTCTTTCTGTTGTCCATGCTTAGTGTGGCACAGACAGACACACAATGCAAAGGTTAAGTGAACGTCTCTCCTTTTTATCTGCTTTCAGGTGTGATTTCTATATTGCCCACACCTGTTACTTGCCCCAGGTGAGTTTACAGGAGCATCACATGCTTGTAACATTCTTATTTATCCGCAGTTGTGAAAGGGTGCCAATACTTTTGTCCAGCCCATTTTTGGAGGTTTGTGTGACATTATGTCGAATTTGCTTTCTTTCCTCCCTTTTTTTGTTTTGTCCCAATACACACAAAGGGAATAAACATGTGTATAGCAAAACATGTGTTAATGCAATACGTTTCGTGAGAAATACATGATTTCCTGGAGAAATATCAAGGGTGCCAACAATTTCGGCCATGACTGTATATCCCACAAGTTGTGAATCATGCAATAACTTCAGGTAAAACTTAACTAAACCAATAAAAATAAACATGTGAAACAAAGAAATGTGTCTGTGTCTCATTTATAGGAGGGGTCCAAGTATGGGAATTCAGGCAAGTATATATGCAGAGGGATATGCTGTAAAAAATAGGTATAAGTGAGCGCTAAAGATAACAAAGCTGCTGAACACAAAAGGTACCAAAAAACCTCCAGAAACTCACATATAAAAGAAGGTGCAGCGCTTATCTATTAAAACATGCAAGATATCAAAAATCCAAGAGTGTATCCCTGCAAAACGCAGGCAGGGTATAGTTATTATATTGCCCCTTATAGTCTCAAATAACACACAGGTGTATAGTTCACAATCTCCCAGTGGGTAGGGTGAGGTGAAAGATCAGATGGATCTCTATTGACACACGGTGATAGCCAAAAAGGTGATGTATGGTGATATCCATAACTGGTAAAAGATTGTGCACTCACCAGATGCACAACCAATATGCGCATGTAAGAGATAACCCCTCTCAAGGTATGGTTCCAAGACTCATCAAAGGCAAGGTCTGGTCAAACTTTACGATGTGGACCCTCAGCTGTCATGCATGGCTCTGTCCCCTATAGCTCTTTACTCTGCAGGTAATTGGAAGCTCACCAGAGAGCCCCAGAAAGAAACAAGGAGGCCAGAATAGCGTGATACCGCTTAAGCATGCGTGCGTTTATTTCATCCAGCAACAGGGTATAATAAAAACAATACTGACCAGACAATAAAGTTAGCCGCCGGGACCCCAATGGTGCCGGCGGTGGTAAACGTCACTGTGCCGCAGTTCCTCCCTGACGCGTTTCGTGCAACCGCACTTACTCATAGGGGGTATGCTCTGGGCGCAGGACGTTTGATAATGCATATATATAGACAAAAAAACCGCGCTCGTTCAATAAACGTGCGCCATTTTGTGATAGACTTACGTCTTCAAACATGCGCCATTTTGTTGGAGTGCGCGCATGCGCGATAATGATATACGGGGAACGCAAAAGCGCTAAAGCCACCGTTTCAATTGCGCATGCGCGGGCGCCATTTTACCGGAGGCCAAATATAATTGTGTCACCACCAAGCAAGAGAACCAGGAAAAAAGGAGAACAAATGATATAGAGTGAAATATCGTCACTCCTTGTGACCAGGGTAACATGTATGGGCACCTGGATATATTATCCCAGGTTGGTCATATGCAAATATTATGGCAACTTACGCACATATAGATGATAACGATGCCATGTATAAATAATAGCCATCGCGTAATTATATGATAAACCCCCTCTGTATGCCCATATTATTGAGATTATCAGAAAAAATGCTAATTGCAAAGCCCTCTTTATATACGTGGTGTTTGCCTAAAACACTTGCCGCAACCCACCTTAAACGTATATAAATATAAATAAAGGTAATCCTTGATTGCTTGATTCTTTGATTCCTTGATTCTTTTATATATATGCAGAGGGAACAAAGATGGATTACTTGTTATGCTTAAATACCAGAGAGTTAAGAGGTAGCGGGCATTGAAAGGGATCAGACCTAGGCAAATTTCAGGGGGCATCCCCTATGGAAGTCAGCTTGGGCAAGCCACTTCTCGAGCGCTGGACTAACACATTATTAACCAACACATTGTTATAGTCTTTCAAATCAGTAATAGTTCTGAGATTGCAGTGACTGTGTAATGTTCAGTGAAGTGTTCACTGGTAATACCCAGCAGACATAAATTTGGATGGAGGGGAAATGGACAACACATTTGGTCATGTATAAATCTAGTGGTTTGGAGCCAGTAGGCCTGCATTTCTGGGTGGTGCCATTAGAAGTACCTGGGGAGCCACATTTAGGGAAACTAAGGGAGTAGAAAGGGCAAAATGTAACTATTCTCTCAGGAATTAGGTCAATTCAGTGTAGGATATGGGTCTAAGTGAATCAGGGGGAGCCTCCTAGGCTTCTTTCCATTCCTCTGTATCCAACCTGGGAATGTCTGTTTGCCACTCTTGCATAGATTCAGATACATTAACCAATGTATTGGGCAGTAACAGGGCATTATAAATAATATCTGTGAAATTGGGAACAACTCAGTGGGTAGTTGGATTTAAAGAATTGATAGGACACAAAAAAGAGCAAGCCAGTTTTAAACCAAAGTTGGGAGTTGGGAAGTTGACTTCAAGCAAGATGGTGACCAGAGCTCAAAGGCTGCATCACATGCACAGGGAAATGCAGAGTAAAGTAGACACTAAAGGGAGAGAAGGTAGGCCCAACATAAACAGCAAAAACAAAGAAAAAGAACATTGAAGGTTCTGAAAAAGGAGGTAGAGAGATTAAGAAGAAGGAAGAGCAAGAAAGCAGATACAGAAAGAAGGGAAAGAAGCAGCATTTTCAGACACAGAGATCCCCTAGCCACGTGGTTGGTGCACGCTTGTTGGTGAAACTAGGTGGACACCAAATAAAATTGGACAGTAAGGGATGTCAGGTCAAGGTCTGAAAACAAAAATGAGAATGGTGGGTGGGGGTACAGGCTCAGTTTTATAGATTTAAACTGTTCCTGTAGGTGGGGATAAGGACAGAGCTCTATAATCAGTATTCTGTCATGCAGGTGTTAGGAAACAAAAGAGGACACAAAAAGGCAATAAAAAGGACACAAATAGCGATAAAAACCTTACACCTTTAAAACTAATCGCTTTATCCAATACTAAATGAAAAGTTTTGTCTGGAATTTTGCTTTAAAGTGTAAAGCCAAAACTTTTTTTTTTTTAGAACCCCTGCCATATTTTAACTGTGTCTGTTCCTGCTGGAAAGATTCACCCTCTCCATTGGACCTGATGACTATTGTCTCTAGCACACAAAGTGATGGCATATCCAGAATTGCTGAGTTGTCACAGGAACATTAGAGGAACTGAATTTATTCTCTCTTGAGAAGAGGAGATTACGGGGGGATATGATCAACATGTATAAATACATCAGTGGTTCATATAGTGAATTCGGTGTAGAGCTATTCACCCTGAGGTCATCACAGAGGACAAGGGGGCACTCTTTACGTCTGGAGGAAAAGAAATTCAATCTCCAAATATGGAAAGGTTTCTTCACAGTAAGAGCTGTGAAAATGTGGAATAGACTCCCTCAAGAGTTGGTTCTGGCCAGCCCAGTGGATTGCTTTAAAAAAGGCCTGGATTCTTTCCTAGATACACAGAATATAACTGGATACTAACATTTATAGGTAAGGTTGATGCAGGGAATATCCAATTGCCTCTCGTGGGATCAGGAAGGAATTTTTTCTCCTCTAGGAACAAATTGGATCATGCTTTGGTGAGTTTTTTTGGCCTTCCTCTCGGTCAACTGTCGGTATAGGATTATAACTTTTTTTTTGGTTGAATTGGATGGACTTTTGCCTTTTTTCAGCCAGACTAATTATGTAACTGTGTAACTATGGGACATGAGGAGAGGAGAAATCTTTCAATTGGGAAATCTGTTTTCCAGATGTTGAAAAAAAAAATGATGAAGAGGGGATTTTCCCTTGCTTTGGTGAGATCTCATTTTACTTCCCGGGACAGGGAGTGAAGGGAAATCTCCCTGACATAACACCAACAGCCCCCAAAAAAGCAAACATCTAAATACAGAGATACAATGCATATCAAGGAGCTGTTTACCTGCCAAATCATTTGTTTTTCTGTCCGTGCACTCCTGAGATTTACACAGCTCTGCCACACAGAACAGTCTTGTCTTTGCAATTAGGTAACACTTACATGTTACAGGTCTTATCCCTCCCCCAACCTGCTTCTGGACAGTGAAATAATTATCAGACTGATTGGCTCATCTGTCTGTTGCTCTGCTTTCTCCTTCTATCAGAATGCTCCTTTCACTGCAGTGAATGCTCCTTCTACTTTTCTCAGTTTGAGCTCTGTTGCATAGGACTATAAGAGGCTGATACCAGGTCAAATTCAGGTACTTACACTGTTTACATTAAAAATACATTTATAGATGTAGCAGTGAATACAGAGCTCCATTAATTTGTACAGTGCTGAGCAAACCGTTGGCGCTATATAAATACTGTATAATAATAATAATATTAATTTGTGTTTTTATCCACGTGGACTTCAGCTGTAAATTTTAGTCACCGATTTCAAAATCATAATTTGATCCTTAATAAAGCAGTTTTACAACTTTTATTGAACCTTTTTCACTATCATTCATGTCCAAATATTTTAAGGGGGGTTTTATTTAATAATTGCTCAAATATTTTGTAGGGTTTATAACAAATTAATATATATTGAAGTAGCTTCGGCATTTTAAAATAAAATAAATATATCCTATTTTGGATTTTTTTAATCTAGGTGGTGCCAAAATTAACAAATTTTCATGTGGGTTTTATAAGTTAAGACCTCAAGAAAACCATGTGAATTGCAATGATGTTTGGTATAACAAATGTGTGGAATGTTACATATTCAGACACTTGTCTGGTTCCATTCCACTGTCTATACAAATGTCTCTGATCATAGTATATAGAACACGGGTGTTTCTGCACTGCATCTGTGTCAGAATTCATGAGGAAAAAATTAATAATGATTTCATTTCAGGAAATTCAATTTACAAGATATTACAGGGGTGGAGGCACTTTAGAGCATTTTTTAGTATTGATGTAAATGAAAAGATTGTGTGAAACCAGATAGAGAATTGATGGCAACATGGATACAGTAGAACATGAGAAAGATATTATAATTCTTAAAACAAACTGTATAATTGTTATAAATCTGTATAGTATAGTGAGATATACAGTAGAAGAATTGTTATAATCACCAAATATGTTATGATATAGCTGAGAAAAAGCAAATGTGTAACAGATGATGCATTAAATATGTACAATTAATGTTGTTCTTAATACACCTGTTAAAAAACAATTTATCTTGCAACCCAACCTTTGTTCCCTCCCATTCTCAACAGGAATCTTGAAGACCAACTCTGACTTTCATCTAAGTAATGGTATTATTGTGTGTTAACATATAAAAAATCTATTTCTATGTATAATTTATATGGTGGGTACACATGGGAGCCATATGTTTTCATATTCAAGCCAGGGGAAGATCTAGCCTGACTAATCTGGGGGTGGCATAATGTCAATACACCATCAGTTTATTCTCTCTTTTAGTTCCCTAGCTCTCCATGTAACTTGAATTAAAAACACATGTTTTATGTCAGTGTTTCATTATTCATAGCAACCTCCATTCTCCTCTATGGAGCAGCGGGTGTAAACAGATATGTGTCCATTTTTACACCCGATGACATCCAATCCGATTCTATCCGCAAAAAAGGGATGGATGAGGATCCAATACACCCTTCCATCTGTCGGATTGGGTTGGATGGAAATGGACAAGACACTGTGTGAAAGGATACTAACACACCCTACAACATCCTCCATCAGTGGTGGGCTGTCAGGGCCTGCAAGGCCTTCTCTGCTGGCCTAAACACTGCCTAAACTATCAAAATCACTGACTTATGTTTAATATATTTTTCCATGTATTAAATTATTCCCAATGGTCTATTCACTTCATTTCATAGATTTTTTCTTGGTTGCACTGCTTCCAGTAGTTTATGGTAGAGCTGTTATCCAATCATATTACAGCTAGGATTGCCATCATGTGTTGTGAGAGTCATAGAAATCTGCCTTGAGGCCTTCAGAATCACAATCAATGTTGCTCAGGTAGTTTACAGTGAATGGTAATGCTTCAACCAATCAGAATTTGAGTTGGTGACACAGAGGCCATCTAGCAGGTGTACAATAACTTATGCCAGAAGGCTTTAAGGCAGATTTCTTTGACCCTTGTAACACATGATGGCTGAAATATGATTGGATAAAAGGTCTAACATAAAACATACACTACTGGGTGAGGTGCAACCAAGAGAAAAGCTATGAAATGAAGAGAATAGACTACTGGGAATATTTTAATACACATTCAAGGAGAAAAATATATTAAAACGTAAGTATACAACTGGACAGACTCATCTTTCAGCATTAGCCTCCATGGCAACAGAAAAGAACCTATTGTTGGAACTGAAACATACAGATAACCTGTGCAAAAGAGTAATTTAACTCTTTTTGAGGAAAGAAAGGCGGACAGATTTTGTATACAGATAATTAGTAGTTTTGGTGAGTATAATGCATTTTATTTACAATTTTATTTACAGACAACCCTGGCTATTCTAGGCCCCGCTTTTTCCGTGTCCCCATTTTTTTTGTGCTGAATTTTTAAGGTTACAGTCAAAAATTGCTGGATTAATTCAGGTAGGACATCACTGAAGGCCTAGGTGTGAAATGCATGGCCCGCTACTGTTCTCCATAGTACCCTTTTGCTTTAGATGAGCTCACCTCTGAGAGAGTGCACCCACACTGGGCATAGTTGAACTGAACCATGCCCAAGTTTGGTTGCTCCCCCACTCCCCCACTGGTTGCTGGATTGCTGGATTAATTCAGGTAGGACATTACTGAAGGCCTAGGTGTGAAATGCATGGACCGCTATTGTCCTCCATAGTTCCCTTTTGCTTTAGATGAAGGAGTACACTCACACTGGGCATGGTTGAACTGAACCATGCTCAAGTTTGGTTGCTCCTCCACTCCCCCACTGGTCTGCACTGGGCTATAAGCAAGTTTTCCCGGGCAACCTTCACACCATCACCTCTGCAAACCAAACCACAGTGACCCCTGTTTCTGTGCTCAGCTTGTGTTGGAGAACACGCTCGACTGACTGGCATGTTCACTGGTCCTAGATGGGTATTAGTGTGGGCAAAAAGGAAGGAATTCCTTCTGGTGGATAGTGCCCAGTGATGGATGGTGGCAATGGGCCCTCTCTGGGATTGTGCTACTGTCTTTTCTGTGCAACCTCACGGTTGTTTCATCATGTAGATTTGGATAAAAAGAAAGGAGCGCCCAGTCTCTAGAGAGATGCAACTTCTAAAGTATGGTTAATAGATGTTTATTTAAAAGTAGCAACGCGTACATCAAGCCAACACGTTTTGGGGGAATAGACTCCCCCTTCTTCGGGCCTAACAAACAAAACAAAGAGTGGATAAAAGATACATATAGTAATATATATATATATATATATATATATATATATATATATATATTTATATATATATATATATATATATATAATATAAGAATAGGCAAACCTATTTAAAAAAAGTTATACAGAAGTATAAATAATACTATAAAAGTATATAATATATATAAGTAGAGCTGGTAACGACTTTTGGTAAATATAAGATTGGATACAGATCGAACCCGTACAAAAAAAAAAACAAAGCACAATATATGCAGAGTTGAAATATAAGAAAGATCGTATAGGACAATATGGGTATATACGCACTATACTCATGAGTGTGTATATACAAATATAATCGTTTGTGTTAAAAACATCTGAATGACATTAACATATATGGAAATAATTGGAAAATTAGAGTTAATGTTATTGGACATATAAAGAAGTGAGGCGGTACTAAATAGAAACTAACCTGTTGCTGTGTACTATTTAATGGGGACAATTCCCATGAATGGTTATGTTGAATCAAGGTTTCTGTGGGAAGGTAAAAAGTCAGGAAAGAGAAGGATCACAAAAAAAGGAAAACACACCACTTGAGTAACATAAATGTTTAATTTAGTATTTTAGCTGGTGATAGGTTTGAGCTGGGAAGGTGGTGTACTAGAAATGGCGGAAATGGGAAAGTAGGAGGTGTGGGGTGAGTGTTGGTGGAATAAGGTTCTAAAGTTGTGTGTTAATGGTGACCAAAAGTGAAGGATGTGAAGGCTGGGCTGGAGGTAGGATGGATGATCAGAATGGGTGGTCTATACACCCATAATGTGTTGGCTTAATGTATGTGTTGCTACTTTTTACTAAAGGTCTATGAACTACATGCGTCTACATGAGTCTACATGCTTCTGTGCTCAGTCATCTATGGGGAGTTCTGTCCTCAGAAGTTAACTGTTTCCAGGCACTGAGCACTCACACTACACAAACAAATTGGACCAAGGGGGTAAACCGTGCTTGGGCACAGCTAAAACTGCCATTGTGAGTGCACCCTAAATCTGCTGTGCTCTCTAAACAATTTTTCTAATCTACCCCCTTTTTAAAAAAAAATAAATCCCACAATATACAGCATAATTTCATTGCTTATTACTCTTGCAATTATTACATAATAGCAAGCTGAATCTTTATTGTTAGAGGGCTCCTGGTTCAATCTTCTTCAACTATCAGTACAGTGGTGTACCTAGCATATTTGTCACCTGAGGCAGATTTTTTTTTCTTCCTCCCTACTCCTCTATACTTCAGAATTATTTTCAGTAATAATTGCAAAATTAATTGAACACTAACAATGGTCAGATAAAACACAGGCAATTAAGATTTTCTGGGGCACACATCAGTAAGGGAGCGTTTGGACAGACGACCAAAGCCCTGTGTGCCTTGGAAAACCAAGTTATTATCCAGTAAATGTAGCAGTGACATCAGCACAGTCTATATAGCCTGTGCAGAAAGCAGAACTGTGGAAGGGGTCAGGCAGGCTCCATCCACTACAGCAGGGGTCTCCAAACTTTATAAACGAAGGACCAGTTTACTATCATTCAGACTTTAGGGGGGCCGGACTGTGGCCAGTGGGAGAAGAAAATTTCCTGGCATCAGTGGGAGTAAACAGTACCTCATCATTGGTATTAATGGGAGATAAAGTGCCCCATCACTGGTATCAATGGGAGGGATAGTTTCTCATTGTTGGAGTCAGTGGGAGGAATAGTGCCCCATCATTGGTGTCAGTGGGAGAAATAATGCCCTATCATTAGTGTCAGTTGGAGGAATAGTGCCCTATCATTGGTGTCAGTGGGAGGAATAATACCCCATTATTGTTGTCAGTGGAAGGAATGGCACCCCATCATTGGTGTCAATGGGAGGAATAATGCAACATTATCAATGATAGTGGAAGGAATTATTATTCACCATTATTCACCATTCACTGTTGGTGATGGTGGGGGGAATAATGCCCCAAAAAGGAAAGCAAGCAAAGGGCCGCATCCGGCCTCGGGCCACAGTTTGGAGACCACAGCACTACAGGCTGCCTGCAGAAAAGTACAGGAGGAGTCGGATACATGACCAGTCATCCTACACAGGGGGCGAGAGTAGCAATGACTGCTCTTTATTATAGGAAAATGCTGCATGGAGGTTTCACACTGAATTACTGTACAGATGTGAGGGAAATACACAAAACGCACCAAAATTCAAGTAAGAAGTAAATACATAAATAACATAATAATAAAGATAATAAGATACAAAAATACACATGCCTTGTATTTAGACAATATTTGCTATCCAATAGTTTGAGCTTGAACTTTTTATTTGGTCTAATACAGCAAATAGTAAAAATAGCCACTAAACAAAATTATAGTACAAGCAATTGAGGGATATTTGCTCTGTTCCAGTTAATAGTAAAAATATTAAAATAGTGAAGTCTCTTTCTTTAGCTGTTACAGGAAAACCATGGGGATTTGGAGTAAATGGAACTTTGTTTATTTCATCTTCTACTTAAAATTCTTTTTAAAGATTAAAAAAACAAAAACCTATATATACCTCCTACAGCATTCCAAAGTAATAAAATATTTTGAAATCTTTGGCATAAGTCTTACATTGTATATGAAAAACAATTACATCAAGATTTGGCATGAATTGTGCCAATTCGCCCACTGCAGATGTCTATAAAGTTTTGGAACATGGAATCTTATTCTACTCCTTCATTCAGGTGGGTGTTCCATTAACAGACAGAACCCTCAAATAAAAGCAGTGCAAGACCACAGATATGATTTCCTTTACTATAGAATATGAAAGAACGTTAGAGGGAGAGTTTGGGTGTAGTTTATAAGGCAAGGAAAGCGTAATATGCTATTTTGTTTAGTCACTTAAGCACTCCTACTGGACACGGGGGGATAGCAACTGGCAGGGCTTAGGTAAGATGTCAGGTCACAGTAGCAAAGTAAAACTACAGTAATATCAATGAGGCTAAAAAAAGCAGAATTTTCTGGCTAAAAAGAGACATATTGTGGTCTCTTTCCCTAGACAGGTCTTTTACAAGTCTAAAAATAACTGTCACTAGGTAAGCAGCTTGTCACACAAGTTGTGGGTGCAGTATTGCTATTTGAAGGAGGGGGTGAAGTAAGAGCTTCAGCCACTCTCTTCTGTGCATCATTGACAGGAGTGACTTCATTGTCACTCCTGTCAGCAGGGATTTTTTGTTTTACTTCATATTGCCACCTTCAGCACTGGCCTTGTGCTCACTGCTGTCACCTGTTGTAAAAACAGAAGCCAGCTTGCCTTGCCAGAAGACAGACTGCTCCCTGTCCTGCACCATGACAGAAGAGCCCAGCCTTGTGGCAGTGGCTCCTCCTGTACTGAAGACTGGGTAAGTAGCTGCTAGCCTCTCTTCCATAGCAGCCTTTGTCTGTGCTATTTTTGTTGGGAAGGGGGCGGAGGTTGGGGGTTGAGCTCTGTACTGGGGGGAGAAGGGTTGGAAGGACAGCTCTATGTTGGAGGGGCTTTGTATTGTAGAAAGGGGGCTGGGGGGGCTAAGTATTGGGGGGTTGTGGGTAGAACTCTGTACTGGGAATGGGGTTTGTGAGGTAATTTTTTGGTTTTACACTGGCCTGAGTGCTACCCACTCCTGAGCTATGCTCCCTGGGCAATCTCCACCACTGTGCAAGCCCTTCAACCTGCACATTAAGCACTCCTGTGCAATACCCACTCTTGAGTCCTATGCCCTGTACAATTCTTGCCCATGCACAATATGCACTGCAAAACCCTGAACCCTGTGTGATTCAATGTACAATGGGAGGATTTGCCAGCACACCACAAATCTTCAAGTCCAAACTTTTTATACTAAGGAGTTTGGACTTTACTTGAAGATCTGTAGTGTGCTGGCAAATATTCACAATGTCACGTGCATGGTTCAAGGCTCCAGCTAGCTGTTGCTGCAGCACTGATGCACCACCATTTATGTTCTTAGCAAACCCATTGATGCAGGGGCATTTTCTTCCTTCCAGTGACACCCTCCACACAGGAGTGTCACTTTATCCTTTCAGTCACACCACTTATATGGGGAATTATTTTCATTCCAGTGATACCACCAACACAAGAACAGTTTTTCCAGTGGAATCATAGACACGGACATTTTTCCTTTCATTTACACCACCAACACAAGGACCTTTTTTTTTAATTTCACTGACACCCCAGACACAGGGCTGTTTTTTTTCTTCCAGTCAAACCAGGGGAATATTTTTTCTTCCAGTGACATCATAGACACCGGGACATTTTTTACCTTCCAGTCACACCACCAACACAGAGACATTTTTTTTTCATTTCAGTGACACCCCCAGTGCAGGGACATTTTTTTTCATTTCATTGTCACCCCAGACACATGGTTGTTTTTTTCTTTCAGTCACACCACCAACACAAGGACATTTTTTTCTTCCAGTCACATCACTGACACAGGTATATTTTTTCCTTTCAGTGATATTACCGACTGACTGACATTTGCCACTGTTAACCCCATATTTTTGCATCAGTTTGCTGCGGTGTACCACAAATATTATTACTATTTCATTGCACACCACAAACATTAGAAATATTCCAGCTCATACCATTATTGGCCCCTTCCCCTTTTCCTTCTTCATGCAGGAGAGGGGTGCGGTTTCCCATCTTCTCTCTGGGCACCAGATGGCCTTGTCCCAGCCTTGGTTTTGTGAGTCTCAAAATAGGCAATTGGACAACCTACACTATATGAGGATCTAGGTGTTTCTAACAACCACCTAACCACAGACACAGGTTTAAACAATGATAGCAACCTTTCCATTTACAAAGCAAAACAACAAAATAAAAAACTTAAAATACCAAATAATAAACAATTTTGACAATGCAACCAGGAGGGGGTATTTGGGTGACCTTAAACATACAGTTTATAATACATAGCCCATGTCCTCAGCCATTCCCCACATTGGCTCAAAAACATGACCAAACTCACATGCTCTTATTTTTTCCCAGGAAACCTACCTCCCAACAGAACCACCAATAACCAAAGGAAGTGGAAGCACCATACCACAGATTGGCCTCCAGTTTTGTAAAAATTCAACTATTCACTGAATTCTCAAAAACCTCCTGATCAACCAAGCTGTTGTCACAATCCTTTTTTTCCTGACATGCTACTGTAGCACCCTCCTAGTTAGGTTGCTAGCTAAATTTAATCAGGGGAGCCAAAGTATTTTGTTTTGGTCCATTCAGGGTTTTACAGGCTGGGAGTTTAATTGCTTTCCTTTGCCTCTGAAAGAAGTTTCTAGAGTTTAGGGAGTAGAATTCAAATAACCAGCCTGAATATTGATCAGGGAATAGCCATACCCCGGGGAGGTGTGTCTTTGTGATAGCTGGGGGGCTAAAAAGTTTGAAGCCCTGGAGAGATAGTCTTTCCCAGGAAGAGTTCCCATCCTCAGGATTGGATTGCTGATCTACGAGCTCTCAGGAGATGCAGTGCTGGAACCTAGAAGTAGCCTGAGTCTGACTGCAGGATTTCTTCAAGGGATCTGGTTTGCAAAAGGATTATCTCCCTCATTGAGTGGAGTCTGGAGGAAGCTGGAAGAAAACAGTTGTTCTGGGGACTTGTAAGTAAAGACCCTTACAGTGATCCCTTTGATTGTATTGTGTTTAGGAAATTGCAGTGGGTATCAGCAGTTGTGCACTGGAACAAAGTAACCAGATGCCAAAATGATTTTCCATATGGTCTTCAGCAGTGCTGGATTTAGACCTTGGGGGGGCCTATTACACTTTTAGTTCGGGGGCACCCCGGCACACAAATTCAATTATATGAAAAATAAAAAAGTGAACTGAAATGAATGATAAACTGCATTTGTTCTATATGCAGCACTACCCCCATATTAGTCGCCGAACATTTGTGTCCCCCTATAGCCCTGAACAGTCAGGCAAAATATATTTCCCCCCAGACTTGCAGTCCAGAGACAGTAAACAGTCATTGAACTTGTTTTTTTGGATTTTTTGTTCTTTTGGCAAGGGCAGGACACTTAGCTCCAGCCATTATTGGACATCTGGGTGTCATTAGTAACTGTAGAAGTGATGATCTGCAGCGGTTTCTACGGGCAACAGCGAGGCACGGGACACACACCTCCTCCCACTCAAAACTGAGTCATTAGGCCCAACTGGTGTAGGGTAGCTGATTGGTTAGCAAGTGTTCTGGTTGCCCTGGGCAACGACAAGCAAGGATACTGGGCACACACTAACTGTTGCAAGCATTAAATAAGCAGAAAAACACAGGCCTCATCCATGGATGTACAATCAGACATTTGTAATCCACTTGGGTGCTATAGCTCTCCTTAGTTGCTACAGGCAACGATGAGCAGGTTAAAAGCAAGAAACACTTTACTGTACTAAGCAGGTACTTGAAGGACAGAGTCTTTTGTGGTAGCCACCTGTAGAGCAGCAAAAATACTTGTAGGCACCGATGAGCTGCTCCGATTGCTCTAGACAGTGACAAGCAAGGTAGCAATGGACATTTTACTGTCATTTGCAGGTACACAGCATACATAGTCTCTTTTAGGAGCCACCTGAGGAGCAGCAAAGGGACCTTTGAAGACTGGTAGGCCATTCCAGTTGTACACAGCATAGTCCCTTTCACCAGCCACCTGTAGAGAGAATTTTGGACAATCCCTGCATGGTTGCTATGGGAAACATCATTAGTGAAAGTCCTTTAAATCACAGCAGCAATCACAATCCTGGCAGTACAGCATAATCCACTCTTCCCAGCAAACTCCGTAACACTTACACTGCTGCAAACACTTTTCCTGGCTCGTTGGTTGCTGGTTGCTAGGGGCAATGGCTGTGCATGTTAATTTAACAGATCCCAGATGAGCCCCCACATGTAGCACTACCCCCTTAGGAGTCGCTGAAGATTTGGGTCCCCCTATAGTCCTGCACAGCCAGACAACATGCATTTCCCTCCACACTTTCACTCCAGAGACATTAAACAGTCCTTGAACTTGTTTTTTTAGATTTTATTAAGGGGTTGATAACTTGGATAGGGATGAGGGGTACATGGGATGCCCAAGGAACTGTAAAATTGAGGACAATTTCCTGGAACTATGTACAAGTAGTCAGAAGGGTTTTCTCTTCTTGGAGAGCTATCCAGCCTCTCCTGTTGTACCACCTCAGACCCCAGATGAGATCACCTCTTCATCCAGCTGCTTGAGGGAATCCCTGGCCAAAAGGTCCATAAGTTGCCACTTTAAATGAAAGCAGTCCCAGATGGGGGCTAGTCAGGTTTCCCACTTGAATGCCCTTTTCCCTTATCTGTCCCAGGGGGTGTGGGGTTACTAGCTCAGTCTCTCCTGCAAGCTTGTGGGTTGGTGGCTGCCTTCAGGCCTTATGTTGGGCTGGCTCCTTCCTTACTCCACAGGCTGTCCTCTCTAAGGGAACAATGAGGCTGAGAGATCCTTCCTTCCAGCTCCTCCACCTGTAGGTAGGCCTCTCTCCTGGACCCCCTCCCAGGCTGCACACATCATCCTGCTCTCTCCGTCCAACACCAGAACTCTACGGCTGCTGAGCAGGCTCAGTTACTCTTAAGGGCTGTCCTGACCATGCCAAGCCTCCTGCTTGGGGATTAGCCAAGGTCCCCTGAGAATGTAGACCATCAGGACTCACCTCCAATGGTGTATTTACCTTGAGGCATACAAGGTGTGTGCCTAGGGCAGCAATTTTTAGGGGGGTGGCACCACCCCCCGGGAGAAGGGACCTGGTGAGCAGCAGTGGACTGACCCATGCAGGAACGCCATCTGAGGGGTACCACCGTTACTCCTGTAGGTGACCCGGACAGCAGGAGGATCAGTGTGGTGGGGAGAGCAGCAGTTGCAAAATTATGCCCTGTGTATCTCTTCCTCCAGCAGCCAGTTTCTCCCCCTCTCCCTCCGTGGCTTTCTGCTGCTGGAGGAAGAGACAGACCTGGCCGGATTGGGAGGGTACCCTGGTGTTCCTGAGTGGCTACTGAGCTCCTTCCCCCTCCCACACTCAGAGCTTGGACCAGGGGAAAGCCTGGAGCAGGGGAAGGAGAAGTGGTGAAGAGGAAAGAGCCAGGAAGAGGTAGATAGATAGATCTTATGGGACTGCCTACACACACAGAGAGAGGTGGTAGAGAGAGAGAAGGAGAGAGGGAGAAAAAATTATCTTGAATGCACTTATTGAACTCTCTCATTGGGGGGGGGGTGCACAATTTTTGTGTTGTCTAGGGCAGCACAAAACCTAAATACACCACTGCTCACCCCCACCCGCTGAGTTCTAGAGACTTCTCCAAGTCTCTAGATCAGGGGGAAGTATCAGAGAGCTGATCTTCAGAGCCTCTCAGCCTTGACCCAAATTTTACCCCTCTAGCTACTCAGCCTCCTTCTAAAAAAATCATTAGCTAGCTCCCATTAGCTAACTAGAATGGTGCTACAAAAAAAATAAAAAAAATAAAACTTAGGTTCCAAAGAAGACACCTGTCTGATTTATTTCTCAATCTTATTGACTATGAATACACATTACACAGGTGATTGGAACTGGTATGTCATGCATCACACTACAATACTTACAAAAAGTATTTCTTCCTGCACTTAGCATCTGTAAGATCTTTAATGCAAAGCTACAGTCGTTTTTGTAAAATTTAAAAGTCAGCAGCTACAAAAGATTTAGCTGCTGACTTTTAATAAACCAACACATACCTGTCCCCAGATCCAGCAGTGTGCTCACCCGAGGGGGCATCTTTGGTCCCCAACATCTTAACTGTGGATGCCAATAATTTTGGCCATGACTGTATTCTACATTACAATCTGGAAAGGTATCAGCAAGCCCTTCATCATGTAATAAAACTGCCTGTTGAGATGGAGTGAGACATGACCGAGGCTTGGCAAAGGCAGCAAACTGGACAATTTCCTCAACGATATAAATATAAATAAACAGCGCAAATTTAGATAATTTCCTCAACGAACACAGTATTGAGGGACAGCACTTGCACATTTTTTTAGCCTCAGTTTTTATCTCTGCATCAGATAGACTACACAAGTCAACTCTTACTTTGAACCTGCCATACACTGATTGGTATGTTACCTTGTGCTCTTTTAAGGCAACAGAGAACTGATCTAATATAACATAAAAGTATACCATTAAAAGTTGGCATCTGAATTTTTCTCTGGGACCATCTTGCCCCATTTGTGTGTTGACACAGAAAAAAAGAGTATAAGCTTTGTGTTTGAAGCCAAAATAACTAACAGCTTCAACACAGCAACAGGCAGCAGCCTGTCCAACAAGATTCAATGAGTGAGCTGCAGAGGGAATAACAACTGCTGCTGAATTCTTATTTTTGAGTCTGGCCTGCATTCTGTGTAATGACATTGCTGGCATTGTCATAGGACTGTCCTCTGCAGTCTTCAAAATGAATACCTGCTTTTTTTTTAGAAATTCTAGCAGACTATACTTTAGCTTTGTAAGAGTCAGTCTGCAGGGAAGTTAAAAAAACCTGAAATGACATACCACACAATCAGGGGCGTATTTACCACAAGGTAAACAAAGCATTTGCCCATACCACAAGGCAACCAAGGCATTTGCCTAGGGTGGCAAATGCTGCCGCCCCCCGAAAGAAGGGTTGGAAGAAGGGACACTTGCAGCATGGGGACCAGGTGGGATCTGAATGAGGCTATGGGCTGCTTGATGGTGTATGCAGAGCCTGACTCTTGTTCTCGGAGATGTCCGTAGCTGTGAAGGTGAGTGTCCGGGGGGGGTGCCAGTGTATGGGGATATTTTGGGTGGGGGCTGGGGTGTTGTTTGTCAATGTTGATGGTGTCAGGGTCTTTCAGTGTGAGGGGGGGGAGAGCCAATTTTTTTGATGCCTAGTTCAGCGTGAAACCTAAATACACCACTGTCGCAGAGGTGATCAAATACCACCAAAAGATTTGTGTGAAAAAAAGGACATAAATTGTGTTTGGGTACAGCATTGCACGACCGCGCAATTACCAATTGAAATAGCTTAGTGCCGAACAGCAAAAAATGGCCGGTCATGAAGGAGGGTAAATCTTCTGGAGGGCAAGTGGTTAAGGATAAAACTTACATTGTCTCTCCCTCTTATATTGCGGTCTGATGAAGCTCCTTACATAGTGTCCAATCACTGCCCAATATTTTTGACTATTGTCTCACATATAATACACTCTAATTTGTTTTGCAAGATAAAGCCTGCCTAGTGTCTTTCTGTTTCCTGCATATTCAAGTGCTTGTACACTATCCTGATATAAGCCACTTTTAGCCAAACACATACCTGAAGCCTTTATTTTTATTGTATTGCTGTAATTGGGGATACAAGGATGGGAGGGGTTTTAGAGAATGTGGGGTTGGGGTGTTGAGGTTTTTTTTTTGCACTCTGTTTTGATATTGTAATAAACATTTAAGACAATGTAATGTGGTAGCACAGAATACTCACCAACTATCTTTTTGAACTGTTTTGCCACTGGCCAATTTGTATGAAGTTTAGCTTAATTTGTTTAACAGTAAACTTTCATGGTTATATATCCAATCTATGGTTCTTGCCAATATCACTGCTTTGTAATATCTTTTAAAGTCTGGGAGCCCTAATCCACCTCTCTCTTTCCTCCTACTCAGCAACTCATATGATATTCTTGGTTTTTTATTCCTCCATATGTATCTTGTTATCAGTTTCTTAATTACTTTAAAAAAAATCTCTGGGAGTTTAATTGGGATCATTTGATATCTATATAAAATTTTTGGTACTATTACCATTTTTACCAGGTTAATACGGCCTATCCATGTCAGGCCTCCTCCCTCCAATATTTTTAACTCCTCTCTAATCTCGTTTATCAATGAAATATAGTTTAATTTATATAGATGTTTATATGAAGCTGTAAGTTTTACTCCTAAATATTTTATATCTCTATCTTTCCATTTAAAAGGAAATTCCTTTTGTATCTTTTCTTTTTCATTTTTTAAAATATTTATATTTAGAATCACCGTTTTTGTTGGATTAATCTTTAAATTTCCCCATTAAAGTTCCCCATATTCCTTTAATAGCTTCATTAAGTTTGGAAGTGTTATCCTGGGATTTCCTACAAAAAAAGCTGGGTGAGAATTGAGAATGAACTCAGTGGAACTAAATTAGGTAAAGTGATATGGGTGCCAACACAGTATAGGCGTTTAAATGACAATGTAAATACATACACTTTGAATGTTTTAAAGACCTGGGATAATTTACACAAAAGTATGAAATGGGCTTTTAATTCAACAATGATGTCACTAAAAAACACAGAGTTCTTTCCCCCAGGTAGAGAAGAAATAGGAGGTAGGTGGTTTAAAAAGGACGAGGTCCAACTAAGAGATATTTTGGTGGAGGGTAAAATAGGATCATTTAAGGAACTAAAAAAAAAAGAGGGAGAGATTTTCACTAAATTAGATGAATGGCGGTATTTTCAATTGAGGTGTTTTGTGGGAAGTCTTCCAAAACCTTTAAGGACAAGAGATAATTGGAACTTGTTCAAAAAGGTATTGGGGACACAAGGTGAGGGGAAACACGGGATTGCTAAAGTCTATAAAATACTCACTGAATTAGATACAAACACTAAGCCAACATATATAGCAAAATGGGAAATGGATATGGGAGTTGTGATAGATGAGGAAAAGCAGAGGAGAATATATAGATTAACTCACGAAAACGTTTCTATGAGAGAAGTAGAAATGAACTATAAGTGTTTGACAAGATGGCACATTACACCAAATGTAGAAAATAGGATGTGTGGAGAGAATTCACCATGATGTTGGAGGGGATGTGGAGAAATAGGTACGGTATACAATATATGGTGGGGATGACCAAAAATCCAGGTATTTTGGAAGACAATAATCCATTTGATAGGAAAGTTAACAGAAATAGACATAAGTCATATCAGGGATATGGTACTATATAAATGCTGCAAAAGCTCTGATACCCAAATTCCGGCAGAGAATGGAGGTGCCGAAGAAAGAGGATTGGATAGAAAGAGTAGAGCAGATTAAAAAGATGGAAAAACTCTGTTATATTCAAAAAGATAAGATGGAGGCCTATTATGGGAAATGGGAGAATTGGGAAAAAGCTAGATTATACATGAAGTATAGGAAAGAATAAAGAAAATAATAGAAAAATTTCACTTGCTGTTATAAGAAGTTGCAGAGAAAATGAAGGGCAGGGTGATGGGGATAGGGCGGGTTAAAAAAATTATAATTTAAAAAAAAAAAAAAAAAAAAAAAACCCAGTAAACTTTCATTTTATATCTTCCTTTTAGATCTATTGTGTCTGCTACTTCCACCAGTCAAATCAGGCTCAGATTATCTATAAAAACTCAGTTTGTAATTAATCTTATTGGGGCTCTGCTGTTGCATTTAAGACAATTTATACGTAAAACAGAAGAAATCAATTATGCATGCAACATTTATGATGCCATAATACATTGTCGCTGGCACTGTCCATCCAACCAAGGCTCTTGTGGATATCGCTGGATCAGGATGGGGCTCAGGTATATGTTAGGGGGGGCTGGGGGTCTGCTTCACACAGAAGGTTTTTTCTCATAGAATGCATGAAGGTAAAAAAAAAACGAGTCTTTAGAGCCACTTTAATTTATCAATATTTCTATGTTAGTGTGCCTCTCAGGGTGTAATGTTTTAATGAACTAAAAAAAACTCCCTTTTAGTCTTCTGAATCTGTCAAATTTTGTGGAAATTACTTTTTTTCCCATAGATGTGACTCTGGGAATTAGATATACTGTTGACAAAAAAAATATTTTGATTTTTCATTTTGTGTTGTCTTTATCTTGATCTGAGTTTCTGTGTGGTCTGTCTACATTTAAAAAAAACACTGGGACATTCTAGTAGATATACTTTATAATCAATTTCACATGTTATATTAGTTTTGATTAATTTGTGTTCAGGCATGGTAGTCCTCTTAAGTATTATGCAACAATTCATAAATCAGGAATTTTGAAAACTAAAAATACTGACCACATGTTTGTGGTGTAGGTCTAAATGTTTGTTTGTGGTTTCCCTAGCAGGCTAAAGACATTAATGAAGGAAACCACATCCCTGCCTATCCCTGTATTTGCTATAGAAGAAGTGATCAATTGTCAAAAAATTTATTATTAGTGTCTTCTTAAAAATTACACACTCCTATAGGCACCTCTGTTACCCCACAGTTTTTTATATTAACTATATTTGTATTCATTAAAGTGCTGTCTGTATTTACTGATACTTGTGATCCAATGAAGTGTACATTATAACTTTCCAAACACGTTCCAGTTTAATTGCATTCCATTAATGTTTAACAAAAGTGTTTAATGTAATAGTCTATCTAAATGGTCCCTACCTAAACAGGGTGCACAATTATTTTATAACATTTAAAGTCAGCTTTTTTCCAGGTAAAGCTATTAGGGTAATCAGGCATTTTCAAGGCACGTTTATATGTTAAGTGCCTTAAAAGAAAAGGAATTTACATTTTAATGGTAAATTAAAGGATTTCTCCTGCAAACTGATAGATGGTGCTGGAGGGTGTGGGAGTGGTTTTACATAATTTTACTACTTGAAGATGAAGCAGACAACCAAACAGGTTGTGGGTTGAGATAGGTCTGGCTATTGTTAGGGCTCATGTACATTGCAGCTCCTAAACTGACGTTCAGGAGCTGTTCAGTGTTTTTTTTTCAGCAGCCCCTAAACTCTACCTAATGTTTTCCTATGTGTCCATGTACACATAGTCGTTTACAGTGGTTTACAGGCAGTTGAGTTTACAGTTGTTTTTTTGAACGCACCAAACTTGCGTTCAGGAGTAGATTTTTCCGGCTTTTCAAACGCCAAATGCTTTTAAACGCTTGTAAATGTGGTTAACCGCGTTTGTAAGCATTTGCGTTTAGAAGCATTTTTTAACTGTTCCATGTCCAGATGCTGTCCAGAGCCTTTTTTCATCATCAGAAATGCATGCAAAGCATTTTTCATGTATTCAAATGGACCCGGTACACCAGTGCAGTCAGTTCCAGGTTTCGCGTGAAGGAAAAAATGGTATAACGTGCCGCATTATGCTCATGATGGGATCCATAGTGAATACAACCAGAAAAGATAGGTAATCTCAACACATACTGATCTCTTTGCTTCTGCTCTCTCTATTTCTATCAAAATGTCTGAAATAGTTAATTATTTACTATTTTTCAGTGCATTCTGGGCATTTTGGAAGGTCTCCTGAGGTTATCTTTTAAAAACGCTTCTAAACGCAAACATGCATAAACGCACACAAACGCAGTATGCAAACGTCTTTCCATCATTCAGAAGAGTTTTCCAAATGCCCCGTATACATGCGCCCTTAAGCTATCAAAGGTTCCAGCATCTAAGCAGCTACAGCAGCAAGGGTGACAACACTGCAGTAAGTTCTTTTTTTTAATAACTACCAATTTTTATTAGTATAGCAGTCCTTGAGGACTGCTGAATTGTTTTCGGATTCCCTGTCTCCCTGAGCCTACTTTGGAAGCCTTGCTGACACCACCTTAACCTTCCTAGTGGTATGATTATGTCCATATTTCTGTGCTCAAAGCGGTACATTTTTTTGCATGGAAATATGTATTTTTTTTATTGTAGGTCTGTAATTTTTACGAATAACTCACTGAAATCTGTCCGAACAAGAGTCTAGTAAACATCCCGGGTATATTAAAATTTGAAACACAAAATCATAAATTATAATTTCATAAATAATCATAAAAAATAATAATATAATAATAATAAATTTAATTCAATAATATAATCAAACCAAAAACACTGAAATTTGAAATATAGCGTCACGTTTGCACATCACTGAGCAAAGTTGCAAAATCGTTTTCAGTGTCTGATGACGAATTTCCCCGCGAATCATTATCACTCAATTCTGCAAGTGGTTCTAATTTGCTATCACTGTTCTCTAGCTGGTCTAAAACCACTTTTGACCTAAAGGGACGCTTTTTTGACACCATGGACATTTCTCAGTTTCCAGGCAGAAAGAACAGTAAAAATGCAGGCAGGGCACAGGACAAAGCACTAGGGACAAAATGTATGTGAAATGGTTTGATACAGTAATGTTTTACTATTGGATTTTAGTGTATTTAGTGAATGTCACTTTTTGTAATTTTCAAATTTCCCACCGTTCCTTCCCCGTACCTCCTGACGTCGCAGGGAACGGAACCCAGAAGACAGATGCCGGCATCCGCCCGAGGACATTACGGGGGGCACTGCAGGAGGGACATCGCGGGAGCACAGAACAAGGTAAGAGAAGAACAGATCCCGGAGCAGTGCTGCATGGTAAACCCAAGTGTAGCTCGGGGTCAAATTGATGGACTAACTCACTTTGGACCCTCGGGCACTGGTAGATGGGTTAAGTTCTGAAAGAGGAAGAGCTCTGTAAAAGGATGGATCAATGTCTTTTTAAACTGCCATGTTCAATCCTCTGCACGCATGATGGGGCCCTAGTTGGTGCATATAAAGATTCAAATCTCTCTTGATGCATGGGTAGAAGTTGAACATGAAGTAAGTGAAGCTGCTCCCTTAAGTGATGCTGAATTAGGATGGTGTCTCTTTAACACTCCTGGGGTGAAACCATAGAATTAGACTGAGATTGAGAAAGAGAGGGGAAGGGGGCAGAACACACTTCTGTAATAGAATGGAAAGGTTCCCTTTTGAATGGTGCAAACTGTGTCTGAGACACTGAGGTAGCTTGACCCACAGGGTGCAGATATTACAGTAGGCTCTTGTGATTTAGTATGCTGAAAAAATAATCAACACTAAGTGCACAAAAGGAGTATATAATCACTCCTAAAATAGCGACACTAATAAGGAAAAGTCCATGAAGTCCTTAAATGTCCATATGATTATGAGTAGCATCAGCAGCAGCCATCCCAGAGTAAGTCAGGCTCTGCATAATGTGAGAAAGAACGGAAGAAAGGAAGGTGCCCTCTAAGTGCAGTATGCAAAAATTTTTTTAATAAAGCCACAGTTAAAAACACTCACAGTATGTGACCAGTTAGATCGCTTCCATTTTTGGCCACTTGAGGGAGTCTATTACAGTAGAGACCACATGGGCACATGAGCGCGTGCACACATGCGGCAGGAGCACACACACGCATGCTCAGTAGTAGCAGGAAGAGGACGTTAGCCATATTATTTACATGAGACGCTGCCTGTTACATGTGAGCTGCTGCAGCCACCGCTACCTCTGCTGCTACCACTTCTAGATCCTGGAGGGATGGCTAGGACACAAGGCAGGTTATTCTAAGGGCATGTGAGTACTGCCCTGGGAGGGTCAGCCAGTCAGACAGGAGGGTTGTGTACACGCTACCTTTTGATTCAGTGGACTGCTTTGGAGTGTGTTGCTTCACTTTAAGCAGGTCTATTGTGAATGCTGTGTTTTGATTAAATTCTTACACAGTTCTTGCGACGCTAGTGGAGGTAATGTCAACCAGAAAGCGGTGTGGGGGAGATACAGCAGGAAGGGATGCAAATGCACCACCACCAGGTCCTGTGGAGCCTAGCTAAAGTTCCGTTGTGTTATCTTCTCCTGAAAGACCAGGGGCAACAGGTCAATTTGAGCCGCTGTGTTTGTCCCGCATTGTGGCTACTACCAGTGCGTCTGCTTCGACATACGTAACTAAGGAGGATTTTGCATCAGCCTTAGCAAGGTTAAAAGACATCATTGCAGAGATGGTTGCATCGGTGGCTCAAGGGGGTAAGAAGCAGGAAAGATCCCCATCTTCGGACCCACCAGACCTTGAACAAGAGTGGGTAGAACCTGAGGATGAAGATGTGGGTAGGGGATCTTGAGGCGGGTCAGGCAATTGATTCTCTGTCAGTGGAGTCACAGCCTGATGAGAAGCAAGGATTCCCTCCATCACTTATCTTGTCCATCGCTCCCGCGATGTCCCCCCTGCAGCGTCCCCAGGCCATCTCCTCCGCCCTATGCTGGCATCCATCTTCTGGGTTCTGTTCCCTGCGAGCATCGGTACATACGGGACATACGGGGGATGAAACTGGCGGGAAATTCAAAAATGTGACATTCACTCAATACACTAAAATCTGATAGTATTACATTCCTGTACCAAACATTTCACATACATTTTGTCCCTAGTGCTTTGTCCTGTGCCCTGCCTGCATTTTTACTGTTCTTTCTGCCTGGAAACTGAGAAATGTCCATGGCACCCAAAAAGCGTCCCTTTAGACCAGCTAGAGAACAGCGATAGTAAATTAGAACCACTTGCAGAATTGAGTGATAATGATTCGTGGGGAAATTCGTCATCAGACACTGAAAACGATTCTGCAACTGAGCTCAGCGATGTGCAAACTTAGTGCTCTATTTCAAATTTCAGTGTTTTTGGTTTGATTATATTATTGAATTAAATTAACTATTATTATTTTTTATGATTATTTATTATATTATAATTTATGATTTTGTGTTTCAAATTTTATCATACCCGGGATGTTTACAAGACTCTTTAAATGGCGTGGGGGTTCCCCCCAAAATCCATACGAGACCCTTATCCGATCATACAGCTCAGGAGGTCAGGGGGAGGGGACGAGTGAGCACCCCCCCTCCTGAACTGAGTTTTTTAGCTGTAAAAATGCTCTAGCGTTGAAAAACGTGCCAAATGCGGTAAATCGTGGCAAACTTGTTTTTTTAGCAAAAACCCGCAAACACGAAAAACCGCAGCAATACACTGCTAAACGCTAATGCAAAAATGCCTGAAAAACACTGAAAAACTCACGTTTTTAACATGACTTTACACAGCTAACGTTTCCAGCATTATTAAAACGCCCAGTGTGCATGGAGCCAAAAACATGCTACAACTACTTACAAAGACTGGAGACTGACACATTGGGGTTTTATTTACTAAAGCTGACAGTGCAAAACAGTGCAAAATCAGGCTCCTTTATGCATAGAAACCAATCAGCTTCCAGGTATTATTGCCAAAGCTTATTTGAACAAGCTGAGGTTAGAAGCTGATTGGTTTCTATGTAGAAATGACCCTGATTTTGCACTCTCCGATTATAGTACTGTAAATAAACTCCAAAATTTCAGTTTTGCTTGTTAAGGTCATTTGATTTGAAGAACTGGGGATGAATATTTTTTCATTTATGACATCCATTTATTGGTTGATTTATGCATTATTTATTTGTGAAAGTACAGCACTTTGATATTTCTTTTTTTACTGTTTATCTCTTGCTAGTTCCTTTCTGATACATTATGTGAAAACAGTGCAGTGTCAGCCAAATGAGTAGGTGAATTATAAATCTTTATAAATTCCCTTACTGCTGACCCAGGGGGCTTCCTCCAGCATGCCAAACAGAAAAGACCATTCCAGGGAGATCCAGTCTTTCAGATAAGGATGAATTTGCCAGTCTACCACTCTTGTCATTTGACAGGCTTTATAGTACAGTCTTACATCTGGGAGACCTATACCCCTTTGTGCATTGGAAGAGATAAATTGGCTAGACTAATTCTCAGAGTAGCATTTTTCAAGATGTACTAAAAAGTTTTCGTATGGAAGTAAAAAAAGTGTGATGGATTTTATTTATTGATCACCTACAAAATGTGCAACAATCTGGGTAGGACATTATTTTTTTAAAAATTGCTGCTCCCCCTAACCATGAAAAACTTTTTCTCATCTTTTGATTGCCTGCTGAAGGTCCATAAGCAGAGGTAAGAAATTATGGGAGTAAAATTCTCCTAAATCAGAGGACAAATGTATCACTAAGTATATAACTGCCTCCACTTTCCAGGTAAATGAGAATTCTTGTTAGCATCTCAGAACTAAGTTGGGAGGGACAGTAACACTGAATGCATGCTTGTATTTGCAAGTTTGATAGCTGACCAAAATGCTCTAGTTCAGTGGTTCTCAACCTTTCTAATGCCGCGACCCCTTAATACAGTTCCTCATGTTGTGGTGACCCCCAACCATAAAATTATTTTCGTTGCTACTTCATAACTGTAATTTTGCAGTGGGAGGACTAGCGCCCCATCACTGATGTCAGTGGGATGAATAGTGTCCCATCATTGGTATCAGTGGGAGGAATAGCGCCCCATCATTGGTGTCAGTGGGAGGAATAGTGTCCCATCGTTGGTGTCAGTGGGAGGAATAGCGTCCCATCGTTGGTATCAGTGGGAGGAATAGCGCCCCATCATTGGTGTCAGTGGGAGGAATAGTGTCCCATCGTTGGTATCAGTGGGAGGAATAGCGCCCCATCATTGGTGTCAGTGGGAGGAATAGTGTCCCATCATTGGTGTCAGTGGGAGGAATAGTGTCCCATCATTGGTTTCAGTGGGAGGAATAGTGTCCCATCATTGGTATCAGTGGGAGGAATAGTGCCCCATCATTGGTATCAGTGGGAGGAATAGTGCCCCATCATTGATATCAGTGGGAGGAATAGTGCCCCATCATTGGTGTCAGTGGAAGGAATAGTGCCCCATCATTGGTGTCAGTGGGAGGAATAGTGCCCCATCATTGGTATCAGTGGGAAGAATAGTGCCCTATCATTGGTATCAGTGGGAGGAATAATGCCCCATCATTGGTATCAGTGGGAGGAATAGTGCCCCATCATTGGTATCAGTGGAAGGAATAGTGCCCCATCATTGGTGTCAGTGGGAGGAATAATGCCCCATCATTGGTATCAGTGGGAGGAATAGTGCCCCATCATTGGTATCAGTGGGAAGAATAGTGCCCCATCATTGGTATCAGTGGGAGGAATAGTGCCCCCATCATTGGTATCAGTGGGAGGAATAGTGCCCCATCATTGGTATCAGTGGGAGGAATAGTGCCCCATCATTGGTATCAGTGGGAGGAATAGTGTCCCATCATTGGTATCAGTGGGAGGAATAGTGTCCCATAATTGGTGTCAGTGGGAGGAATAATGCCCCATCATTGGTATCAGTGGGAGGAATAGTGTCCCATCATTGGTATCAGTGGGAGGAATAATGCCCCATCATTGGTGTCAGTGGGAGGAATAGTGTCCCATCATTGGTGTCAGTGGGAGGAATTGTGCCCCATCATTGGTGTCAGTGGGATGAATAGTGTCCCATCATTGGTATCAGTGGGAGGAATAGCGCCCCATCATTGGTGTCAGTGGGAGGAATAGTGTCCCATCGTTGGTGTCAGTGGGAGGAATAGCGTCCCATCGTTGGTATCAGTGGGAGGAATAGCGCCCCATCATTGGTGTCAGTGGGAGGAATAGTGTCCCATCGTTGGTATCAGTGGGAGGAATAGCGCCCCATCATTGGTGTCAGTGGGAGGAATAGTGTCCCATCATTGGTGTCAGTGGGAGGAATAGTGTCCCATCATTGGTTTCAGTGGGAGGAATAGTGTCCCATCATTGGTATCAGTGGGAGGAATAGTGCCCCATCATTGGTATCAGTGGGAGGAATAGTGCCCCATCATTGATATCAGTGGGAGGAATAGTGCCCCATCATTGGTGTCAGTGGAAGGAATAGTGCCCCATCATTGGTGTCAGTGGGAGGAATAGTGCCCCATCATTGGTATCAGTGGGAAGAATAGTGCCCTATCATTGGTATCAGTGGGAGGAATAATGCCCCATCATTGGTATCAGTGGGAGGAATAGTGCCCCATCATTGGTATCAGTGGAAGGAATAGTGCCCCATCATTGGTGTCAGTGGGAGGAATAATGCCCCATCATTGGTATCAGTGGGAGGAATAGTGCCCCATCATTGGTATCAGTGGGAGGAATAGTGCCCCATCATTGGTATCAGTGGGAGGAATAGTGCCCCCATCATTGGTATCAGTGGAAGGAATAGTGTCCCATCATTGGTATCAGTGGGAGGAATAGTGCCCCATCATTGGTATCAGTAGGAGGAATAGTGCACTATCATTGGTATCAGTGGGAGGAATAGTGCCCCATCATTGGTATCAGTGGGAGGAATAATGCCCCATCATTGGTATCAGTGGGAGGAATAGTGCCCCATCATTGGTATCAGTGGGAGGAATAGTGCCCCATCATTGGTATCAGTGGGAGGAATAGTGTCCCATCATTGGTATCAGTGGGAGGAATAGTGTCCCATAATTGGTGTCAGTGGGAGGAATAATGCCCCATCATTGGTATCAGTGGGAGGAATAGTGTCCCATCATTGGTATCAGTGGGAGGAATAATGCCCCATCATTGGTGTCAGTGGGAGGAATAGTGTCCCATCATTGGTGTCAGTGGGAGGAATTGTGCCCCATCATTGGTGTCAGTGGGAGGAATTGTGTACAATCATTGGTGTCAGTGGGAGGAATAGTGCCCCATCATTGGTGTCAGTGGGAGGAATAGTGCCCCATCATTGGTGTCAGTGGGAGGAATTGTGTACAATCATTGGCGTCAGTGGGAGGAATAGTGCCCAATCATTGGCGTCAGTGGGAGGAATAGTGCCCCATCATTGGTATCAGTGGGAGGAATAGTGCCCCGTCATTGGTATCAGTGGGAGGAATAGATTCCCATCATTGGTGTCAGTGGGAGGAATAGTGCCCAATCATTGGCGTCAGTGGGAGGAATAGTGCCCCATTGTTGGCGTCAGTGGGAGGAATAGTGCCCCGTTGTGGGTGTCAGTGGGAGGAATAGTGCCCCATCGTGGGTGCCAGGGGGAGGAATAGTGCCCCATCGTGGGTGTCATTGGGAGGAATAGTGCCGCATCGTTGGTGTCAGTGGGAGGAATAGTGCCCCATCGTTGGTGTCAGTGGGAGGAATAGTGCCCCATCGTTGGTGTCAGTGGGGGGAGGAATAGTGTCTCATCTTTGGTATTAGTGACACAAATGATGGGGCACTATCCCTCCCACTGACACCAATGATACTTACCTTGCTGACTCCTGCTCCAGCCTGGGCTCGCTCTCTCCCTCTCCCATCTACAGCCTGCATACCTGGCTGCAGCAGCAAAATTTTCACTTACCTGTCAGCTGTCTTCCTTCTCTGGCCTCTCTCTTCACTCGCTCCTGCAGCTCCCTCGATCTTCTTTGATCTCCGCGCGCTGCCGCTCGGCTCCTCCTCTCCAAGCTCCACCTCCTCGCCGGTGATTGGCCGCCTGTGTGCCTCTCCTGAGCTACAGTTCCGGTGGCCAATCAGCGGCGAGGAGGCGGTGACAGGGGCAGCATATCATTCCGCCCACACATTGCCGGAGACAGGAGCGGTGTCTCGGTTCCTAAGACCATCGGAAATATGTGTTTTCCGATGGTCTTAGGCGACCCCTGGGAAATGGTCGTTCGACCCCCAAAGGGGTCGCGACCCCCAGGTTGAGAACCGCTGCTCTAGTTCTTTCAGTAAGTTAGAGAGAGGTAATCAGGAGTTCAGAAAGGAAGAAGAGCATGTCTTCAGTGCTGGCTACAACCTTATAATTCTTATTGTTAATTAGTATGCCTTTAATATCTGGGTTGGCATATAGGCTACATAGAAAAGGCTCAAGAGACTGGACAAAAATAATAGTTGATGGGGGCATTCCTGTCTAGTGCCATTTGTTATTGTGAAGACATCTGAAAGGTGGCTGTTTTTGATGTTTGTTTTATACTGGAAATAGGATGGGTAATTTGTGCCTCTTGAAAGCTTGAAGGTGCTCCTTGGATTAAGGGCCGTCCTATGGAACCCGACTGCAAAAAAATCTCATGTGTGGTATCCTTATACTTGGGAGGAATAGCAGAGAGTATTCTGGGATGTCATTGTAAATATGCCCATGCTGTGTGTGAGAAATATCTATTTAATTGACAGTTTTCATTTTCAAAAAACTAGTGGAAAAAAACCCCTTAATCCTCAAAGGCCTGTAATTAAATATGTTGATCATTTAATGTGATCATTGTGAGAGTATTTCTCCTGTCCTGACATGACAGGGCCTCAAGAATTATGGTAGGTAGTCAAGAAATCAGATGCATTATTTACACCCCTTGAAAACCTGAAGGTGCACCTTTGGATTCTGAATATCTCTGCCAATCTAGGCAGCAAAAAAATCCCACACATGTGGGAGGAGTAGAAACATGTGTTTTGGGGTGTAAATGTAAGTATGCCCAATAATTTGTTAAAATGAAAACTTGGAGAAATTAAATCAAATTCTATTTACTCTTTTAATTTTCCCAAAAATTGTGCTAAAAAATTACAACTTCAAACAAACACTGTGTGGTTGATTTCCTAAAACTAGAGAGTGCAAAATCTGGTGTGGCTCTGCATAGAAACCAATCAACTTCCAGTTTTTTGTCAAAGCTTAATTGAACAAGCTGAAGTTAGAAGTGGATTGTCTATTATGCACAGCTGAATTAGATTTTGTACTCTCCAGTTTTAGTAAATCAACCACTATATTTCCAGATATATTTATATACTGTAAATATCTTGGAGTGACTACTTTTCAAAAATTTGTCTTTTTGGGAGTGTTTATACTGTCCTGGCATTTTAGGGCCTCATGAAATAAGGTAGCCAGTCAGAATTTCAGGGTTGATACATTTCAATATATATTAGCAATAATTTGTAGCTGCTATATATTTTACACATACTAAGGTCAGTCCACACCAGAATGTGGTGTTGAAAATTTGCATCCCATGTGCATTTGCTACACAGCATTCAAAACAAACTGCAGGTGCAATCTGCAGCTGGCGTCAATGTTAGCATAATAACACCCCAAAAACAGGTCACAAACGCAATGTGTTAGCCCTGCACCAAATAGTATGATACAGCAGTTGCAAGCAATCTAGTTGTTGTGTGTTTTTTAAAGTACTGCATGTATTACTTTTGGTCCAGTCTGGCACAATTTCAGGCCATTCAAATGAATGAGCTGAAATTGCATGGCACCCGGATCGCATACGAATCGCACAGAAACGTACAACACATTCCTGTGTGATTCATGGTGTAAACCGGCCCCAAATACTATATATTCTTAATTTTTTTTACCAAAGAAATGTAGCAAAATACATTTTGGCATACATTTAAGAAGAAAAAGTATTTATTTGCTATTTTGTTTTAGCAGAAAAAGGGAAACTGTTTGTTTGTAGTTTTCAGTCTTTTCCACATCAAAATCTATATTGAAATTATAAAAAATAAATAATTTGGATTCGGTTTTGCATGGCCAAGTAATTGTTAGTCAAATTATCACAGTGCTGAAAACAGAAAAATGGACTGGACAGGAAGAGGGTTTAACACCCCAGTCTCCAATTGGTAAATCACAAAAAATTGTTGCTCCTAGCCAAACAGTTTTTTTTAAACTTTGGTACATATCACCCAGGGCTTTGCTTGGATCAATGTCGTTTGTTTGACAATCCCTTGCCTATTAACCAAGAGAATTGTTTATGTTTTACAATTCAGAACCAATTGACTTCAATAGGGGTCAGATTCAGCACCCAAGCTTAAAGCAGAACTCCGGGCAAAAAACTTCTTTACATGTCCTTGTTTCAGATTTCCTACCTTTACTGAATATGTCATCCATCTTCTGGTTCACCCAGTAGTTGCTCTGAAATAGCCTATTCATTTTCAAATCAAACCGTTAATTCTCTGGTTTCCTGTTTGTTAAACCAGTGCCTGCTATGCCTCCTACCCCAGAGCCACTGCTCTTGGCACATCCCTTCTGTAGTTCTTTCTTCAGGAAGCAGTGATGTAATTCAGCCCCGCTTGCAGTGGTGGGCGGACCGAGATTCTCAGACACATTTAACATGTGCAAGCCTAGTGTACCCGCCCACAGTCACTACAATTCCCTGTGGTTGATTGGAACTGTAATTTCCTTTTACTGCGGAGAGAGAGAGGAGAGGATATGATGTAATCCCTACTGTTACACCTCCTCGTTGGAAGAGCAGATGATGTTATCTTTCGAAATACAGAGATGAGGTCATGAAAATTCATTTAGACTGTTTCCTAAACGGTAAGGATTATCAAAGTTTTATTAACTGTTTAGTGTTTTGTGTAGGGTTGTACTAATGGGTGATTTTTTTGCCTATCCCATTGTTCTCCTTTAAGTAATGTTTGCTGAACCATGCTCGAATGGGACACAGGTATGTCCAGCTCATCACCATTGAAGATCAGAACAAACAGCACTATATGTTGTAAGACAACATTGTTGAATCTGTAATTTGAAACGTGACTTTATTATTGACTTTCTTAGTTCTGATAATTGGTGAGCTTCTTCATTTTACACAATACCTGTTTTTGAGTTTATCGTTGGAATTACGAGAGAGAGAGCGATTTCCCAGAAGAAAGTTGTAACCACACAAAAACTGCAGTATAACGGGCAATTAAAAGTACCAGGCATAATTGGCCATGTGAAGTGTGTGTGGCAAGGCAGTAGTTGTCAGGCTTCAGGTGACCTGCCAAGATTTTTCTTGTATTTGTTTTGGATTGTTAAATATTTTTGTAAGGTTATATAGCAATTTTCAAGGAAGTACTGGCATTTACAATAAATAAGGTGTAGGAAGGGGTATCTTTACTCAACTAAAAGCAAAAATGTGTACAGAAAGTTAAAGTAGCTGTAAAGGCTGAAGGTTTTTTACCTTAATGCTTTCTATGCATTAACCACTTGCCCTCTTGAGGATTTACCCACCTTCCTGACCAGGCCCTTTTTGCGTTAAGGCGCTGCGTTATTTTAACTGACAATTGTGCAGTCATGCAATGCTGCACTCAAATGAAATTTACAACCTTTTTTTCCCACGAATTGAGCTTTCTTTTGGTGGTTTTGATCGCCTGTGCGGTTTTAATTTTTTGCGCTATAAAAAAAAAATTGGCAATTTTGAGACAAAAACAATATTTTGGAGTTTTTGCTATTAAACATGTCCAGTAAAAAAATGTTAAAAATCAAATTTCGTCATAAATTCAGGCCAAAATGTATTCTGTGACATGTCTTTGCTAAAAAAAAATCCCAATACGTGTAAATTAATTGGTTTACGTGAAAGTTATAGCGTTTTAAAATGGCGGTGTATCTACTGGAATTTTTTTTTTCTTAATAGTAATGGCAGCGATCAGCTACTTATAGTGGGACTGCGGGATTGTGGCAGGCATTCTAACACTGGGGGGAACTGACTTGGTGTGACTGACATCCCGAGTGACACCAATACAGTGATCAGTGCTAATAAAAAGCACTGACACTGTACTAATGGCTCTGGGCAGGAAGGGGTTAACATGTGGGGCGATCAAAGGGTTAACTGAGTGCTGTGTGTGTTTTACTATGGGGCTGTGTCTGTGCTTTCCACTGTAAGCACACTGCTTTGTATGGCTCTGCTATATATATGCAGTATGCTGGAGCTGACAGGGGAGCTGTATTCTTTACATACAGTTCTCTGTATCACCATCATCACCGTCTGGGACCCGGTGATTGACAGGCAAGGCTGCGAATGGCCCGGAAATGCAAAATCACGTATATAAATATAACAGTATTTCTGCTATAGGACAGCAGTAAAGCAGTTAAGAAAAAAAAATGTGCCTTTAGAAACACTTTATGCTAAGTAAATCTTCATACATTCTGGCAATGGTATTAAATGCAAATAGGCCATTCACTTTACAAGAGAATTTGTCCCCATAGCTTAGTGAATGAGGTGAGTTCCATCATCCAATTATGTGCAAGCAAACATGCATATTTTAAATTTTCCTTGCTTGTGACTGGGTATTCTTTTCAAAGTGAAACTTCCTCAAATTCACCAAGCTCTGGATCAAATTCCATTGCAAAGTGCAACTTCCTTGCAAAGAGAACAGCCTTTTTGCCTTTAGTACATCAACCTCATTATTAGAGATGAGCGAAGTATTCAAAAATTCGATTCGGCTGATTCGGCGAATTTCAGGAAGAAATTCGATTCGATGCGAATTTATTTGCTACGAAGATGACTTATAAAAAAGGTTTCTAGGCTTCAGAGAGCCTTTAAATTAGTGCAGAACACTGTACCTTTAATTTAAATGCCCTTGGAGATGAGGAAGGAGAAGGAGAAGGATGAGAAGAAGGAGAAGGAGAAGGATGAGAAGAAGGAGAAGGAGAAGGATGAGAAGAAGGAGAAGGATGAGAAGAAGGAGAAGGAGAAGGATGAGAAGAAGGAGAAGGAGAAGGATGAGAAGATGGAGAAGGAGAAGGATGAGAAGAAGGAGAAGGAGAAGGATGAGAAGAAGGAGAAGGAGAAGGATGAGAAGAAGGAGAAGGATGAGAAGAAGGAGAAGGAGAAGGATGAGAAGAAGGAGAAGGATGAGAAGAAGGAGAAGGATGAGAAGAAGGATGAGAAGAAGGATGAGAAGAAGGAGAAGGATGAGAAGAAGGATGAGAAGAAGGAGAAGGATGAGAAGGAGAAGGAGAAGGATGAGAAGAAGGAGAAGGATGAGAAGAAGGATGAGAAGAAGGAGAAGGAGAAGGATGAGAAGAAGGAGAAGGAGAAGGATGAGAAGAAGGAGAAGGAGAAGGATGAGAAGATGGAGAAGGAGAAGGATGAGAAGATGGAGAAGGAGAAGAATGAGAAGAAGGAGAAGGATGAGAAGAAGGAGAAGGATGAGAAGAAGGAGAAGGAGAAGGATGAGAAGAAGGAGAAGGATGAGAAGAAGGAGAAGGATGAGAAGAAGGATGAGAAGAAGGAGAAGGATGAGAAGAAGGATGAGAAGAAGGAGAAGGATGAGAAGAAGGAGAAGGAGAAGGATGAGAAGAAGGAGAAGGATGAGAAGAAGTAGAAGGAGATGGATGAGAAGAAGGAGAAGGAGAAGGATGAGAAGAAGGAGAAGGAGAAGGATGAGAAGAAGGAGAAGGATGAGAAGATGGAGAAGGATGAGAAGATGGAGAAGGATGAGAAGAAGGAGAAGGAGAAGGATGAGAAGAAGGAGAAGGAGAAGGATGAGAAGAAGGAGAAGGATGAGAAGAAGGAGAAGGAGAAGGATGAGAAGAAGGAGAAGGATGAGAAGAAGGAGAAGGATGAGAAGAAGGAGAAGCAGAAGGAGAAGGATGAGAAGAAGGAGAAGGATGAGAAGAAGGAGAAGGAGAAGGATGAGAAGAAGGAGAAGGAGAAGGATGAGAAGAAGGAGAAGGAGAAGGATGAGAAGAAGGAGAAGGAGAAGGATGAGAAGATGGAGAAAGAGAAGGATGAGAAGAAGGAGAAGGAGAAGGATGAGAAGAAGGAGAAGGAGAAGGATGAGAAGAAGGAGAAGGATGAGAAGAAGGATGAGAAGAAGGAGAAGGATGAGAAGAAGGAGAAGGAGAAGGATGAGAAGAAGGAGAAGGATGAGAAGAAGGAGAAGGAGAAGGATGAGAAGAAGGAGAAGGAGAAGGATGAGAAGAAGGAGAAGGAGAAGGATGAGAAGAAGGAGAAGGATGAGAAGATGGAGAAGGATGAGAAGATGGAGAAGGATGAGAAGAAGGAGAAGGAGAAGGATGAGAAGAAGGAGAAGGAGAAGGATGAGAAGAAGGAGAAGGATGAGAAGAAGGAGAAGGAGAAGGATGAGAAGAAGGAGAAGGATGAGAAGAAGGAGAAGGATGAGAAGAAGGAGAAGCAGAAGGAGAAGGATGAGAAGAAGGAGAAGGATGAGAAGAAGGAGAAGGAGAAGGATGAGAAGAAGGAGAAGGAGAAGGATGAGAAGAAGGAGAAGGAGAAGGATGAGAAGATGGAGAAAGAGAAGGATGAGAAGAAGGAGAAGGAGAAGGATGAGAAGAAGGAGAAGGAGAAGGATGAGAAGAAGGAGAAGGATGAGAAGAAGGAGAAGGATGAGAAGAAGGAGAAGGATGAGAAGAAGGAGAAGGATGAGAAGAAGGAGAAGGAGAAGGATGAGAAGAAGGAGAAGGATGAGAAGAAGGAGAAGGTTGAGAAGAAGGATGAGAAGAAGGATGAGAAGAAGGAGAAGGATGAGAAGAAGGATGAGAAGAAGGAGAAGGATGAGAAGAAAGAGAAGGAGAAGGATGAGAAGAAAGAGAAGGAGAAGGATGAGAAGAAGGAGAAGGATGAGAAGAAGGAGAAGGAGAAGGATGAGAAGAAGGAGAAGGAGAAGGATGAGAAGAAGGAGAAGGATGAGAAGAAGGAGAAGGATGAGAAGAAGGAGAAGGATGAGAAGAAGGAGAAGCAGAAGGAGAAGGATGAGAAGAAGGAGAAGGAGAAGGATGAGAAGATGGAGAAGGAGAAGGATGAGAAGAAGGATGAGAAGAAGGAGAAGGAGAAGGATGAGAAGAAGGAGAAGGAGAAGGATGAGAAGAAGGAGAAGGATGAGAAGAAGGAGAAGGAGAAGGATGAGAAGAAGGAGAAGGATGAGAAGAAGGAGAAGGATGAGAAGAAGGATGAGAAGAAGGATGAGAAGAAGGAGAAGGATGAGAAGAAGGACAGTTCTGTGACAGTTTCTGTCTATTTCTGACAGTTCTGGGACATTCACTCCATACAGCGGTTTCAACCGCTGTATGGAGGGAATGTCATAGAACTGTCAGAAATAGTCTATTTCTGACAGTTCTGGGACATTCCCTCCATACAGCGGTTGAAACATTGTATCTATTTGTTTCCATAAATGGATCCATTTATGGAAACAAATATATACAATGTTTCAACCGCTGTATGGAGTGAATGTCCCAGAACTGTCATAAATAGTCTATTTCTGACAGTTCTGGGACATTCACTCCATACAGCGGTTTCAACCGCTGTATGGAGGGAATGTCCCAGAACTGTCATAAATAGTCTATTTCTGACAGTTCTGGGACATTCACTCCATACAGCGGTTTCAACCGCTGTATGGAGGGAATGTCCCAGAACTGTCATAAATAGTCTATTTCTGACAGTTCTGGGACATTCACTCCATACAGCGGTTGAAACATTGTATCTATTTGTTTCCATAAATGGATCCATTTATGGAAACAAATAGATACAATGTTTCAACCGCTGTATGGAGGGAATGTCCCAGAACTGTCATAAATAGTCTATTTCTGACTGTTCTGGGACATTCACTCCATACAGCGGTTTCAATCGCTGTATGGAGGGAATGTCCCAGAACTGTCAGAAATAGTCTATTTCTGACAGTTCTGGGACATTCACTCCATACAACGGTTTCAACCGCTGTATGGAGGGAATGTCCCAGAACTGTCAGAAATAGTCTATTTCTGACAGTTCTGGGACATTCACTCCATACAGCGGTTGAAACATTGTATCTATTTGTTTCCATAAATGGATCCATTTATGGAAACAAATAGATACAATGTTTCAACTGCTGTATGGAGGGAATGTCCCAGAACTGTCATAAATAGTCTATTTCTGACAGTTCTGGGACATTCACTCCATACAGCGGTTTCAACCGCTGTATGGAGGGAATGTCCCAGAACTGTCAGAAATAGTCTATTTCTGACAGTTCTGGGACATTCACTCCATACAACGGTTTCAACCGCTGTATGGAGGGAATGTCCCAGAACTGTCAGAAATAGTCTATTTCTGACAGTTCTGGGACATTCACTCCATACAGCGGTTGAAACATTGTATCTATTTGTTTCCATAAATGGATCCATTTATGGAAACAAATAGATACAATGTTTCAACCGCTGTATGGAGGGAATGTCCCAGAACTGTCAGAAATAGACTATTTCTGACAGTTCTGGGACATTCCCTCCATACAGCGGTTTCCGGCAAAAAGTGTATGTGCAGAGTTCCTCTATTCTGCAGATACACTTAGAGGAGCTCTGCAGATACACTTAGAGGAGCTCTGCACATACACTTTTTGCCGGCTTGGAATTAATCTTATTTTCATCCTACTTCTTCTTCTTCTTCTTCATCCTCATCCTCATCCTCAGAAGAAGAAGAAGAGGATGAGGATGAGGATGAAGAAGAAGAAGAAGAAGAAGAGGTAGGATGAAAATAAGAATAATTCCAAGCCGGCAAAAAGTGTATGTGCAGAGTTCCTCTATTCTGCAGATACACTTAGAGGAGCTCTGCAGATACACTTAGAGGAGCTCTGCACATACACTTTTTGCCGGCTTGGAATTATTCTTATTTTCATCCTACTTCTTCTTCTTCTTCATCCTCATCCTCGTCCTCTTCTTCTTCTTCTGAGGATGAGGATGAGGATGAAGAAGAAGAAGAAGAAGAAGAAGTAGGATGAAAATAAGATTAATTCCAAGCCGGCAAAAAGTGTATGTGCAGAGCTCCTCTAAGTGTATCTGCAGAGCTCCTCTAAGTGTATCTGCAGAATAGAGGAACTCTGCACATACACTTTTTGCCGGAAACCGCTGTATGGAGGGAATGTCCCAGAACTGTCAGAAATAGTCTATTTCTGACAGTTCTGGGACATTCCCTCCATACAGCGGTTGAAACATTGTATCTATTTGTTTCCATAAATGGATCCATTTATGGAAACAAATAGATACAATGTTTCAACCGCTGTATGGAGGGAATGTCCCAGAACTGTCAGAAATAGACTATTTCTGACAGTTCTGGGACATTCACTCCATACAGAGGTTGAAACATTGTATCTATTTGTTTCCATAAATGGATCCATTTATGGAAACAAATAGATACAATGTTTCAACCGCTGTATGGAGGGAATGTCCCAGAACTGTCAGAAATAGACTATTTCTGACAGTTCTGGGACATTCCCTTCATACAGCGGTTTCCGGCAAAAAGTGTATGTGCAGAGTTCCTCTATTCTGCATATACACTTAGAGGAGCTCTGCAGATACACTTAGAGGAGCTCTGCACATACACTTTTTGCCGGCTTGGAATTAATCTTATTTTCATCCTACTTCTTCTTCTTCTTCATCCTCATCCTCATCCTCAGAAGAAGAAGAAGAGGATGAAGAAGAAGAAGAAGAAGTAGGATGAAAATAAGAATAATTCCAAGCCGGCAAAAAGTGTATGTGCAGAGTTCCTCTATTCTGCAGATACACTTAGAGGAGCTCTGCAGATACACTTAGAGGAGCTCTGCACATACAATTTTTGCCGGCTTGGAATTATTCTTATTTTCATCCTACTTCTTCTTCTTCTTCTTCTTCATCCTCATCCTCGTCCTCTTCTTCTTCTTCTGAGGATGAGGATGAAGAAGAAGAAGAAGAAGAAGAAGAAGAAGTAGGATGAAAATAAGATTAATTCCAAGCCGGCAAAAAGTGTATGTGCAGAGCTCCTCTAAGTGTATCTGCAGAGCTCCTCTAAGTGTATCTGCAGAATAGAGGAACTCTGCACATACACTTTTTGCCGGCTTGGAATTATTCTTATTTTCATCCTACTTCTTCTTCTTCTTCTTCTTCATCCTCATCCTCGTCCTCTTCTTCTTCTTCTGAGGATGAGGATGAAGAAGAAGAAGAAGTAGGATGAAAATAAGATTAATTCCAAGCTGGCAAAAAGTGTATGTGCAGAGCTCCTCTAAGTGTATCTGCAGAGCTCCTCTAAGTGTATCTGCAGAATAGAGGAACTCTGCACATACACTTTTTGCCGGCTTGGAATTATTCTTATTTTCATCCTACTTCTTCTTCTTCTTCTTCATCCTCATCCTCGTCCTCTTCTTCTTCTTCTGAGGATGAGGATGAGGATGAAGAAGAAGAAGAAGTAGGATGAAAATAAGATTAATTCCAAGCCGGCAAAAAGTGTATGTGCAGAGCTCCTCTAAGTGTATCTGCAGAGCTCCTCTAAGTGTATCTGCAGAATAGAGGAACTCTGCACATACACTTTTTGCCGGCTTGGAATTATTCTTATTTTCATCCTACTTCTTCTTCTTCTTCTTCATCCTCATCCTCGTCCTCTTCTTCTTCTGAGGATGAAGAAGAAGAAGAAGAAGAAGTAGGATGAAAATAAGATTAATTCCAAGCCGGCAAAAAGTGTATGTGCAGAGCTCCTCTAAGTGTATCTGCAGAGCTCCTCTAAGTGTATCTGCAGAATAGAGGAACTCTGCACATACACTTTTTGCCAGCTTGGAATTATTCTTATTTTCATCCTACTTCTTCTTCTTCTTCTTCATCCTCATCCTCATCCTCTTCTTCTTCTTCTGAGGATGAGGATGAGGATGAAGAAGTAGAAGAAGAAGAAGAAGTAGGATGAAAATAAGAATTCCAAACCGGCAAAAAGTGTATGTGCAGAGTTCCTCTATTTCTGACAGTTCTCTGACAGCTTCTTCACATGTACAGCGGTTGAAACATCTGTATCCTAAATGGAAACTAATAGATACAATGTTTCAACCGCTTTACATGTGTTCCTTCTGTCAGAGAACTGTCAGAAATAGCGGAGCTCACTGCAGGGACACTTTTGCCGGCTGATCGGGAAATATTCGATTCGCGCACCCGAAGTAGGCAAAATTTCGGATTCGACGCGAATCGAATATTTCCTGAAATTCGTATCGAATTCCGGTTCGCCTGGTTCGATTCGCTCATCTCTACTCATTATGCTAAGATGGCTACAGAAAGAAAAATAATCACATGGAATCTTTTGTGTTATATCTTACACTTGGATGTTATAAATTGCACTGAGTAAATGCAGCTCAAAACTAAAACTGCGTCTGTCTTCATTTCAGACTGCAAAGCAACAAAATGTGATTATTTTAAAGGGGATGGTTCTTTTCTGTACCCACTTGTACATCATCTAAACTCACTGTATTACTCCCAATAAATTATTTTTTAAATAATTTAATTCCTATAATAAATATGCTTAAAAGCAAAAAATTACTATATTGGAATAAAGATGTGTTTAATTATTATTTAACCATAAAATAGTTCACATCTATATCTATATTAAATCCCATCAGATTCAGAGTTTCTAATTCGTAGATCTAATTAATTAAATACCCTTCTTAGTATTCATATAATTAATCAAATACCCTTCTTAGTGTCCATATACTAAATATAAAAAATCAAAATATGATCAAAGTAACAAAATAAAGTCCAAAAATAATAGTAGTTTCTTCCAAAAACTGGCCATGTAAATCCAATATGTGCCGTATACCTCAAAATAAAAGAAAACTCAATAGTGCATTATCCTTACATAAATTCATCAAAATATCACAAATACTTATACCAAAAAAATTTTTTATAAAGGTCTCATGCAAAACTCATAAATTGTGCAAACACGTGGTGACCTGTGGAATATGTGTCTCACATTATTCTGAACTGTCTTACATGATACACACCTCCTACAAAAAACCTATCCCTTAAAAAAAAAGTTGAGGTCTTCTCTGTGGATCCATTCCAATTGAACCTATTTCCTCAAATGAATTGTCTGGTTTCCTAACTGTCATGGCTCTATGCCTATCAGTCAGATCTATATGCAAATATTTGAGTGAATAAAAAAAGAGATGAATTAGCAATTCTTCTGATTCAGTGATTTATGACCTGCAGAGCCTCAACATGACCAGAAGCATGGGCAGTTATACCACCTATACTACATAGCCCACAATGCTCTGTAACAACTGAGCAGATTTTCCAGTTTTCTATTTCCACCAGGTTACAATAAAAACATTTTCTAATTATCTGCTTTTTTTTTGCAAATTTTGAAAATGTTGACATTTTATTTTAAAAATCTTTCAGTTCTGTTTTTCATTGGAGAGAGGAAAACACAGGAATTGAAAGAATGAGAACCACCAATTATTCTAAAAACTATGCTTTCTGGTTTTATTTTATTTAAAGATGAGTTTAAAAATGTTTTTCAAAGGTCTGTAAAGAATTCTAACATTTCTTCTTCAAATAAATAAAATTGAGCATTCTGTTAGAAGAGCCTAGGGGGGCTTGCTCTCTGTCTCCCCCTGCAGTGGCCCCTCTGTCCTTTTAGCTTGATGTGCCTCCTGCCCTGATTGGCCAGTAGCGATATTACAGGCTGAGACACCCCCATCCAGTTCTACAGAGAATGACTGACATTCCAAATAGCAACCTTTATTATTACAACCACATTTCTGAAAACATGGTATAGTGTTATTTGTACTGATTTGTAAGCATCCCAGCAAACTACAACATTCTTTATTGCTATATTACTCTTATTTTTTCCAGATTTCAAAAATTATGCTTTGAACTTAGCCAAATATGCTGGAAATCATCAACTATTACACTATTTTGGAGTCCCCCAACAAATTCAGGCATTCAAATATGTGTATATGGTTTAAATGAATAATTGGGAATTTTTCTACCTAATTTGCTTTTACTAACAGACCAAATTAAATCATCTTATGATCATCCCTAGAAAATTGGTGGTAAATCAACGAGTGAAAATGTCCATTTTTGCATTTGTTTGTAATAGATTCCAGATATTGAATAACACCAACTGCCACCAGATTATTTTAAGCATCTGTTTTCATAGATCCCTTTATCTCCATTTCATTCAAAAACAAAAGAAAATGAAGAAAGTGGAAAAATCCACCAAAAGAGGTAAATTCAAACTGAAAAATTGCAACAGAGCGTTAATACTCAGACTTCAAAACTGAAATAATACAAGCAAAATTTATAGGGTACAGCTTATGGTACTATAGCAAGTAGAAAAAATTATTTTCAATAGAAAATTCTTTCTTATACATTTCTTATACAGTACATAAGTGAATTAAGAAATTTAGATTCAAGCCAATGTAGCATATTTAATTCAGCATAGTTTTGGAATACATGCACTTTGCTATTGTTTAGCACTTTTTTATATCTTTATTCATATGCATATTTTTGCTAATCAACACAAACAAAATACCAAGGAGCTAAATCTTATTGACCATTATCTGAAGTAGTTCCAATAGTCCTGTTGCTGTAAAAATCCACTTGAGGGCAGAAGAAGTCAAAAGGTAACACACATTCCTTAAATCTGCTACAGTGGGAAAACCGAGGCATATCTCTTATACAAGACCTCTATACAACCCACAACTTTTCGACCCTTCAGAAGAAATTTAACCTCCCCGACAACGAGCATTTCACCTACTTGAGAATAGCTCACTCCCTGCAAAAGGTAAACGTTCCACATCTTTTGAAAATTCCCACCACTGCGTATCAATTTCTTAACAAAATACAATATCCAAGAAAAGGGATTTCAACTTTCAACACATCCATAACCAGCTCACAATTTTCCCTACAGACTTACTCTCTATCCAACTGGGAGAAACTTCTCTCACAGTCAATACTACCGCACACATGGGAAAGGACCTTTAACATCACCCATAAAGCATTCCGATGTATCTCCCATTGGGAATCGTCCATGAAAATTTTGCACCAATGGTACCTAACACCAGTTAAACTCTCTTTATATTACCCTCAACGCTCATCCACTTGCTGGAGACAATGCGGAGAAACAGGATCAACTCTCCATATACTTTGGACATGTAAATCTCTCAGATCTTATTGGAACAGCGTTTTCCAATTGATCTCAACAATAACTGAAACCCCAGTAACACCAAACTCTGCCCTTGCACTCCTCCACCTTGGAATTGACAAATTCCCCAGAGACTCTCGCACTATTATTATCCATACATTAGCAGCTGCTAAGACCAACCTTACTAAATTATGGAACTCTCCCAAAATTCCCTATCTCTCTTCACTTGTAACAGACCTTAACTTCCAATGTGATATGGAAAGAAGATCAGCCCTCAACAATTCTTCATACCACAAGTTCAAACACCAATGGTCTCGATGGCTACAGAACCCAAACTGTTCAGTAAAATGCTGATAAATTAAATATATAATACTAAGACCTTTTACCCTTGACTGGTGCTTTCGCCACTCTCCCCACTCCTTTCCCCCCCCTCCCCGCCTTACCCTCCCATCCTTGTTCCTTACCCCCTCTATATAACATGCTCAACCATATACGGTTCCCCCCAAACCGAGCATACCTCTCAGGTCAATGCGACTCACGTGTATAAGGTCCCCAGCCAAATGGTGGGGAATTTATTTCACACAAAATGTATTGATTTTCCTGACCGTGAACTGTATTATCGTACCATGTTTTATTATCGTACCCTGTTTTACACTGGAATCTTTCAATAAAAATATTGAAACATAAAAGGTAACACACAAAATGCAGTGAAATGACCTTGAGAGTATGTATTATATGATGTCCTAATAAACACCACAGAAGATGGTGTTGATGTCTTTATAAATTACTTAGCTGTGAGTGCCAATTATGGACTAATTCCAATGCCACACATACTGTAATGCTCAACCACATGCCCAAGCAATAAACACTCTTATGGTGGTATTGAATTAATGTGCCCGGGTACCAATCTCATATAAAATCCTATGGACACTTTATTGGGTCAATAAGGGGTTAAAAGCAAAGTCCACAATGAATAAATGCTATCCACTAGGGATGGGCTGTATGTTTAAATCGAACGTTAGTTCAACTTAAACATTGGATGTTTGTGTGTTCAGCGTACAGCAATGAACAGCAAGGGCGTACGGCAGGCTGTTCACCTGCTGCACCCTGACAGTGCATTGTGATTGGCCACAGCAATGCACCTGGACACAGGTCAGGTGCAATGCTTTGGACAATCACAGCACATGATGAAATTACAAGAGGGTGGGGGTATCCCCGTCCCCTTATGACATCATCACACTATTTAAGAACTGTCATCCTGGCACAGCTGTCAGATGGAGGGAACCAGCATTGAGAGTGAAGTGGATTTTTTTCTATGGTTTGGCTGTGGTGGTGGGCATTGTGATTGACGTTGGATCTACTTTGGGGGACATTTGTTTTTAAAAAAGTACTTGGCAAAGACTGTCTTCTGTCATTTTTATACTACACTTTATTTTTTTGTGAATGAGTACCCCATAATCATTCACATGGGGGGGGTGGGATCTGGGGGCTCCCAGATTCTGTTAAGTCTCCCACCTGCAGACACCCACAACCACCGGCCATGGTTGTGGGGAAGAGGCCTTGTCCCCATCAAAATGGGGACAATGTGCTTTGGGGGCCCCCCTGCCCCAAAGCTCCCCCCCATGTTGAGGGCATGTGGCTCACTCGCCCCCCCCTTTCCTGACCTTATGGGGTGCATAGTCAGATAAGGGTCTGGTTTGAATTTTGGGGGGACCCCCATGTCATTTTTTTTTTACATTTTGGTGTGGAGGTTCCCCTCAAAATCCATACCAGAACTAAAGAGCTTGGTATGGATGGGGGGGGCCCACACCTTTTAAAAAATGTTTTAATTGACAGGCAGTGCCGGTAATTCTTTTTACATTCAGCTGTCAGAGGGTAACCCCACTCACAGCTGAATCAATAAACAATGTGTTTAGTAGCTGTGCAGTATCTTACCGCCTACTCAGATGTGGTAAGATACCACTTAGTGAATTGTCCCCTCTATTCGAAGTTCGTGGTCGCACTTTCGTTATGTTCGAATTTTCGACTGCAAACCGAACAGGGGAGTATTTGGCCCATCACTAGTATTCACATAAAAGCCTGGTGCTTACACTGGTTTCCGTGGTGTGCAGTGGATGAAAAGCATTTAGAAACCAGTGGGACTCCTGTCTGAGGTGCACTCTTACAAATAACTTGACCAGCGGATAGAATGTGGCAAGATCCATGCTCCCTGGAAGATGAGAGTTGCGAAAGCTGCAGCATTCAAGTCAGCGGGGACACTAGTGCATTACTGCTAACAGAAAGTCCTCAGGCGGCCATATTACCAGCGTCCATAGTGCCAGTAAGCATACAGGGTCTGTAAGATGACATGTTTCAAGGTCTTACCTCTTTTTCAAATCTTGGAGAGGGAGACCAGAGCTTTTAACCGCTTTCCCGCCGCCCTATAGCAGAAATACTGCTACAGGGTGGCAGGGGTGCGCAAAATCATGTGTGTGTATATATATATATATATATATATATATATATATGTGTGTGATTTTGTATTTCTGGGTAGGGGCTACCTCCATTCGTGGATGCGGCTGTCAATCACCGGGTCCCGGCCGGTGATTACCAGCCAGCGCCTGGTGATTACCAAGGATCTCCCATGGGGTGGAGGGCTGCTTTGTTTACTAGCAGTCCTCCTCCCTGTCAGCTCGGGCACACTGCTCTGGATGGCTGTGCTGTGATTAATTTACATGTATTGGGTTTTTTTCTTAACAAACACATGTTGCAAAATACATTTTGGCGTAAATTTATGATGAAATTTGATTTTTTTTTACTGGACATGTTTAATAGCAAAAAGTCAAAAATATTTGACTTTTTCTCAAAATTGTCAGTCTTTTTCTTTTATAGCGCAAAAAAACAAACAAAATGCACAGACGATCAAATACCATCAAAACCATCAAAAAGCTCAATTTGTGGGAAAAAAAGGATGTAAATTTCACTTGGGTGCAGCGTTGCATGACCGTGCAATTGTCAGTTAAATTAACGCAGCGCTGTTATGCAAAAAATGGCCTGGTCAAAAGGGGGGGTAAATCCTCAGGAAGGCAAGTGGATAATAAATAAATAGCAATATTTTTGCTAATCAAGGTCCATCCATCAGCACAAGGGCACTTTGTAATAGATTTATATAATAAGGTTTCATAAACCTTGAGGTTCACATCATTTGGACTAGGACATTTTACGATTATTATTTATAATTGTTCACATTCTAGCACTTTAAACCAACAAGGTTCATTTAATTACAGTTACTTTATTGTAAATCAGTTTGTTGGATGCACAAATTTTAGCTCTGTTTTTATTATATATATAAATGTATGTACTGTATATATATATATATATATATATATATCTAAGGAGACATGTTTGATCAGACTGCTGGAGTTTTCATATTTATAGGGTGCAGGTATAAAAGGCTATATCCAAACAACAGCTGCCAACTTGCCCATTGGTCAATAGAAATACCTACCTCTTCTCATCATTATGTTAGGCATAAACTACCCTAAATACAACTCCAACCAAAGAAAAAAAACCTAATCAGCCTAATGAGTAATATTGTGAGTTTCCACCTTGATGCGACATCAGTTTAGCCTAAATGACTTTGCTCTCCCCTAATATTCACCAATGAAATTAATAAATGTAACTGTCTAATATTTAAAACACTGCATGTATTCTTGTCATTTAGTCTTAAAAATAATCTGCATTTCTTTTTTCTCCCTGGAATCAATTTTTAAGTGGAAAACAATAAACAGCATAAAGTACAGTTGCAAGAAAAATTATGTGAACCCCTTGGGATTACGTGGAGTTTTGCATGAATTGGGCATAAAATGTCTCTGAACGTCATCTAAGTCAGAAAAATAGAAGAACACAGTCTACTGAACATAATACTACACAAACATTAGATGTTGCCATGGTTTAATTGCACATAACATGTAAACATTCACAGTTCAGGGAGGAAAAAGTATGTGAGGCCCAAGCTTAATGACTTCTCCCAGAGCTAATTGGAGCCAGGAGTGAGCCAACCTTGACTCCAATCAGTGTGATGATATTGGATGTGTTGCTGACAGCTGTCCTGCCCTTAAAAAACACACACCTGTTTTGGGTTTACTGGTTTCAAGAAGCATGTCTGATGTGAACCATGCCTCGCAGAAAAGAGCTCTCAGAAGACCTATGATCAAGAATTGTTGAGTTGCATGAAGCTGGAAAGGGTTACAAAAGTATCTCCAAAAGCCTTGATGTGCACGTGTCCACGGTAAGACAGACTGTCTACAAATGGAGAAAGTTTAGCACTGTTGCTACTCTCCCTAGGCGTGGTCGTCCTGTAAAAATGACTGCAAGAGCACAGCGCAGAATGCTGCACGAGGTAAAGAAGAATCGCAGAGTGTCAGCTAAAGACCTTCAGAAATCTCTGGCACATGCTAACATTTTTGTTGACACATCTACAATAAGGAAAACATTAAACAAGAATGAAGTACATGGGAGGACACAACGGAGGAAGCCATTGCTGTCCAAAAAGAATATTGCAGCACGTTTGAAGTTTGCCAAAGAGCACCTGGATGTTCCACAGCACTACTGGCAAAATATACTGTGGACAGATGAAACCAAGATTGAGTTGTTTGGGAAGAACACACAACACTATGTGTGGAGAAAAAAAGGCACAGCACACCAACATCAAAACCTCATCCCCACTGTAAAACATGGCGGAGGGAGCATCATGGTTTGGGGCTGCTTTGCTGCTTTGCTGCCTCAGGGCCTGGATGGATTGTTGTCATTGATGGGAAAATGAATTCCAGAGTTTATCAAGACATTTTGCAGGAAAACGTACGACCATCTTTCCGCCAACTGAAGCTCCGCAGAGGATGGGTGATGCAACAGGACAATGACCCAAAGCATACAAGTAATTCAACAAAACAATGGCTGCAACAGCACAGAATACGCCTTCTGGAGTGGCCCAGTCAGAGTCCTGACCTCAACCCGATTGAAATGCTGTGGCATGACTTTAAGAGAGCGATTCACACCAGACATCCCAAGAATATTGCTACACTGAAACAGTTTTGTGAAGAGGAGTGGTCCAAAATTACTCCAGATCATTGTGCAGGTCTGATCTGCAACTTCAGGAAACGTTTGGTTGAGGTTATTGCTGCCAAAGGAGGGTCAACCAGTTATTAAGTCCCAAGGTTCACATACTTTTTCCTCCCTGCAATATGAATGTTTACATGTTATGTGCAATTAAACCATGGCAACATCTAATGTTTGTGAGGTATTATGTTCAGCAGACTGTGTTCTTCTATTGTTCTGACTTAGATGACGTTCAGAGCAGGGGCGGACTGACAACTCATGGGGCCCCCGGGCAATAGGGGATCATGGGGCCCCTGTGTCTTTGCCCAAACTCAAAAAAGCCTATGAAAAAGGTACCGGGGGTATCTCATGGGGCCCCCTACTGACCCTGGGCCCTCGGGCAGTTCCCGGGTTTCCAAATGGTCAGTCCGCCCCTGGTTCAGAGCACATTTTATGCCCAATTCATGCAAAACTCCACGTAATCCCAAGGGGTTCACATACTTTTTCTTGCAACTGTTATTTGAAAGCACCCTCAATATTGCTGTAATCTGTTTATGGGTAAAAATCCCAGGATTAAGCAATCACTAAAAAATCAAAGCTGCCAAAAAATATTGAGTAGTTATATAATATTGTCCACATATGATATTGCTTCTTCACTAGTTTACAGATATAACGTGTAATAATGTTAAAAGAGATGAAAGAATATGTAAACCCAACATTTCATATTACTGATAAGCCTTCTGTATCATGTACTTGTAAGTAAAACGTATCCTGTTCTCTTTGTATTGCTTCCATTGTGTGTATACCTGGTATTCCTGCCAGTCCCTTTGCTTTCCAATTAAAAACTGAGCACATTAGGCAGGAGAGCACAGCTGGGAGCTAATCTAATAATCTGACTTGTACTGACACCTCCCACCCCCCTTGCAGTCCATTGCAACCATTCACTGGGAAGATCAGAATGCTACTGTTTCTCCATCCCTAACTCTTATGCAGCTGAGAACAGAGGGTATGTGATCTTTAATTTCCATTTTAAAATGCATGGGTTGTTTTACAAGATGAGGGTTTACATATACTTTAAATAGCCAATATATTTTGCACAGAATAAAAATTCTGCAACTGAAAAGTAGAAAACCAAATAAATAATTTTGTGTTAAACTGGCAAGTCTGGTAATTGAAAGGACAGAATATACTGTATATATATATATATATATATATACAAGGAGAAGCCAGGAGAAGCCTTTAATATTGTGTATGATTACTTTATTATCCGTCCCACAGCTACACCTAAAATAGCTGTGTCTTAACTGGCTTAGCCCATGGTTTTACAGGAAGAAGGGAAGTATGTTCGGACCTGTTGTGTTAGCGAGTAGGAGTGAGTGGGTGTAATTATTTTATATCTGATACCCACCCTGTATAATATTACATAAATCACAATCCTTCATCTGTCTTCTTACATTTTTACAAATCTGAACTCCAGGCAAACAGCTAAATGCACAGTTATACATTGAAAACACATAAATACAAATACATTATTGTCAACAGTTTACTAATCCATTCAACACTGGGTTTAGGCTAGATTTAGATATGTGGTTTGGGGGGTTAAAAAAAATGTGTGGTTGAGCCACATTTTTACTGCTCTCCAGCCATCCCCCTTAAGCTGCAATAGGTAGCAGACAGAGTGTTTTCTTGGTGTGGACACAATGCTTCACTCCAGCGACAAAATCTACCCAACATGTAGTGATTGGGGAGCAGCAAGCATGCTGAACACAACACATTCAGACAAGGGGGGAAGCTCTGCAAAACTCCCACAACCGCATGAAATGCAAGTGGTTGCAGTGCCGGTAAAAATGGTGCTAAACCAGGCAGTGAGTAGGCTTCGCATTGCCTCCTCACCACCTGTCAATGACCTCTGAGGCAAGATCCAAACACGGAGAGGTAGATTTAGATACACGTCCCAGTAAGACAGAAGAGCCAGGATGGTGACCTCACTTTTCTCGACTACCGATATGCAATACAGTCTGGTCACCTTCCTGCTCCTAGACTGTGATTGAAGAAGAAATGTGGTGCCTGTAGGTTATGGCATAGTCTGAATGAAGAAGACATAAAATGCTCCTTGCTTGACAAAGCCCCAATATTAGAGTGTCTTACATTAATATACTATACATGGGCATTCCTAGGCAAGGCACATCCCCACACCCCTGCAGCTTGCCTGTCAGACATGTAGCAGAGCTAAAGGAAGCATTCCTAAGGCCTTCTAATCTCTAATATGTCATATGACAAAGCAGAGCAGAAGCTGCAAGGTGCTGCAGTGTCTGAGATCTGGTAAACACATATCAGGTTGGGAGGAAAGTCTTGATTGGGTGGGGAAATGAGCAGGGAGATTTGTTCTGGGAAGATTTTTTTGGGGGGTGGAAATTTCGCTTAGGGGGGAATTTGTGCTGGAGGAAATTTTTTATTGCTTTGGACTTTTTAAAGAAATAATTTTGTTTTGGAATGTGACCTCTGGGGCTTTAGGGTAATTGTAGCCATCTTAGCGAACTTGCAACAGCACAGTTATTACAGACATTACTCGACTGTACTTTGGACTTTAAAATATCTGTTGGGTAAATACTTTTGAACTTTGCACTAAGCAAGCTCACCGCTACACTTTTTCTGTGTATTAGATGTAAAGAAAAACTAAAAATCCTCCTGCGCTGATATGGAAATAGCCCTAATCAATAGCGGCCAACACCCAATAGTGATAACCAATCAACAAAATGAAAATTAAAATAAATGGTGCAGTGCTAACTACAAAAAACTAGTAGGAATATATATATATATATAATAATGCATAAAGTGCTAATAACAAACCAAAAATTCATATATCGATAAAGTGACTGATGGAAAAAATGGTGATATCACAAGTGAACAACACTGGTGTGAGGGTCATTTAGGTGACCTATAATGGTGATAAACACTCAAAATATACAATAAGTAAACTTGTGTAAAGTGTCCTTATTCACTCACAAAAAACCTTATAAACCAAACACTTATAAGTCCATGGATCACAAATAATAAGTGTTATTAAAACCATGCAATGTGTTAAAAGTGGTAACTTCCTGCAAGTGCCAGCACACTCTTAATCCACTCCAGCTGCAGTGCCTCCTCACCTCCTTACTGTGACCCCAAAGGGCCCAACAAGCATTCAGGATCACTCTGGATCCTTCACATCACCGGCTAATAACTCTCCAGAAAGCCAAGGATCATAAACGGTCTCCTGTTCATCATCCAATGCTTCCTCCTCTGCCCTTTATAAAGGTACTCTGTGGGGTATATTACTCACAATACCAGTGAGTAATAAAAAAAATCCTCCATAGTGTAGTATTTAATGCAGTCTTTTTATTGAAAACATAAGAATTACACTCACATGAACATGCAGTCCCTTCCTCTTGCTGTGTATGGGTATGCTGCATCCATGTGGTACTTCCTGGGTGTACTAAGATGGCGTCCTCCATCGGAAGTGCGTCACTCGTACCGGAAGCTGTGTGTCGGCGTGCCAGCTTTTGCAGCTTCCGGTATGAGTGACACACTTCCTCCAGCACAAATTCCCCCCATTTATTTTCATTTTCATTTTGCTGTGTATTAAGTACTTGATCGTTATACTCATGTCAGGAACCATGAACCAGGTGGAGATAGAAAGTACAGTTAAAATCACACCTTTAATGAAATAGCAAAAATAACACAATCAAAACAGAATCCAGGGTTTGGATACTTGAGGGGATAATCAGACAAGCCAGGGTCAGGAAATCAGAAGTCAGCATAATCAGGAATCAAAAATCAGCAACAGGAATCAGAAGAGAAATCAGCCAGATCGAGTTGTACACAGGAACACAGGCAGGAGCACACTGGAGATCATAGAACACGCAAAGGCAAGGAAGAAATGAGCTAAGCTGCTAAAATAGCAAAAAGGGCTGGACTATTGAGGCAGGTAACGGTATCCAGGTGAGTCACTGTGGAGACAACGAGTGGCTGGTAATTAACCGACAACTGAGCAGCTTCTGAGCACGGAAAGAAAAGAGCTGCTCGTTAAGTAGCAGGAACCCAGCCCTGACAACTTGGTACACTGGGAGTACAGTCACTGGGAGTACAGTGATTAGAAGAATGCACAGTATGGCACATTATATAAAGTGCAGTAGTCATGAATTTGTACAGTGGACATTATGTACTCCTGACTGCTTTTTTTTGTATATTGTCCTGTATGTGCTATATTTTACATAACACTGACTGCTATTTTCTGTATACTGTGCTGTATGTTACAGGTTGGTATGCAGTCCCACAGTCTTGCTATAAGTTGCTGATTGCCGCCAAAAAAAAATCCATTATATATACCGCCATTTGTAAATGCTATAACTTTCACTGAAACCAATGAATTAACAAGTATTGGGATTTTTTTCGCAAAGAATAGCAGAATACATTTTGGCCTAAATGTATAACGAAATTAGATTTTTCAAATATTTTTAATGGACATGTTTAATAGCAAAACGTAAAAAATAATGTTTTTTTCTCAAAATTGTCGGTCTTTTTTTATTTATAGTGCAAAAAATAAAAACCGCACAGGTGATTAAATACCACTGAAAGAAAGCTCTATTTGTGGGAGAAAAGGACGTAAATTGAATTAGGGTGCAGCATTTGTCAGTTAAAGAAACGCAAAAAATGGCCTGGTCAGGAAGGGGGATAAATCCTCTGGAGGGCAAGTGGTTAATAAAGATCACAAAAATGTACCACCATGTACATCCATCATCAATCACGTCAACTAGTGGCGTATATTCATGCCAATCACCACCCTCATCACTCGCTGACCTGCCAAAAGAAAAAAAATCACTGCCCACCGACACAATCGTACCCCAATGACTGCTCGCTTTTGACAGCTCAGATGGATGGTGGTAGATATAAATAAAGAGGCGGAATCTCCCGAATTACATCATTGAACATATTTAGACACTATCACTACCATTTTGGTCAGTGTCATCACTGGAACTCCCTTTACCAGGTAGTAGTATCAGATGGGGGTTCTGAGAAATTTAAACATTTCTAGATGGTTTTCTTGATGATCACAATCGCATACTCTTAGAATACAAACTGACACACACACACACACACACACACACACATAGAGGGTCATTAACTAAGAAGAGGTTGTACTAGATGGACCTGTGTCTTATGTAATGTTAAGCCATTGGGCTTATAAATTCATAATTATCATGTAAAGTTCACTGCAACTAAGGGGCCAAGCCAAAACCCTGAAAAACAATCCCACACCATATTTTCCCCCTCCACCAAACTTTACACTTGGCACAATGCAGTCAGGCAAGTACAGTTCTCCTGGCAACCGCCAGACACAGACACGTCTCTTGTCTCTGGGGGAATAGCGCAGTGCACATAGTGCTCATACAGAGGGTCACAGAGAATCACAGAGGTGCCGAGAGTCCACAAGCGCCCTGAGGAAAAGGCAATGGTCACTGTTGGGAAGCTCATGGGGCTCAGCAGTAGGCATGTTCACATGCCTGCTAGCATTTTAAAGTGAAACTTTAATCAAAAAATTAACTCCTGCAATGTTCAGGCTGTCGCCTTTTGTAGGTATAGCTATATAAAGCATTAAAAAGAGGTGCCCACTGTTCAAAATCCAGTAAGACACTGTCTCACCCTGCTTAGCACATGCTGTGGCGAACACTGTGCCAATCTGCGGACAGCAGATTGTATGCTGTTCTGGACTCTGAGCTTCAACAAAATGGTAGCCCCAGTCAAGAAGAAAGGAGGGAACAAGTGTGGAAGTAATTTACAACACACACTCATTTTGGTAGCATAATTATTAATGTGGAATGTATTCTCCCTGCTAAAGAAATTTTTTTATCAAGTTGTTATGGGTAAAGTTCCACTTTGAGCCAAACATAGAGGATCTGTAGTGGTGGACATCTGAGTGTGAATATATACACTGTCTTGCCAAACGTTTTGGCCTTTACACGCACTTGAATTTTAATGGCATCCCAGTCTTAGTCCATAGGGTTCAATATTGAGTTGGCCCACCCTTTGCAGCTATAACAGCTTCATCTCTTCTGGGAAGGTTGTCCACAAGGTTTAGGAGTGTGTCTATGGGAATGTTTAACCATTCTTCCAGAAGCGCATTTGTGAGGTCAGGCACTGATGTCGAACGAGAAGGCCTGGCTCGCACTATCCTCTCTAATTTATCCCAAAGGTGTTCTATTGGTTTGAGGTCAGGACTCTGTGCAGGCCAATCAAGCTCCTCCACCCCAAACTCACTTATCCATGTCTTTATGGACCTTGCTGTGTGCACTGGTGTGCAGTCATGTTGGAACAGGAAGGGGCCATCCCCAAACTGTTCCCACAAAATTGGAGTTCCCTTCACTGGAGCTAAGGGGCCAAGCCCAACCCCTGAAAAACAATCCCACACCATAATCCCCTCTCAACCAAACTTTACACTTGGCACAATGCAGTCATGCAAGTACCGTTCTCCTGGTAACCTCCAGACGCAGACATGTCCATCGGACTGCCAGACAGACAAGTGTGATTTGTCACTCTAAAGAACATGTCTCCACTGCTCTAGAGTCCAGTGGCGACGTGCTTTACACCAATGTACCTGACGCTTTGCATTACACTTGTCCTAATCTGAAGGCCACATGAAGTTTGGAGGTCTTTAGCTATTGACTCTGCAGATAGTTGGCGACTTCTGCGCACTGTGAGCTTCAGCATGCGCTGACCCCGCTCTGTCATTTTACGTGGTCTACCACTATGTGGCTGGGTTGCTGTTGTTCCCAGCTGCTTCCACTTTGTTATAATACCACTAACAGTTGACCATGGAATATTTAGAAGCAAGGGAATTTCACGGATGGACTTATTGCACAGGTGGCAACCTATCACAGTACCATGCTTGAATTCACTGAGCTCCTGAGAGCAACCCATTCTGTTACAAATGTTTGTAGAAGCAGTCTGCATGCCTAGGTGCTTGATTTTATACACCTGTGGCCATTGATGTGATTGGAGCTCCTGAATCCAAAAATTTGAAGGGGTGTCCCAATACTTTTGGCAACATAGTGTATTTTCATTCTGAGCAGTGGTGGTTTAAAAATAAACAGACATAATAACATTTTGAACAAATACATTTTCTTTAGGCAAAGAATTATAACAAATTTTTATTTCACTATAACAGCATTGACATTTATTTTAGGTCACAATTGGATAAAAAACAATTTAAAAAAATGAACATCAGCAGTAACGCATGAACAATCCCAATTTAAAAAAAAAAATCACAGTATACTAAAACAGATTACAGAAATAATTGCAATGAGACTCATTGATACCAAAATTATAATGGGTGTTTCTACACTCTCCGGCCACTTTATTAGGTACACCTTGTTAGTACCAAAAAAATATCCCCCACACTATTACACCACCATCACCATCCTGAACCATTGATACAAGGCAGGATGGATCCATGCGTTCATATTGTTTATGCCAAATTCTGACCCTACTATCTGAATGTCACAGCAACTAGTCTGCCCATTCTCCTCTGACTGGTGACATCAACAAGGCATTTTCGTCCACACAACTGCTGCTCACTGGATATTTTCTCTTTTGCGGACTGTTCTCTGTAAACCCTAGGGATGGTTGTGTGTGAAAATTCCAGTAGATTAGCAGTTTTTGAAATACTAAGACCAACCCGTCTGGCACCAACAACCCTGCCATGCTCAAAGTCACTTGAATCCCCTTTCTTCCCCATTCTGTTGCTCGGTTTGAACTTCAGCAAGTCATTTCCACCACATCTACATGCCTAAATGCACTGAGTTACTGCCATGTGATTGGCTGATTAGCAATTTGTGTTACCAAGCAATTGAACAGGTGTACTTAATAAAGTGGCCTGTGAGTGTATATTACATTCAGGCTACCTTCACACTAGCCAAATGGTAAAATGAATGGTATCCTCTGAGCGTGGGTGGTTTACCCTTTTTATTATTTTTTTTTTCTAACTGTATTGAAATGTCAAAATTAAATTTTATTTTTGTCTATCTACCACTGGAGAGCTGCAGTGTAGTGACTGGTGCTGATATTCAGTGAGCATGTCTGCATTTTTCTACAATGCGCTGCAACCAACCTGAAGGCAGTGTTGCAGCATGGACAGGGCATATAGAAAACAATTGGATTGACAATTCTATGTCTCTCTGTGGCGACTGGTGCTGATCCAGTGAGGAAAAACACCAGTCACCACATATATATAGAGGGAAGAACTACTAAAACTGGAACACTTAGAATCTGGTGTAGCTGTACATGGTAGCCAATCAGCTTTTACCTTCAGCTTGTTAAATTATGCTTTGACAATAAAACCTGGAAGCCGATTGGTTTCAATGCAGAGCTGCACCAAATTTTGTACGCTCCAGTTTTAGTAAATCTCCCTGATAATGTGAATGAGCCCTTAAAGTAAACCTTTCTTAAGAGCAATATGTCATTATGGTGACCTAAAACAGTAAGTCAGTGACCCGCAAGAAGCCTATACAAGCTTTGCTGTAGAGAGGTAATTAGAAAAGATAGCAATTAAATGAGAAGATGCAAAGGAATATATTTTGATAGCGTACTGGATGAGGGTTTAAGTAAATATTTAGATCCGTTGATATTCTAGGCTGATCTCTATATTTGATGGGTCTGAGGAGGAAGTCCCCAGAATGACAGTTGTAGGTTTGGTACAATTGAAGAGTACACCAGATGTATTGTTGACAGTTCAGTTAAATTTTTATTTGTCATAAGAGTAAAATTGATTGCCAAAGCATTTTGGAGGCTTAACAAATCCTCCTTAATCATTATTTTAAAAGAAGAGGAAAACATATTTTTTTACATTACAAGATAGTGTTTTACAGGGCTCCCCCAAAAACGAGTTTTGCCTTCAATTGTGGTAGGAATGGTCATGATTGCCGCTGCAACATTAAGGTGCAAATAAATATTTAAAGCTTAGTTTACTATTTTATATTTATATATGTGAATATCACTATATATATATATATTTAGCTTGGTATTGATTCACTAAAGAAGTACATACTTCACTTAGCTCAGTAAAGATGTATTCATTTTGTCCACATATGTCCAAAGGAAATGCCCTTTTATAAATTCCTCGGGGTATGATTTTGTGATCAAAGTGAATGCAGGTTCACTAGGCTAGATGAAATATGTGATCCTATGGTAAGTCATCCCCATTTTATCAGTTTTTACATTAATTTTTTTAATTTAAATAGAAAAATAATCTAATAATTTTCAGTTGAAGTCCAAAATGCACATCTCTGAAACCAAATATTCTATTTGTATAAAATAAAATATGTGTAAATATTTTATAAAAATCCCAATTCAAAATATTTACAAAAGTAAATAATTAATATAACAAATTCATATTTAAAAGATATCCTCTCATACATTATATTTATATGACATCAAAGTGCCACCAACCTTGCTATAACTATATGAGTAAAGCACCATTATTAGACATCAAATAGAGAAACAATAGCTATAGTGCAATTAAAACATTTGATATTGCCCCTTCACCAGTATATCTGTTGCAATTATTAAACATATTCTGGAAAGCTGGTATATTATCAGTGCAGGAAATTTTGTATACATTTGAATAATAAGAAAAAAAGATAAATTATTTCATTTGAGCCTGAGCTATGCTTGGTAAAAACGGTGACTGAAAGGGTGGTAGATGCTTTAGATCAACATTTTAGATGTTTTAGGTATCTTGGCAGTACCTATCCATATACATATATTTGAAGTCATATATATATATATATATATATGGTCTTCAAAAAGTTTCCGCACTTTTTAAAACTCTATTTATTAAGCGTTTCAAAAACAATGTGACAACTCTTATAGCAAACTGTAAGGTCAAGCACAAGGATTCCAGTGCAAAGAGAAGTGTTCTATAGCAACCAATTAGGAAAGATATTTTACAGATTTGGCTTCATTACTGTTAACCATTTTGCTGCCAGAGCCGTTTTTGCTTTTATTTGCTCATGTTTAAAAAAATAATTTTAGGCCTGAAGATTACACAAACCCCCTAACATTATATATTTTCTCAAAGCTGACACCCTAGAGAATAGAATAGTGTTAGTTCCAATTTTTTGTGTCACATGATATTACCACAAAGGTCTAGGAAACGCAAAATTTCAGTAAAAAAAACCCACTAAAGTGAATTTTAGGGCAAACAAACGCAATAAATTACCCAAATGTTTAGTAAAATATAAAAGACGAGGTTGCACAGAGTAAATAGATACCCAACATATCAAACCTTAAATTTGCGTGTGCCTGTGAGATGGCGACAAACTTCAGTACCCTATATTTTCTATATTCAATGCTTCAAAAGCCCCTACAGGTCATCAGTTTATTGTTCTGAAGGAGGTATTATGCTAGAATAATTGTTCTCACTCCGGCGTGCACATCGATATGTAACATGTGTATTGCAATCTACCTGCATTTACGTTTGTATGTGCGTATATATGGGGGGCCTCAACATTTTTTTAGGCTGGAGGATGTTATGTGCTTGGATGTAACTTTATTTTTTATCTGCAAAAAAAAAAATATATATATTTTACTTAACTTTATTTTTCATCACATAGGGGACACAAAGTCCCCTATGTGATGATTTTTAGGTGACAGATTCTCTTTAATGAGTTAAGCAGGGTCTAAAAGACCCTGCATGTCTCCTCTGGGCTCCACTGGATGTATTGCAATGTAGATTGCATTGCAATACATCTCTCCCTGAGTGGATGTGTGTCTGCTCTCCTCTCTCCTCCACCCGCCGATACCCACCATGTCGGCCCCGGGACTGCAGATGGGAATCAGAGCCCGGAATACATGGCAGGAGGCACATTACCGGGGATGTGGAAGCAATCAGGCAGCTTCCACCTGACAGACAGGAGTCTGCCTGTCATTTTTAGATGCACTCCTGGTGGCTGCAGGCACTGGATTGCGTGTAAAACCTCCCGCTGTCAGGTCCGTACGACATATGGGCCTGGCAGCGTAAGGGTTAAAGATGACCTCCAGGTAGAATTTTTTTTTAATCTAATTAAGTATTCATGAAACATTATTAAATGCAGGCATGGATTTATGGTCATGCTGAGTCTTCTTCATTGATGAATCATAGGTTGACACAAGTCTATGACCAGATTGTACTGCTTAAAGAAGAGCCAAACTATAACACTACAAATGTGAGGTAGACTGCCAATCCTACTAATATTAGGCTCTTTGGTTTACTAAGTACCTTCTGGGACACTTTGTAAATACCTGTTGGTCCTGTCAACAGAACCACTGGTTAGGCAGATAAGCACATCCTTTGATTAAGGGACAACATTTTTCCTTTTGCAGTGAAATTACTGCAGTGTTGGTACTTTTGCTGTAGCTGCATAAATGTTGGTACCTCTGATACCTCTGGTCACAGCCTTTTGGATCAACAGTACAATGATTTATCTGCAAGAGCTTTCACTTCCTAGGGATGAAGTTTCCTGCTTTGTCCCTCTCACTCCTTCAGCACTGTCTAGCAGCACGCAGTTGCATTTAACTTTTAAATTTCAACTTTTTAAAAAAAGGTACATTACATTCATTTTAGGACATTTAACACGTCAACTTGCATTACAATTGCTTGTTATGGTGGCCATACATGCTTGAATAGGTGAACGATTTATTTTCTGATTGATCTAGGAATATTCAATACATGGTCAACAACCCATTCGATCGATATACCACACATAGAGAAGTGGATTTGGATAAATAGTTAATATAGGATAGTAACTTAAAGTAGCACTTTAGGCAAAACTTTTTTTTATTTTGAATAAAGTAATGGAGAGTAATAACCCCTGTCAGTTTTGCCCTGTGTCCCATTGGGAAAATTTACCTTGACTTCGTGTCCCATAGCCAAAGCAGGAAGTGAGAAGAAATCTCTGCAAATAAGAGGAATCCCTTGCCCCCCCTTTCCCAGGTCACCAGAACTAGTGTCCTCATTGGAAGATTTCCCCTCTATTACTGTAACCACTTGCCCTCCTGAGGATTTACCCCCTTCCTGACCAGGCACTTTTTTGTGTTACAGCACTGCATTACTTTAACTGACAATTGCGCGGTCATGCAACACTGCACCCAAATTAAATTTACAACCTTTTTTTACCACGAATGGTGGTATTTTATTACCTGTGCGGTTTTTATTTTTTGTGCTATAAAAGAACCCAGCAATTTTGAGACAAAAACAATATTTTTGACTTTTTGCTATTAAACATGTCCAGTAAAAAAATTTTAAAAATCTAATTTCATCATAAATTTAGGCCTAAATGTATTCTGCTACATGTCCTTGCTAAAAAAAATTTCCAATACGTGTAAATTAATTGGTATACGTCAAAGTTATAACGTTTACAAATGGGGGTATATATACTGGCGGCGATCAGCAACTTATAACAGGACTGTGGTGGGCATTCTGACACTGGGGGGAACTGACTTGGTGTCACTAACATCCCCAGTGACACCAATACAGTAATCAGTGCTAATAAGGAGCACTAACACTGTCTAATGACACTGGGCAGGAAGAAGATAACATGTGGGTTAAGAAAGGGTTAACTGTGTGCTGTGTGACAGTAAGCTGTGTCTGTGCTTTCAACTGTAAGCACACTGCTTTGTATAGCTGTGCTAGGCAGAGCCATACAAAGCAGTGTGCTGGAGCTGACAGGGGAGAGAACTGTATTGTTTACATATAGTTTTCTCCCCCTGTCGGTAATACTTGGCGATCACCGGGTGACGGCGAGTAATCACTGGCCGGAACCTGGTGATTGACAGCCGAGGCCACAAATAGCGCACCCCTGCCACCCTTTACCAGTATTTCTGCTATATGGCAGCGGGAAAGCGGTTAATGGGGACAACCCAAAATTGTGTTTTTACTTTACTTTCACTTTTAATGAAGACAGCAATAAAACAACAATAAAAACAGGTATTTCAATCCATCTATCCAAAAGTAAAAAAAAGTTTAACCTTTAGTTATGCTTTAATTTTGCGGCTCTGTTTCCATATGCAATCTCATAGACTGATTGGTTGAAATGCAATCATATTCATGAATGAAGTATCTTGGTGCTGCCAGTCAATGCAAAAGGTTCAATAATATTTCACACTGGTTGACAAACTGAATTTGATTGAATCTCATTGAAATTGAGGATAAATCAATCAAAAGGGAAGTCATGTCTATTCGATAGTTTTGCAGATTCCATAGCTTGGATCGAATTGAACATCAATCAGATAGAGAAAACAAGCATGTACGGCCACCATATGAGCTTTTCACTATACTGTAGCTTGCAGAAACTTCAATGACCTGGAAGCGATGTTCGGACCATAGGACTGGCTGAATAGACCTAAACATTCACTGGCATTTTAAACACTGTGTATTTAGCTGTCCAACGTCAAACAGATTGTGAGTTACTAAACTTTGAAAGGTTATCTTTGCACCATTTTGATAAACCTGTCAACAATACTTTTGCGTGGGCCTATTGTTAGAAAACCTTTAAAGAACTCCAGAAAAAAAACAGACTAGCTCATTAAAAAAAAATAAACTTGGCCCAAGAGAAAACCAAATCCAAAGACTGGACAGTGAAAAAAGAATCAGCACAGTGGAGAGCTTTTCTCTCTGTCTCTGCTTTCTCTTCCTACCAGCATGCTTTTTGTCCGTACATGGACTGATTGGCTTATGGTGCCACTTCTGCTTCTATCTCTGCTGTAAAGTGATAAGAAGAAGCCAATACCAAGTCAAATTCAGTTACTTGGCCTATTTGCCTTAAAAAAAATGTATTAATAAATACAAAGATTCATTAATGTTGTATTTTATATCTGCCTGGAGTTCAGCTTAATGACAGCCTCCAGCTGTTGAACTTAATTTCACCAGAATTAGGCTGAACCAAGTACATCTCAAAGATAGAATTCGAAAGACTGTCTTGGGGTTGAGGAGAAGCCATTCTTCCTACTTCCTCAGCACAGGCTTCCTTCACAATGTTATGACTCTACTTTATTAGAATTTAAAGGCACCAATAATGTCAGCAAGGTAAGCAGTTTATAGCCAATTAGTTTATATGAAGATAATAAATCTAGCAATAAATCTTGTACAGTCTTGTCAGTAAAATGTTAGCCTCTAAGTTTAAGTATTTTCCAGTAGGTAGATTCAAAAGAAGTCATGATTTGAGACTTATCGCCATTTATTTTTAGCATTAGTTTATCCTCCTTTTTTAATGCTAAATTTGCTCTCAGCACAACGTACGAAGTATTCTTGGGATTTGTGTATGAGCCTGCAACAATGCGATTTCCGCTGGGTAAGATTTTCACTTCAATGTCAGTAGTTGTTTTATCTAGTGTATATATCTGAATATCAATCAGATAAACACCGTCAGTATTGATGCAGACTGTGGAATTATGACAATCTTTCAGTTGTCCAGGGCAATTTGTCAAGTTCCATTTCCAGTTTGGTTTGTCTGTTAAACAGAAAAACACATGTATTAAATCACAGGTAAAGCATTTGTTATCAGTGCTAAAGTACACAGGGGCTGTATAAGAAATCTGACCTATGTTAACCAAATTAAAGTATATCTAAACCCACAAACAAAACCTGAATATTTTGCAGCTTACCCGTTTTTAGATGTTATCACCGTATTTATTTTCGTTTTTCAAGCTAAGAAGTATGTTACTGGCAGGATTACCAGGTGAAAATAAAGAGAAAAAGCCTGAAAAAAATGAATGCAGCAAACACATGATTTTTTTTTAACTAATATCCACCACTCATGAGGTTGTACTGTTGTGTTATCTTTGGGGAGGGGGGGGGGGCAGGCTAACAAGTCTATAAATCTATACATCCCCTTAGTCACATATCTCATGGCATTACATAGACTATATTGCCAAAAGTATTGGGATGCCTGCCTTTACATGCACATGTTATTTAATGGCATCCATAGGGTTCAATATTGAGTTCAATATTGAGTTATCCCACCCTTTGCAGCTATAACAGCTTCAACTCTTCTGGGAAGGCTGTCCACAAGGATTAGGAGTGTGTCTATGGGAATGTTTGACCATTATTCCAGAAGTGCATTTGTGAGATCAGGCACTAATGTTGGCCGAGAAGGCCTGGCTCGCAGTCTCCGCTCTAATTCATCCCAAAGGTGTTCTTTCAGGTTAAGGTCAGGACCCTGTGCAGGCCAGTCAAGTTCTTCCACCCCAAACTCACTAATCCATGTCTTTATGGACCTTGATTTGTGCACTAGTGCAGGAACAGGAAGGGGTCATCCCCAAACTGTTCCCACAAAGTTGGGAGCATGAAATTGTTTAAAATATCTTGGTATACTGATGCCTTAAGAGCTCCCTTCACTGGAACTAAGGGGCCAAGCCCAACCCTTGAAAAACAACCCCTCACCATAACCCCCCCTCCACCGGACTTTACACTTGGCACAATGCAGTTAGGCAAGTACCGTTCTCCTGGCAACCATCAAACCCAGACAGGTACATCAGAGTGCCAGACAGAGAAGCGTGATTCATCACTCCAGAGAACACGTCTCCACTGCTCTAGAGTCCAGTGACGGCGTGCTTTACATCATTTCATCCGACGCATTGCATTGCACTTGGTGATGTAAGACTTGGATGCAGGTTCTCGGCCATGGAAACCCATTCCATGAAGATCTCTACACACTGTTGTGCTAATCTGAAGGCCACATGGATTTTGGAGGTTTTTAGCTATTGACTCTGCAGACAGTTGGCGACTTCTGCGCACTGTGCCTACGTGGCCTACCACTTTGGTGTGCTGTTGTTCTCAGTTGCTTCCACTTTGTTATAATACCACTAACAGTTGACCATGGAATAATTAGGAGCAAGGAAATTTCACGGATGGACTTATTGCACAGGTGGCAACCTATCACGGTACCATGCTTGAATTCACTGAGCTCCTGAGAGCAACCTATTCTGTCACAAATGTTTGTAGAAGCAGTCTGCATGCCTAGGTGCTTGATTTTATACACCTGTGGCCATGGAGGTGATTGGAATACCTAAATCCAATGATTTGGAGGGCTGGCCCAATAGTTTTGGCAATATAGTGTAATTACCATTTTTTCAGTTATAAAAACAGCAGTCTTGAAGCACTTTGCTACTGTGAATAAAACTTTTCTCATCTGCTATAATGCTGAAAACGAACAAACATTTTAGTACAGCATGGATAAATAGTGTAGAGCTGAAAAGGTAAATCATCCTAACTGCATAATAAATATTTCCTAATACAGCAAATTTAAAACATCCTCAAAAATGTGTAAAGCCAATATATAATCAATAAAAAGAGCAGCTTATATTTTACACTAAATTGGATAAAATATATATACATAAGTCATAAATAGTGCAAAGAGTGCAATATATATATATATTCCTTCTTTGTCATTAAAAATATGAATTCAGCAAAACCTCAAAGTCCAAAGTGCATGCTTCTTGTATTGAATATCAAACTGTAATCAGTGCATCAACAATTCTTCAATCAAATCCATCAACTCCTGTTGAAATTCACCCTTTATATGTTCTTCCACTGCATCCTCCTGTGGAAAAGCGCTTATTGCGGGCAGCCAATAGAAGTGGATGCAGATACAGCTGCTGCAAGGTTACAATTCTGACATGCGGCTGGACTAAATGCACAGATCTGAACACACTGCATTCTAGCTGCGTGCCAGAATTTTGACATGTGACTGTGTCCATGCAACTGCTATGTCTGCATTCACTTCTATGGCCTGCCTGCATGCAGCTCCAAGGTGGATGTAGACACTTCACATAGCCTTCTACATGGAGAATGGGGCTCATCACCCATCTGAATGAGCCCTGAAAGGGTTAGCTCACTTTTTCAGAAAAAATTAAAGCGTGTACTAACACCCTATACTCTTCCCACCCTTGTGGTCCCCTCTGAACCTACCTCCATGGGTGATGATCTTTCAGTGCTCACACAGTCAGGTGTAGCAGTCCAGGTATTTGAAATTCCTGCTCTTCACTCCTTCTTTCTGCAGCACTTCCAGGACAGTTCAGAACAATTCTATGCAGCCAGCACCGGCACAGAGAATCGTGCTGCTCCATCCCAGAAGCCTTGCAAAAAGAAAAGAGAGAAGAGCGAGGACACTGACAAGTCATAACCCATGGAGGTAAGTACAGGGTGGACTGGGGGGGGGCTGAGGTAGGTGTAGGGTTTTAGTTCACCTTTTAATTTTTTTCTGAAAAGGCAAACTTACATTTTAACATTGGACCTTATTAACAGAAAAAGGTCAAGCAAGGATTTTTTCCACTAAAGGGAATAATATAGAATTCCACTTATGATCCTAATGATTATTACAATTTTATTGTTTGTGTTTTATAACACTTGAGTTCTGACTAGCTTTTAATTGTCTTTATTTATGATAAAAAAACCTTTCAGTATATTGCAGACCACATACAGATGTTGCAAAATATACACAGTCACAACAGTCACAAAGGTAATGCCCTTAAATGCTCTGTGCGGATATTGTGGAATAATGCCAAGGTACTTAACAGCCATTATTTAACAATTAGTACAAATGTTGTGTAAAATAATATTAGGATTAACTAGATCTAAAGGTATTGGAATTTCATGCTTAGATAACTCATTATTCCTGAAAAGATAACTGTCATGTCAATAATGCAATGTAAAGATGAACTGAGAGTGCAAAAACTGCTGAAAATGAAATGCATCTACAGTTGTGTTCAAAATAATAGCAGTGTGTTGAAAAAAGTGAATAAAGCTCAAAATCCTTCTAATAGCTTTTATTTCCATACACACAAATGCATTGGGAACACTACACATTCTATTCCAAATCAAAACATGAAGAAAAATATATCAAATTTGTGTTGTTCCTCTAAAAAAAATTAAGAAAAATGAATATTAGACTGTTCAAAAAAATAGCAGTGTTTGTATTCTTCTTTACAAACTCAAACATTCACTATATAAACTGAAAAATGTTTGAAGATTTTGCTTTCCTTTGAATCGCTTAATGAATATTTTGTTGTATAACCACTGTTTCTGAGAACTGCTGTACATCTGTGTTGCATGGAGTCAACCAACTTCTGGCACCTGTGAACAGGTATTCCAGCCCAGGATGATTGGACTACATTCCACAGTTCTTCTCTATTTCTTGGTTTTGCCTCAGAAACTGCATTTTTGATGTCATCCCACAAGTTTTCTATTGGATTAAGATCCAGGGATTGGGCTGGCCACTCCATAACGTCAATCTTGTTGGTCTGGAACCAAGATGTTGCACGTTTACTGGTGTGTTTGGGGTCGTTATCTTGTTGGAACACCCATTTCAAGGGCATTTCCTCTTCAGCATATGGCAGCATGACCTCTTCAAGTATTCTGATGTATTCAAACTGATCCATGATCCCTGGTATGCGATAAATAGGCCCAACACCGTAGTATGAGAAACATCCCCATATCATGATGCTTGCGCAACCATGCTTCACTGTCTTCACAGTGTACTGTGGCTTGAATTCAGTGTTTAGGGGTCGTCTGACAAACTGTCTCCGGCCACTAGACCCACAAAGAACAATCTTACTTTCATCAGTTCACAAAATGTTGCGCCATTTCTCTTTAGGCCAGTCAATGTGCTCTTTGGCAAATTGTAACCTCTTCAGCACGTCTTTTTTTCAACAGTGGGACTTTGCGGGGGCTTCTTGCAGATAGCTTGGCTTCACATAGGCGTCTTCTAATTGTAACAGTACTCACAGGTAACTTTAGATCTTCTTTGATCTTCCTGGAGCTGATTGTTGGCTGAGTCCTTGCCATTTTGGCTATTCTTCTATCCATTCGAATGGTAGTTTTTCGCTTTCTTCCATGTCTTTCAGGTTTTGGTTGCCATTTTAAAGCATTTGTGATCCTTTTAGCTGAGCAGCCTATCATTTTCTGCACTTCTTTATATGTTTTCCCCTCTCCAATCAACTTTTTAATCAAGGTACGCTGTTCTTCTGAACAATGTCTGGAATGACCCATTTTCCTCAGAATTTCAGAGAGAAATGCACTGTAACCAGCATGTACAACATTTGCTGCCTTCCTTCCTTAAATAAGGGCAATAATTGCCACCTGTTTTTCAAAGAATGAATGACCTCACTAAAAGAACTCCACACTGCTATTAATTTGAACATGTCCCTTTCAATTAGTGATTCAATTACACAGAATCAGCAGCATGCATGTCATGACTGGTGGGTCTGTTGGATTTCTATTGCTCTACTACACCTGCTAGTAAATTATTTGCCGTGTAGAAATATAATTTCTACCAAAAACAGTGATTGATCAGCTTAGTGATGTCTGACTGCTATTATTTTGAACACAACTGTATGTGTATTGTTTTGGATCAGGAACTAATATGTTAAAACCCTGTTCAGTTTTTATTAAAGTCTGTGTCCCCAATGGGAATATTGTCAGCCAAGTAATGGGAAATGCAATGTTGCATTTGTCACAGAAACAGGAATGAAGTGTTGAGGAAAGTGGAACACGCGCATTGGACCTGTAAAATTATCTTATTGTATTGCTGTATTAAAGTATTGATGTAAGTAATCTGGTTCCTTAGCAGGTGACACCCCAGAGGATCTCCATTGTATCTTTAGATTGTAGAGTAATGTAACAAAAATTAAAATTGAAACATCACACCATTGCTAAGAGGTCCAGATACAACATTGTTGCCATAAACATCATGTAAACAATCAAAAGAGTATCCAGTGTGTGTGTTTTTTTTTGGGGGGGGGCCCAAAAACTCCCCCTTTTTAGGGCTTGATTACAAACAATGTGAAAAGACTAGAAGTGATCTGGACTTTTAATGGTATCTAACTTCTTTCATTGTGATTACAAGTAGAGATGAGCGAAGTATTCAAAAATTCGATTCGACTGATTCGGCGAATTAGTAGAAAAATTTCGATTCGAGTCGAATATATTCGCTGTGAATTTAACTTAAAAAAGGGTGTTTCTAGGCTTCAGAGAGACTTAATATTAGTGCTGAACACTGTACCTTTAATTTAAATGCCCTTGGAGTCTGCTGGGGAAGAGAAATAATACTGTCAGGCAGTATGACATGCAGATGAGTGCCGTCGATCTTAGAATCACCGCACACTTCACTCATTTGGCCAGTCACGGGGCCAAAACCAGAGTGTGGAGCCACAGTGTGGCGGTGGAGGCAGCAGCAATGGGAGGCCATACAGCACCCTATGACAAAAATGGAAACCACCAGCAGTGTGAGGAGACCTGAAAGTGGCACATGGCAGAGTGTGGCGATAGAGACAGCAGCAATGGGAGGCCGTACAGGGACCCATGACACACTCTGGACCTGGCAGCAGCATGAGGAGGCGGTACAGGGGCCCATGGCAGATTACGGGCCTGGCAGCAGCATGAGGAGTCGGTACGGGGGCCCATGGCAGATTACAGGCCTGGCAGCAGCAATGGGAGGCCGTACAGGGACCCATGACACACTCTGGACCTGGCAGCAGCATGAGGAGGCGGTACAGGGGCCCATGGCAGATTACGGGCCTGGCAGCAGCATGAGGAGTCGGTACGGGGGCCCATGGCAGATTACAGGCCTGGCAGCAGCAATGGGAGGCCGTACAGGGACCCATGACACAATCTGGACCTGGCAGCAGCATGGGGAGGCGGTACAGGGGCCCATGACAGATTACGGGCCTGGCAGCAGCATTTGGAGTCGGTACGGGGGCCCATGACACACTCTGGACCTGGCAGCAGCATGAGGAGGCGGTACAGGGGCGCATGACAGATTACGAGCCTGGCAGCAGCAACTTGGACAGGAGGACGTTCAGTTTCTGCACCGTCTGGTGCGTGCTCGCAAACTGTTGTCTCTTGGAAACGGATTCCAAGAAAGACTGCTGACGGAATCCGTGAAGAGGAGTAGCAGGAGAAGGAGCATCTGAACGAGCGGAATATGCCAACAAGCGACAACAGGGGCCCATGACAGATTACGGGCCTGGCAGCAGCATGAGGAGTCGGTACGGGGGCCCATGGCAGATTAGGGGCCTGGCAGCAGCTATGGGAGGCCCGTAATCTGCCAGCACCCTATGACAAAAAATGGAACCCACCAGCAGTGTGAGGAGACCTGAAAGTGGCACATGGCAGAGTGTGGCGATGGAGACAGCAGCAATGGGAGGCCGTACAGGGACCCATGACAGACTCTGGACCTGGCAGCAGCATGAGGAGGCGGTATAGGGGCCCATGGCAGATTAGGGGCCTGGCAGCAGCTATGGGAGGCCCGTAATCTGCCAGCACCCTATGACAAAAAATGGAATACACCAGCAGTGTGAGGAGACCTGAAAGTGGCACATGGCAGAGTGTGGCGATGGAGACAGCAGCAATGGGAGGCCGTACAGGGACCCATGAGAGACTCTGGACTTGGCAGCAGCATGAGGAGGCGGTATAGGGGCCCATGGCAGATTAGGGGCCTGGCAGCAGCTATGGGAGGCCCGTAATCTGCCAGCACCCTATGACAAAAAATGGAACACACCAGCAGTGTGAGGAGACCTGAAAGTGGCACATGTTTGGGGCATGATTCATGGCGGATTTAGTCAGTTGTGTCAGGAACTGGTGGTTTGAAATCCAGACTAATCCACGCCTGATTCATTTTCACAAACGTCAGTCTCTCCACACTTTGGGTGGACAGTCGTGTCCTCCGCGGAGTTGCAATACCTCCTGCCGCACTAAACACGCGCTCCGATGCCACGCTACTGGCCGGGCATTACAGCCTTTCAAGGGCAAATTCAGCTAGTTGGGGCCAAAGGTCAAGTTTCGTTGCCCAGTAGTCAAGGGGATTGTCTACCTCGGTTGGCAGGGTGCTGTCCAAGTAGGCCTAAGCCTGTTGTTTGAGGTCCTGCTCCAGGTCCACCTGATGCTGCTGCTGCTGCTGCTGCTGCTGCTGCTGCTGCGGCTGGTTAGTAGTTTCCTCACTGCGCTGGTGAAGAAAGCTACTCATCATCGACTGCAGACTGAGGCAGCCGCTGCTGGTGGAGCTGCCACTGCTCCTACCACCCCACCCCTCCCCTGCTGCCATGGCAGCGGAACGCGAGCGCACAGGGCCCACAGTGTCTGAGGATGGACGTTGGCGCAGACAGGCAGAGACCAGCTGACTACATAGGTGTTTTTTATAGTACGTTATTTTGGCCTCCCTCTCAGCAGGTGTGAAAAAGGCCACCATTTTTGAACGGTAGCGAGGGTCCAACAAGGTGGACAGCCAAAAGTCATCCCTCTGTCTGATGGTTATTATTCGGCTGTCGCTACGCAAGCAAGCGAGCATGCTATGGGCCATTTGTGCCAAGGAATGCGAGGGACTCCCTGCCTCCATCTCCACAGCATACTGCCACGGTGCGTCTGGGTCCTCTGTCTCCTCCTCCTCCTCCTCTACCAGATGCTCCTGCTCCTCCACTCCTGTCCGCTGAGTGGAAAAACCACCCATTTCACTCAATAATTCCTGAGCACCAATGTCCTCCTCTACCTCCTCCTCTTCTTCCTGTCCTGCCCCCACAGGGGTCATGTGGCGTTGAGATCTGTGCGCCACGTCTACCGCACCCTGACCAGCCATTGTTAACAGCATTTGTTCCAGGACGTGCAACAGAGGAATGACGTCGTTCATCCCATAGTCCTGCCGACTCACGAATAGCGTGGCCTTCTCAAAGGGCCTGAGCAAGCGCAGGTGTCACGCATGAGCTGCCAATGGCTGACATCTAAGTTACACAGGGAGTACCTTTATCCGCTTTTAACATCAGGAAATCGGTGATGGCCTTTCGCTGTTCGTAAAGGCGGTCTAACATATGTAGGGTTGAATTCCACCTTGTTGCAACGTCACAGCATGAGGAGTCGGTACGGGGGCCCATGGCAGATTACGTGCCTGGCAGCAGCAATGGGAGGCCCGTAATCTGCCAGCACCCTATGTCAAAAAATTCAACACACCAGCAGTGTGAGGAGACCTGAAAGTGGCACATGGCAGAGTGTGGCTATGGAGACAGCAGCAATGGGAGGCCGTACAGGGACCCATGACACACTCTGGACTTGGCAGCAGCATGAGGAGGCGGTATAGGGGCCCATGGCAGATTAGGGGCCTGGCAGCAGCAATGGGAGGCCCGTAATCTGCCAGCACCCTATGTCAAAAAATTCTACACACCAGCAGTGTGAGGAGACCTGAAAGTGGCACATGGCAGAGTGTGGCGATGGAGACAGCAGCAATGGGAGGCCGGACAGGGACCCATGACAGACTCTGGACCTGGCAGCAGCATGAGGAGGCGGTATATAGGGGCCCATGGCAGATTAGGGGCCTGGCAGCAGCTATGGGAGGCCCGTAATCTGCCAGCACCCTATGTCAAAAAATTCAACACACCAGCAGTGTGTGAGGAGACCTGAAAGTGGCACATGGCAGAGTGTGGCGATGGAGACAGCAGCAATGGGAGGCCGTACAGGGACCCATGAGAGACTCTGGACCTGGCAGCAGCATGAGGAGGCGGTATATAGGGGCCTATGGCAGATTAGGGGCCTGGCAGCAGCTATGGGAGGCCCGTAATCTGCCAGCACCCTATGTCAAAAAATTCTACACACCAGCAGTGTGTGAGACCTGAAAGTGGCACATGGCAGAGTGTGGCGATGGAGACAGCAGCAATGGGAGGCCGTACAGGGACCCATGACAGACTCTGGACCTGGCAGCAGCATGAGGAGGCGGTATATAGGGGCCTATGGCAGATTAGGGGCCTGGCAGCAGCTATGGGAGGCCCGTAATCTGCCAGCACCCTATGTCAAAAAATTCTACACACCAGCAGTGTGTGAGGAGACCTGAAAGTGGCACATGGCAGAGTGTGGCGATGGAGACAGCAGCAATGGGAGGCCGTACAGGGACCCATGACAGACTCTGGACCTGGCAGCAGCATGAGGAAGCGGTATATAGGGGCCTATGGCAGATTAGGGGCCTGGCAGCAGCTATAGGAGGCCCATAATCTGCCAGCACCCTATGTCAAAAAATTCAACACACCAGCAGTGTGAGGAGACCTGAAAGTGGCACATGGCATGAGACACTGTGGACCTGGCAGCAGCATGAGGAGGCGGTATATAGGGGCCCATGGCAGATTAGGGGCCTGGCAGCAGCAATGGGAGGCCCGTAATCTGCCAACACCCTATGTCAAAAAATTCTACACACCAGCAGTGTGTGAGGAGACCTGAAAGTGGCACATGGCAGAGTGTGGCGATGGAGACAGCAGCAATGGGAGGCCGTACAGGGACCCATGAGAGACTCTGGACCTGGCAGCAGCATGAGGAGGCGGTATATAGGGGCCCATGGCAGATTAGGGGCCTGGCAGCAGCAATGGGAGGCCCGTAATCTGCCAGCACCCTATGTCAAAAAATTCAACACACCAGCAGTGTGTGAGGAGACCTGAAAGTGGCACATGGCAGAGTGTGGCGATGGAGACAGCAGCAATGGGAGGCCGTACAGGGACCCATGACAGACTCTGGACCTGGCAGCAGCATGAGGAGGCGGTATATAGGGGCCCATGGCAGATTAGGGGCCTGGCAGCAGCTATGGGAGGCCCGTAATCTGCCAGCACCCTATGTCAAAAAATTCAACACACCAGCAGTGTGTGAGGAGACCTGAAAGTGGCACATGGCAGAGTGTGGCGATGGAGACAGCAGCAATGGGAGGCCGTACAGGGACCCATGAGAGACTCTGGACCTGGCAGCAGCATGAGGAGGCGGTATATAGGGGCCTATGGCAGATTAGGGGCCTGGCAGCAGCTATGGGAGGCCCGTAATCTGCCAGCACCCTATGTCAAAAAATTCTACACAGCAGCAGTGTGTGAGACCTGAAAGTGGCACATGGCAGAGTGTGGCGATGGAGACAGCAGCAATGGGAGGCCGTACAGGGACCCATGACAGACTCTGGACCTGGCAGCAGCATGAGGAGGCGGTATATAGGGGCCTATGGCAGATTAGGGGCCTGGCAGCAGCTATGGGAGGCCCATAATCTGCCAGCACCCTATGTCAAAAAATTCTACACACCAGCAGTGTGTGAGGAGACCTGAAAGTGGCACATGGCAGAGTGTGGCGATGGAGACAGCAGCAATGGGAGGCCGTACAGGGACCCATGACAGACTCTGGACCTGGCAGCAGCATGAGGAGGCGGTATATAGGGGCCTATGGCAGATTAGGGGCCTGGCAGCAGCTATGGGAGGCCCATAATCTGCCAGCACCCTATGTCAAAAAATTCTACACACCAGCAGTGTGTGAGGAGACCTGAAAGTGGCACATGGCAGAGTGTGGCGATGGAGACAGCAGCAATGGGAGGCCGTACAGGGACCCATGACAGACTCTGGACCTGGCAGCAGCATGAGGAGGCGGTATATAGGGGCCCATGGCAGATTAGGGGCCTGGCAGCAGCAATGGGAGGCCCGTAATCTGCCAACACCCTATGTCAAAAAATTCTACACACCAGCAGTGTGTGAGGAGACCTGAAAGTGGCACATGGCAGAGTGTGGCGATGGAGACAGCAGCAATGGGAGGCCGTACAGGGACGCATGAGAGACTCTGGACCTGGCAGCAGCATGAGGAGGCGGTATATAGGGGCCTATGGCAGATTAGGGGCCTGGCAGCAGCTATGGGAGGCCCGTAATCTGCCAGCACCCTATGTCAAAAAATTCAACACACCAGCAGTGTGTGAGGAGACCTGAAAATGGCACATGGCAGAGTGTGGCGATGGAGACAGCAGCAATGGGAGGCCGTACAGGGACCCATGAGAGACTCTGGACCTGGCAGCAGCATGAGGAGGCGGTATATAGTGGCCTATGGCAGATTAGGGGCCTGGCAGCAGCTATGGGAGGCCCGTAATCTGCCAGCACCCTATGTCAAAAAATTCTACACACCAGCAGTGTGTGAGGAGACCTGAAAGTGGCACATGGCAGAGTGTGGCGATGGAGACAGCAGCAATGGGAGGCCGTACAGGGACCCATGACAGACTCTGGACCTGGCAGCAGCATGAGGAAGCGGTATATAGGGGCCTATGGCAGATTAGGGGCCTGGCAGCAGCTATAGGAGGCCCATAATCTGCCAGCACCCTATGTCAAAAAATTCAACACACCAGCAGTGTGAGGAGACCTGAAAGTGGCACATGGCATGAGACACTGTGGACCTGGCAGCAGCATGAGGAGGCGGTATATAGGGGCCTATGGCAGATTAGGGGCCTGGCAGCAGCTATGGGAGGCCCATAATCTGCCAGCACCCTATGTCAAAAAATTCTACACACCAGCAGTGTGTGAGGAGACCTGAAAGTGGCACATGGCAGAGTGTGGCGATGGAGACAGCAGCAATGGGAGGCCGTACAGGGACCCATGACAGACTCTGGACCTGGCAGCAGCATGAGGAGGCGGTATATAGGGGCCCATGGCAGATTAGGGGCCTGGCAGCAGCAATGGGAGGCCCGTAATCTGCCAACACCCTATGTCAAAAAATTCTACACACCAGCAGTGTGTGAGGAGACCTGAAAGTGGCACATGGCAGAGTGTGGCGATGGAGACAGCAGCAATGGGAGGCCGTACAGGGACCCATGAGAGACTCTGGACCTGGCAGCAGCATGAGGAGGCGGTATATAGGGGCCTATGGCAGATTAGGGGCCTGGCAGCAGCTATGGGAGGCCCGTAATCTGCCAGCACCCTATGTCAAAAAATTCAACACACCAGCAGTGTGTGAGGAGACCTGAAAGTGGCACATGGCAGAGTGTGGCGATGGAGACAGCAGCAATGGGAGGCCGTACAGGGACCCATGAGAGACTCTGGACCTGGCAGCAGCATGAGGAGGCGGTATATAGGGGCCCATGGCAGATTAGGGGCCTGGCAGCAGCTATGGGAGGCCCGTAATCTGCCAGCACCCTATGTCAAAAAATTCAACACACCAGCAGTGTGTGAGGAGACCTGAAAGTGGCACATGGCAGAGTGTGGCGATGGAGACAGCAGCAATGGGAGGCCGTACAGGGACCCATGAGAGACTCTGGACCTGGCAGCAGCATGAGGAGGCGGTATATAGGGGCCTATGGCAGATTAGGGGCCTGGCAGCAGCTATGGGAGGCCCGTAATCTGCCAGCACCCTATGTCAAAAAATTCTACACACCAGCAGTGTGTGAGGAGACCTGAAAGTGGCACATGGCAGAGTGTGGCGATGGAGACAGCAGCAATGGGAGGCCGTACAGGGACCCATGAGAGACTCTGGACCTGGCAGCAGCATGAGGAGGCGGTATATAGGGGCCTATGGCAGATTAGGGGCCTGGCAGCAGCTATGGGAGGCCCGTAATCTGCCAGCACCCTATGTCAAAAAATTCTACACACCAGCAGTGTGTGAGGAGACCTGAAAGTGGCACATGGCAGAGTGTGGCGATGGAGACAGCAGCAATGGGAGGCCGTACAGGGACCCATGAGAGACTCTGGACCTGGCAGCAGCATGAGGAGGCGGTATATAGGGGCCTATGGCAGATTAGGGGCCTGGCAGCAGCTATGGGAGGCCCGTAATCTGCCAGCACCCTATGTCAAAAAATTCAACACACCAGCAGTGTGTGAGGAGACCTGAAAGTGGCACATGACAGAGTGTGGCGATGGAGACAGCAGCAATGGGAGGCCGTACAGGGACCCATGAGAGACTCTGGACCTGGCAGCAGCATGAGGAAGCGGTATATAGGGGCCTATGGCAGATTAGGGGCCTGGCAGCAGCTATAGGAGGCCCATAATCTGCCAGCACCCTATGTCAAAAAATTCAACACACCAGCAGTGTGAGGAGACCTGAAAGTGGCACATGGCATGAGACACTGTGGACCTGGCAGCAGCATGAGGAGGCGGTATATAGGGGCCCATGGCAGATTAGGGGCCTGGCAGCAGCTATGGGAGGCCCGTAATCTGCCAGCACCCTATGTCAAAAAATTCTACACACCAGCAGTGTGTGAGGAGACCTGAAAGTGGCACATGGCAGAGTGTGGCGATGGAGACAGCAGCAATGGGAGGCCGTACAGGGACCCATGAGAGACTCTGGACCTGGCAGCAGCATGAGGAGGCGGTATATAGGGGCCTATGGCAGATTAGGGGCCTGGCAGCAGCTATGGGAGGCCCGTAATCTGCCAGCACCCTATGTCAAAAAATTCAACACACCAGCAGTGTGTGAGGAGACCTGAAAGTGGCACATGGCAGAGTGTGGCGATGGAGACAGCAGCAATGGGAGGCCGTACAGGGACCCATGAGAGACTCTGGACCTGGCAGCAGCATGAGGAAGCGGTATATAGGGGCCTATGGCAGATTAGGGGCCTGGCAGCAGCTATAGGAGGCCCATAATCTGCCAGCACCCTATGTCAAAAAATTCAACACACCAGCAGTGTGTGAGGAGACCTGAAAGTGGCACATGGCAGAGTGTGGCGATGGAGACAGCAGCAATGGGAGGCCGTACAGGGACCCATGAGAGACTCTGGACCTGGCAGCAGCATGAGGAAGCGGTATATAGGGGCCTATGGCAGATTAGGGGCCTGGCAGCAGCTATAGGAGGCCCATAATCTGCCAGCACCCTATGTCAAAAAATTCAACACACCAGCAGTGTGTGAGGAGACCTCAAAGTGGCACATGTTTGAGGCATGATTCATGGCGGATTTAGTCAGTTGTGTCAGGAACTGGTGGTTTGAAATCCAGACTAATCCACGCCTGATTCATTTTCACAAACGTGAGTCTCTCCACACTTTGGGTGGACAGTCGTGTCCTCCGCGGAGTTACAATACCTCCTGCCGCACTAAACACGAGCTCCGATGCCACGCTACTGGCCGGGCATGACAGCCTTTCAAGGGCAAATTCAGCTAGTTGGGGCCAAAGGTCAAGTTTCGTTGCCCAGTAGTCAAGGGGATTGTCTACCTCGGTTGGCAGGGTGCTGTCCAAGTAGGCCCAAGCCTGTTGTTTGAGGTCCTGCTCCAGGTCCACCTGATGCTGCTGCTGCGGCTGGTTAGTAGTTTCCTCACTGCGCTGGTGAAGAAAGCTACTCATCATCGACTGCAGACTGAGGCAGCCGCTGCTGGTGGAGCTGCCACTGCTCCTACCACCCCACCCCTCCCCTGCTGCCATGGCAGCGGAACGCGAGCGCACAGGGCCCACAGTGTCTGAGGATGGACGTTGGCGCACAAAGGCAGAGACCAACTGACTACATAGGTGGTTTTTATAGTACGTTATTTTGGCCTCCCTCTCAGCAGGTGTGAAAAAGGCCACCATTTTGGAACGGTAGCGAGGGTCCAACAAGGTGGACAGCCAAAAGTCATCCCTCTGTCTGATGGTTATTATTCGGCTGTCGCTACGCAAGCAACCGAGCATGCTATGGGCCATTTGTGCCAAGGAATGCGAGGGACTCCCTGCCTCCATCTCCACAGCATACTGCCACGGTGCGTCTGGGTCCTCTGTCTCCTCCTCCTCCTCCTCTACCAGATGCTCCTGCTCCTCCACTCCTGTCCGCTGAGTGGAAAAACCACCCATTTCACTCAATAATTCCTGAGCACAAATGTCCTCCTCTACCTCCTCCTCTTCTTCCTGTCCTGCCCCCACAGGGGTCATGTGGCGTTGAGATCTGTGCGCCACGTCTACCGCACCCTGACCAGCCATTGTTAACAGCATTTGTTCAAGGACGTGCAACAGAGGAATGACGTCGTTCATCCCATAGTCCTGCCGACTCACGAATAGCGTGGCCTCCTCAAAGGGCCTGAGCAAGCGGCAGGTGTCACGCATGAGCTGCCAATGGCTGACATCGAAGTTACACAGGGGAGTACCTTTATCCGCTTGTAACATCAGGAAATCGGTGATGGCCTTTCGCTGTTCGTAAAGGCGGTCTAACATGTGTAGGGTTGAATTCCACCTTGTTGCAACGTCGCAGATCAGGCGATGCTGTGGAATTCCGTTCTGCCGCTGCAGCTCAAGGAGGGTGTGCTTTGCGGTGTAGGAATGGCTGAAATGCATGCAAAGTTTACGTGACATTTTAAGGATGTCTTGCAGTGGGATGGTGGATTTTAAGAACCGCTTGACAACCAGATTGAACACGTGAGCCATGCATGGCGCATGGCACAACCTTCCTTGACGCAGAGCAGACACCATGTTCTTTCCGTTGTCGGTCAACATGGTTCCGATTTTCAGTTTGCGCGGAGACAGCCATCTGTCGATTTCTCTGTTCATTACACTCAGAAGTTCCTCCCCTGTGTGACTACGTTCGCCAAGGCATACCAGGTGCAGAACAGCGTGACACCGTTGCGCCCTGCACATGTGATATGCCGGTCGGGTAATGGGACTTGGCACGGGGGTGGCGGCTGAGGACACGGCGGAAGAAGAGGTGGTAGAGGCGGACATCTTTGCCGGACCAAGGACGTGCAAACGTGGAGGCAAAAGCGGCGTGACCTGTCCAAGTTGCTGGTGCGGCTGTGACGGCACCACGTTCACCCAGTGGGCCGTAAATGACATGTACTGTCCCTGACCATAGTTACAGCTCCACACGTCGGCGCTGCCGTGCACTTTGGCAGAGACCGACATGCTCAAAGACTGGCCCACCAAGGCTGGCACTGCCTTTTTGGCGAAGAAATGACGGCTTGGCACTCTCCACCGCGGCGCGGCACAAGCCATCATTTCTCTGAAAGGTGCTGAGTCCACCACTTGGAAAGGGAGGGACTGCAGCACCAGCAACTTGGACAGGAGGACGTTCAGCTTTTGCACCGTCGGGTGCGTGCTCGCAAACTGTTGTCTCTTGGAAACGGATTCCAAGAAAGACTGCTGACGGAATCCGGGAAGAGGAGTAGCAGGAGAAGGAGCATCTGAACGAGCGGAAGATGCCAACGAGCGACAACTCCCCTCAGCAGAGGTGTTGGAGCCTTGACTGGCTGATGGAGGGCGATTGACGTCGGGTGACGGAGCAAGTAACGGAGCGGGTGATGGAGCGGGGGCTGGGGCGGGCAGAACCGCCGTATCTTTATCACGGTTTTCCCAGGCCACCAAATGGCGACGCTGCATATGCTGCCGCAACGCTGTAGTCCCAACATGGGCCCCCTGGCCACGCTTGACTTTCTGGCCACATAGTCGACATACGGCTACGTTTACTTCCTCGGGCGGCTTGACGAAAAATTGCCACACCGCCGAGTAGGAAACTTTGCCCCCGATACTCCTCACTGGCTGACTGCTGCTTCCTCCGTGCACACCGGCACCACTACTGGCCGTGGTGGTAGGCTGCAGTGGAGCTGGTGCTCTACTCCGTGGCCGTTTGGCTCCACTGACACTGCTGCGACCCTGCTGCTGTCTCCTGGGCAACCCACCGACTGTTTTGCTCGCTGCCAAGCTGCCACCCTCTTCTCCTGATGATGCGGAAGAAATTGCCTGATGACGACGAGGCTGCCAAGTGCGATCAACCTCCTCATCATCAAGTAGGGTCTCCGCCTCACTACTAGCCCCCTCGGCTGCGTCTGGGTCAGGAGACAGACCTGTCTCTAGACCGGCTACCGAGCCACTCTCCTCGCCACTACTTCTTCGCCTGGCTGCTGAAAAGGCGGATGTCTCCCCCCGTTCCTGACCGCCCTCTGTTAGCTCTTCCTCACTGTACAGTGGGGCTGAGCCCACAGCATGCGATACTTCGCTTGGTGAGGGAACACCAAAGGACAGGGGCAGGTAGAGGACACGTGATTTCAGTGGGCTTGGTCCCGGGCCATGCCAACTAACGGTTGTGTCTGACGTACCCACCGACCGTTGGCTGTAGGTGTCAGAGGTGACCTGGGAAGAGGAAGACGACCGAGCCAACCAATCGACGACGGCAGGGTTGTCGGTGGAGACACGACCGCTGGATGACACCGGGAGCACTGGCCTCTGGCTGCGAATAGTGCTGCCTCGACCCCTTCCTCTGCTGCCACGTCTGCTCGCTCCTAAAACATTGCCTCCTCTGCCACTCCTCTGCATGTTGTCTGACATACTCTTTAATTAAACGATTATGTGTCCCTGAGTAACAATTCTGTGTCCCTGAGTAACAATTCTGTGTCTGTGCGAGTAACAATTCTGTGGCCCTAAGTAACAGTTCTGTGGCCCTCAGTAACAATTCTGTGTCCCTGATTAACGTTTCTGTGGCCCCAAGTAACAGTTCTGTGGCCCTCAGTAACAATTCTGTGTCTGTGCGAGTAACAATTCTGTGTCTGTGCGAGAAACAATTCTGTGGCCCTAAGTAACAGTTCTGTGGCCCTCAGTAACAGTTCTGTTTCCCTGAGTAACAATTCTGTGTCTGTGCGAGTAAGAATTCTGTGTCTGTGCGAGTAACAATTCTGTGGCCCTAAGTAACAGTTCTGTGGCCCTCAGTAACAGTTCTGTGGCCCTGAGTAACAATTCTGTGTCTGTGCGAGTAACAATTCTGTGTCTGTGCGAGTAACAATTCTGTCTGTGCGAGTAACAATTCTGTGGCCCTAAGTAACGGTTCTGTGGCCCTCAGTAACAGTTCTGTGTCCCTGTGTAACAATTCTGTGTCTGTGCGAGTAACAATTCTGTGGCCCTAAGTAACAGTTCTGTGGCCCTAAGTAACAATTCTGTGTCCCTGATTAACGTTTCTGTGGCCCCAAGTAACAGTTCTGTGGCCCTCAGTAACAATTCTGTGTCTGTGCGAGTAACAATTCTGTGTCTGTGCGAGTAACAATTCTGTGGCCCTAAGTAACGGTTCTGTGGCCCTCAGTAACAGTTCTGTGTCCCTGTGTAACAATTCTGTGTCTGTGCGAGTAACAATTCTGTGGCCCTAAGTAACAGTTCTGTGGCCCTCAGTAACAGTTCTGTGTCTGTGCGAGTAACAATTCTGTGTCTGTGCGAGTAACAATTCTGTGGCCCTAAGTAACAGTTCTGTGGCCTTCAGTAACAATTCTGTGTCTGTGCGAGTAACAATTCTGTGTCTGTGCGAGTAACAATTCTGTGGCCCTAAGTAAAGTTTCTGTGGCCCTAAGTAACAATTCTCTGGCACTCAGTAACAATTCTGTCTGTCCCTGAGTAACAATTCTCTGGCACTCAGTAACAATTCTGTCTGTCCCTGAGTAAAAATTCTGTGGCCCTAAGTAAAGTTTCTGGGGCCCTGAGTAACAATTATCTGGCACTCCGTAACAATTCTGTCTGTCCCTGAGTAACAATTCTCTGGCACTCAGTAACAATTCTGTCTGTCCCTGAGTAAAAATTCTGTGGCCCTAAGTAAAGTTTCTGTGGCCCTGAGTAACAATTCTCTGGCACTCCGTAACAATTCTGTCTGTCCCTGAGTAACAATTCTCTGGCACTCAGTAACAATTCTGTCTGTCCCTGAGTAAAAATTCTGTGGCCCTAATTAAAGTTTCTGTGGCCCTAAGTAACAATTCTCTGGCACTCAGTAACAATTCTGTCTGTCCCTGAGTAACAATTCTCTGGCACTCGGTAACAATTCTGTCTGTCCCTGAGTAACAATTCTCTGGCACTCAGTAACAATTCTGTCTGTCCCTGAGTAAAAATTCTGTGGCCCTAATTAAAGTTTCTGTGGCCCTAAGTAACAATTCTCTGGCACTCAGTAACAATTCTGTCTGTCCCTGAGTAACAATTCTCTGGCACTCCGTAACAATTCTGTCTGTCCCTGAGTAACAATTCTCTGGCACTCAGTAACAATTCTGTCTGTCCCTGAGTAAAAATTCTGTGGCCCTAAGTAAAGTTTCTGTGGCCCTGAGTAACAATTCTCTGGCACTCCGTAACAATTCTGTCTGTCCCTGAGTATGAATTCCGTGGCCCTAACTAGCGTTTCTTTGTCCCTAAGTAACAGTTCTGTGGCCCTGAGTAACAATTCTGTGTCTGTGCGAGTAACAATTCTGTGGCCCTAAGTAACAGTTCTGTGGCCCTCAGTAACAGTTCTGTGTCTGTGCGAGTAACAATTCTGTGTCTGTGCGAGTAACAATTCTGTGGCCCAAGTAAAGTTTCTGTGGCCCTCAGTAACAGTTCTGTGTCTGTGCGAGTAACAATTCTGTGTCTGTGCGAGTAACAATTCTGTGGCCCTAAGTAAAGTTTCTGTGGCCCTAAGTAACAATTCTCTGGCACTCCGTAACAATTCTGTCTGTCCCTGAGTAACAATTCTCTGGCACTCAGTAACAATTCTGTCTGTCCCTGAGTAAAAATTCTGTGGCCCTAAGTAAAGTTTCTGTGGCCCTGAGTAACAATTCTCTGGCACTCCGTAACAATTCTGTCTGTCCCTGAGTATGAATTCCGTGGCCCTAACTAGCGTTTCTTTGTCCCTAAGTAACAGTTCTGTGGCCCTGAGTAACAATTCTGTGTCTGTGCGAGTAACAATTCTGTGGCCCTAAGTAACAGTTCTGTGGCCCTCAGTAACAGTTCTGTGTCTGTGCGAGTAACAATTCTGTGTCTGTGCGAGTAACAATTCTGTGGCCCTAAGTAAAGTTTCTGTGGCCCTCAGTAACAGTTCTGTGTCTGTGCGAGTAACAATTCTGTGTCTGTGCGAGTAACAATTCTGTGGCCCTAAGTAAAGTTTCTGTGGCCCTAAGTAACAATTCTCTGGCACTCAGTAACAATTCTGTCTGTCCCTGAGTAACAATTCTCTGGCACTCAGTAACAATTCTGTCTGTCCCTGAGTAAAAATTCTGTGGCCCTAAGTAAAGTTTCTGTGGCCCTGAGTAACAATTCTCTGGCACTCCGTAACAATTCTGTCTGTCCCTGAGTATGAATTCCGTGGCCCTAACTAGCGTTTCTTTGTCCCTAAGTAACAGTTCTGTGGTTCTGAGTAACAATTCTGTGTCTGTGCGAGTAACAATTCTGTGGCCCTAAGTAACAGTTCTGTGGCCCTCAGTAACAGTTCTGTGTCTGTGCGAGTAACAATTCTGTGTCTGTGCGAGTAACAATTCTGTGGCCCTAAGTAAAGTTTCTGTGGCCCTCAGTAACAGTTCTGTATCTGTGCGAGTAACAATTCTGTGTCTGTGCGAGTAACAATTCTGTGGCCCTAAGTAACAGTTCTGTGGCCCTCAGTAACAGTTCTGTGTCTGTGCGAGTAACAATTCTGTGTCTGTGCGAGTAACAATTCTGTGGCCCTAAGTAACAGTTCTGTGGCCTTCAGTAACAATTCTGTGTCTGTGCGAGTAACAATTCTGTGTCTGTGCGAGTAACAATTCTGTGGCCCTAAGTAAAGTTTCTGTGGCCCTAAGTAACAATTCTCTGGCACTCAGTAACAATTCTGTCTGTCCCTGAGTAACAATTCTCTGGCACTCAGTAACAATTCTGTCTGTCCCTGAGTAAAAATTCTGTGGCCCTAAGTAAAGTTTCTGGGGCCCTGAGTAACAATTCTCTGGCACTCAGTAACAATTCTGTCTGTCCCTGAGTAACAATTCTCTGGCACTCAGTAACAATTCTGTCTGTCCCTGAGTAAAAATTCTGTGGCCCTAAGTAAAGTTTCTGTGGCCCTAAGTAACAATTCTCTGGCACTCAGTAACAATTCTGTCTGTCCCTGAGTAACAATTCTCTGGCACTCAGTAACAATTCTGTCTGTCCCTGAGTAAAAATTCTGTGGCCCTAATTAAAGTTTCTGTGGCCCTAAGTAACAATTCTCTGGCACTCAGTAACAATTCTGTCTGTCCCTGAGTAACAATTCTGTGGCCCTAATAACGTTTCTGTGGCCCTAAGTAACAATTCTCTGGCACTGAGTAACAATTCTGTCTGTCCCTGATTATGAATTCTGTGGCCCTAACTAGCGTTTCTTTGTCCCTAAATAACGATTCTGTGGCCCTCATTAACAAGTCTGTGTCCCTGAGTAATGGTTCTCTGTCCCTAAGTAACTTTTCTCTGTCCCCAATTATCGTTTCTGTGGCCCTAACTCTGTCCCTGTCCCTAGTACAGAGCGGTCTGCCTCTGTTCAATAACTGCAGGCAAATGAAGAATTCCAAAATGGCCGCTATTTATAGCTCGACCATTACACAGTGCTGGCTGGCTGGCTGCTGATTGGCTGATGCGATCACATGTAGTTGAGGAATGCATTATGGGTCAGCGCGCCTTGTCTGCGCGCCTTCCCAGACATCCCCGCTCCGTCGCCGCACATGTCAGCCGCCATTTTCTGAAAAATTTCGATTCGCGCGTCCGAATTAGGCTATTTTTCGGATTCGGCACGAATCGAAATTTTTCCGATATTCGACTTGAATTCCACTTCGGATACTTCGATTCGCTCATCTCTAATTACAAGCACAGGTCCTGTCAGCAGCGGGACTGGCAGTCATATAAATGTTTTATGGTACATGGTGGTGCATTAGGCAGTTCATTCACATGAGTGGCTCACCGCAGCAGCCTGGACTAGTGTAAATAGACCCTATATTGACCCTAGTGTGTCACTGACCCAGTAAAGGCATGCAGTCATGGCCGTCTTATCCAGCATGCACCCCTGGGCCCTGCCCATGGGCCCCAGGTGCACATGGGGTTTCATCAGTGCCGGCTCTGATCTAGGGGAATGCTGTTGGCACTGCATGAGGTCTGGATTATCCAGCTGCTTCAACTTTGTTTTATTGCTGTTAGCCTACTGATTACAAAATATGAATCCGTCTCCTTCTCAGGGAGACCTCTCCACTTCCATGAATTCACTCTCCTTCCTGGGTCCTGACTCACTCCACCTTCTTTCTTGATTAGTTACTTTCACTTATTCCTGCTACACCGGGCCGGCTCACCCCCTGCTTCATTTCTTCCTCTGTCTACACTTAGGGTTGCCACCTCATTCCTTTAAAACTGAACACATATTAATTACACAGGTTCTGAAGCTAATTTATTGCAGATAAGGTACTCAGTGAGTTTACTTACCACCTTAACCACTTTCCTACCGCGCTATAGACAAATGACGGCTACAGTGTGGTCGTCCAGTTCTGAGAGGGCGTCATATGACGTCTTCCCAGAATGCACCCCCCCCCCCCGCCCACCCCTGGCGGCGCGTACCCAGTGCTGTCTGTAATCGCTGTGTCCTTTGAACACAGCTGATCACATGACATGGTAACACACCAATCACAGTGGCCTTTTATCATGCAATCAGTTGTGTCAAATCACAGTTGACCACCATGTAAATAAATGTTCCGGTTATCGGCAGAAAGTACTGCCAATAACCGGCAGCTGTCAAAGGAGACATCTACACTGATTACCAGTGCAGCCTCAAAAGTGCCAATCAGTGCTGAAAAGTGCTGTCTATCAGTGCCCCGCAGTGCTGCCCATTAGTACCCAACAGTGCTGCCCAGCAGTTCTCAACAGTGATGCCCAGCAGTTCTCAACAGTGATGCCCAGCAGTTCTCAACAGTGCTGCCAATCTGTGCCCAACAGTGCTGCCAGTCAGTGCCATCAATCAGTGCTGCCAGTCTGTGCCCATCAGTGCCGCCTATCAGTGCTCCTCATTGTCGCCTATCAGTGCCACATATCATTGCAGCATCATCAGTGTCTCCAGGTCAATGCCCACAAGTGCTGCCTCATCAGTGCCACTTCATCAGTGCTGCCTCATCAGTGCTGCCTATAAGTGCCCATCAGAGCTGCCTATCAGTGCAGCCTCATCAACGCACATCAGTGAAGAAGAAAAATTACCTGTTTGCAAAATGTTATAATAGAAACAAAGAACATTTTTTTTCCCAAGATTTTCACTTTTTTCATTTATAGTGCAAAAAATAAAAACCCCAGTGGTGCTATTTTTTAATACTTTACTGGTCACTATTAATTTGACTTTATACCAATATCGCTCAATATCAGGTACTGTTCTATTCACATAAGTCTCCTATGCAGGGGCGGACTGACCATTTGGAAACTCGGGCACTGCCTGAAGGCTTGGGGTCAGTAGGGGGCCCCATGGGATGCCCCTGGTACCTTTTTCATAGGCTTTTTTTGAGTTTGGGCAAGGACACAGGGGCCCCATGATCCCCAATTGCCTGGGTGCCCCATGAGTTGTCAGTCCACCCCTGCTCCTATGGTTTATTGAGCAGCTGTGGTTATAGCCTTTACAAGCTACAAGACCTTATTTTTGGTTACCAGCACCCAAGATGTTTGTCAGTTTCCTTGCAGAAATTAAATAGTATGTCACCATGGATAGGGCGCAGTGGGTCAGCATTTTCAGAGTTGAAACATACAGTGAGGAGGTGACATATCACTCCCTCACAGCCTGTCAAACTCAGACACCAGCAATGACATCGGAACAAGCCCTTTCAGCCCCTCTTTCACTCTTAAAGCCCCCCTAGATCCCTTTATTTCCATGTACCAACTGATTCCCAACTGGGGAATGTGTTTTCTCAGTCCATTTATCTGTCTCAAAAGTGAGACTTCAGGGGTCTGTTTAGACCCCCGATATCTCACAAAAGACCCCCTATCATCATTGTGGAAAAAATGTAAAAAGATTAAAAACAAAAAAACAAAAAGGTAAAAATAATAAGTAAATAAAAAATAGTAAAAAAATCAGACTAAAATGCTACGCACAATATGTAGCATAATCTAGCCACACTCACTGTTTTCCACAGCACTCATAGTGGCCCCAAGCATCATCTTCCTTGTAGGGGCCCCAGTGCATTACCTTGCCCAGGGGCCCATGATGCTATTAAGATGGCACTGCATGCAGCCAGAAAGTGTCTGAAGTATGGTAGCCACACGCCGGACAGTCTGCAGTCACATGAAATCTAAATGTGTGCTGTAGTGACTGGAAGGACGGCACCTTCAATCAACCATAAGATGAACTTGACTTAACAAAGACATTATAATCAACATATCAGAACTGGCAGGGTGACAGACTCTTCTGGTAAATATCATCTTATCAGTGAAGTGTCTGGACTCCTGAAATGCACCTACTTATACTGGCTCAGTGACGCACCCAGCAGTACAAAATGACAAGGTAGACAACCCACAAGATGCCCTTGCAAATCCAAATGAACAACTCTCACTGGGGTCAAGGGCAATATTAAATATCTGGAGGGAAACTTAAGTCTACTTTACTCTATTTGAGTGGAGTGTTGCATTCATTTCCTAAAAACATAAATTCCTAGCTTTTGGAAATGTCATAACTGATCAGAATTTCAAGTGATTTTGCAATGGAGAAAGCAACAAGCTGAAAAAAGGAATCTACAGATATAAAGCTACATGTAGGATCTAATACAATTAAAGTGACACTAAGGCTTTGGCCACACCAAATCCGACTTTGGAAATTGTGCGACTTCACTTGAAATCACACGGTTTCAAAGTAGGATGACAGTGCAACTTCAGGTGCGACTTGGAAGATATCTGTGCGACTTCATGCTCAGATGTTTATGCAAGTCGCACCTAAATTTGCAAAAAGTAATGCATGAAGTACTTTCAAAATCGGAGGGACGGAATTGCACTGATATGACCACTTCCATTATGGACAATAGGGTGCGACTTGTCAAATCACATGGCAAGTCGCACCAGTGTGACCAGGGATGTAACTCTAGAAAAAAAAAAATCAATCATCAACATGGGGACAAGGTGGCTATCCCCCATGTTGAGGGCATAGGCCTAGTATGGTTTGGGGGGGCACACACTGGCCTCCCCGTCCATATTTTTCTGCCCAGCCAGACTGCATGCTCAGAAGGGTCTGGGGGATATTCCCAGTCATGTAAATGAATTAGGCCAAGCGATGTCACTAATTGTTAAGGACTGGGCGCAGCGTGCAGCCAATGAAACTCTAGTTTAAAAATTCTATTCAAATATGTATTCTTAACAAGTACCCTTAAGTACCTCTCAGCCTGCTTCAAATCTACAAATTCATTTTTTCTGCTGCTGTGATTTGACCTGTTAGAGGGTGGCTGCGCTGGTTCTCCATGGTCCCACTGTATGTAAAAACATAGTCATCCTCGCTTGCTGTCTTCCAAGCTGAACTATGGACTATAGGATGTGCAGTGTGCAGCGTGAAGCTATGAATATGTGGAATAGACTCCCTCAAGAGTTGGTTCTGGCCAGCTCAGTGGATTCCTCTAAAAAAGGCCTGGATTCTTTTTTAGGTACACAGAATATAACTGGAATCTAACATTTATAGGTAAAGTTGATACAGGGAACAGGGGCGGACTGACAACTCAAGGGGCCCCCGGGCAAGAGGGGATCATGGGGCATCTGTGTCCTCACCCACACTTAACCACACCCAAAAAAGCCTATGAAAGGTACCAGGGGCATCTCATGGGGCCCCCTACTAACCCCGGGCCCTCAAGCAGTGCCCGAGTGCCTGAATGGTCAGTCCGCCCCTGCCAGGGAATACCCAATTACCTCTTAGGAAGGCCTTTTTTTTGCCCTGCAGGAGCAAATTAGATCATGCTTTGCTGGGGTTTTTTTTGCCTTCCTCTGGATCAACTGTGGGTATAGGATTACAACTTTTTTTGTTTTTCATGGTTGAACTGGATGGACTTTTGTCTTCTTTTTCAGCCAGACTAACTATGTAACTGTGTAACTATGTAACTATGTCTGCATAAAGCACTGCACACAACTGCAACTAACATACACTGCTCATTCCAAACAAAATTGAGGGGGAAAGGAGGTCACAAAGCACATTACAAGGAGGTAGAAAAACACATTGAGAAATGAATTACTGAAAAACAGAATTTTGGTCACACTATGACATGGCAAGCACAGAGTTCCTGCATCTATTCTCTATATATCTATTAAAAAAAAGCCATGGGCAGTACTTATGTCCAAAATAATGGAGTTCCATATTCTCTATGGCATATGTTGTGTTGGATTTGATTATGTTAAGTATGTAATGCAGGTTGTTCTTTTTATTGTTGCTCTCAGATAGTCACTGATAAGCAGTTGATAAATTAAAGTATTGAGATTATATTATTATTATACAGGATTTATATAGAGCCAACAGTTTGCTCAGCACTTTACAATATAAAGGGAGACAATACAGCAACAATACAGTTCAATACAAAATAGTTATATATGATATATTATATGCAGTATGTTTATGATTTTATTATTGTATAATTATATGCCAATTAAAGGGGAGTGGTCTTTAGAAGTATGGAGCAAGATGACGAGGGTACTCATAGCATCTCCTGGTATTGGTAAATTGGCCAGAAATTTAGGGGTCGGTCTTCGAATAAAGCACTACTGGACCGATGAGATGTTCAATATGAAAATTACATGACAAAAAGGTTCTTTATATACATTTTGTGAGTACAATGTTTATTTTACCCAATTAAAAATTGCCTGATGATCTTGTGCTATGTGAGTGCTTTCTCTGTTTCATTTACAGTTTTTCTGAGGTCTTCCCAGTATGGAGAGAGTTGCAAAGAAGTGGATTTTTTTTTATACTACATGATGTTGAAGAAAGAGACTCTGGGGTTTACTTAAAGAATGCAAAATCAGGTTCACTTCTGCATAGAAACCAATCAGCTTCCAGGTTTTACTACCAAAGCGTAATTGAACAAGCTGAGGTTAGAAGCTGATTGGCTACCATGCACAGCTGTACCAGATTCTGAGTGCACCAGTTTTAGTAAATCTCCCCCTCTGTGCCAATATTTAGAACTTTGCAGACATAGATTTGTATATTCAATCGCTGTTGAGCGCTGACATTAGTTTGTACACTGTACACTGAGTAAGTAATTTCAGTACCGGGGAGGAACCTGTACAACTGTGCAAATCTTAACGTGAGGGTGGAGTTCACCTTTAAACCATTACACCGACATGACAGCCGGACAGCTAACATTTTCAGAAGGACAGGTCAGCAATGGCAGCCTCCATATTCTTCTAGTACGGTATTTTTTTAGAGTGAAACAGGGACACTGATGACTCATCAAATGACAGCATTTTCAATTTTCAATGACAGGGGAGTCATGCAAATGCAGTTAGACACTTACCGTAGGTCGCATATGCATCACAGAGATCGTTAACCTGCAATGACAGAAAATATTTCCATTTCATTCCCACATTTTAGAGATGAAACATATACCTTAGGTAAGATAAGTAAAAAACATAATTCTTTACATGACACAAAGAATGTTTAATGAATCAAACTCAAAGTTCATTCCTTACATTTTATGCTACTCTGTTTTGATGAGACACAGTTATTTAGTTTTGATGATCATGTCATATAAATTCACCTGATTCATCAGGTTGTGATATTGAGGTGCTAAGGTGCCTCCCAAGTAATCACGTCAGCACGGTTTAACCACTTGCCCTCCAGAGGATTTACCCCCCTTCATGACCAGTCCATTTTTTGCGTTATGGTGCTGCATTATTTTAACTGACAATTGCACAGTCATGCAACGCTCCACAAATAGAGCTTTCTTTTGGTGGTATTTGATCACCTATGCGTTTTTTATTTTGTGCACTACAAACAAAAAAATACCGACAATTTTGAGAAAAAAAACAGTATTTTTACTTTTTGCTATTAAACATGTCCAGTAAAAAAATTTAAAAAGTCAGATTTCGTCATAAATTTAGGCCAAACTGTACTCTGCTACATGCTTTTGCTAAAAAAAAACAAAAAACCCAATACGTGTAAATTAATTAGTTTACGTGAAAGTTATAGCATTTACAAATGGCGGTATATGCAGTATACTGGTACTTTTTAAAAAATATTTATTTTTACTACTAATGGCGGCGATCAGTGACTTATAGCAGGACTGCAGGACTACGGTGGGCATTTTGACACTGGAAGGAACTAACTTGGTGTCACTGACATCCCCAGCGACACCAATACAGTGATCAGTGCTAATAAAAAGCACTGACACTGTACTAATGACACTGGGCAAGGTTAACATGTGAAGCGATGAAAGGGTTAACTGTCCGCTGTGTGCTGTATGTGCTCTCAACTGTAGGCACACTGCTTTGTATGGCTCTGCTATGCAGAGCCATACAAAGAAGAGTGCAGGAGCTGACAAGGGAGAGATCTGTATTGTTTATACACAGTTCTCTCCCCTGTGCATAATACTCTGCGGTCATCGGGTGCTGATGAGGAATCACCGTCTGGGATCCGGTAATTGACAGCCGAGGCCGCAAATGGCGGCGCGGGTAGGGTGCTGCCCCCTACCCGGAACTGCAAAATTACGTGTATATACCGTATTTTTCGCTCCATAAGATGCACTTTCCCCCCCCCCCAAAAAAGGGTGGAAAATGTCAGTGCGTCTTATGGAGCGAATATAAAGTCCCTCAGCTCTGCAGTGGGACCTTACCTGTTCCTCTATCCAGCGGCGTGCTGTCTTCCCGGCTTCTGTAGTGTGCGTGCCAGCCAGGTCCCAATTGCACATGCGCAAGAAGCGTTGCTCTTTGTGAATGGAAAGGCGGTGCCTGGGACACATGACAGATCCCAGAAGCCGCTGGACCAATCACAAAGCGCAGGGCTTCTCGCTCATGCGCACTGGGCATCCGGCTGTCCGCCGAGCACCCACACTACAGAAGCCGGGTAGACAGCGCGCGGCTGGATAGAGGAACAGGTGAGATCAAAGAACAACTCCGCGGAAGTAAGAGCGGGTACCTGTCAAATTCAGGTACCCACTCCCCCTCCCTCCCCAAAGGTCAGCAGTCATCTCCTGTACTGTCCGCAGTCTCTGGTCATCTCCTGTACTATGTCCGCAGTCTCTGGTCATTCCCTATACAATGTCTGCAGTCTCTGGTCATCCCCTGTACTGTGTCCGCAGTCTCTGGTCATTCCCTGCACTGTGTCTGCAGTCTCTGGTCATCTCCTGTACTGTCTGCAGTCTCTGGTCATCTCCTGTACTGTCTGCAGTCTCTGGTCATCTCCTGTACTGTCCGCAGTCTCTGTTCATCTCCTCTACTATGTCTGCAGTCCCTGGTCATCTCCTGTACTATGTCTGCAGTCTCTGGTCATCTCCTGTACTATATCCGCAGTCTCTGGTCATCTCCTGTACTATGTCCGCAGTCTCTGGTCATCCCCTGTACTGTGTCCGCAGTCTCTGTTCATCCCCCTGTACACTGTCCGCAGTCTCCGGTCATCCCTGTACTGTCCGCAGTCTCTGTTCATATCCTCTACTATGTCCGCAGTCTCTGGTCATCTCATGTACTATGTCTGCAGTCCATTAGTTCAGAATTTTTTTTCCTGTTTTCTGCCTCTAAAACCTAGGTGCGTCTTATGGAGCGAAAAATACGGTATCTGATTTTGTGCACCCGTGCCGCCCTTTAGCAGTATTTTTTCTGCTTAAAAGGATGCTGCAATCTTCCCCTTGCAAGGCAAGTAGACAATGTCTCTGTACAGGAACACCTCCCCATACTCACCTTATACCAGCACTCCCTTGCTGCTGCTTCCTCTTCCACTGAAATTACCTGGGGGGAGTGGTGTAGTCACTGCCCTGGTCATGTGACAGTGTTTGGACACAACGATCAGTTGCTAGACCTTAGAACTGCCATAGGGTAGCCAGGCACATGCTCCTCCATCTCTGTCAGGCCTTATGTACAGTGCTGCTTCTAAACATGAGTTTAGGAGCTTTTGGTGTTTTTTTGCCAAAGCCCCTGAACTCAGCTCAATAAAAGCCACTGGGGTTGATATAGTAAAGGCAAATATGCTGTGCACTGTAAATGCAGTGAAGTGAAGTTGCCTTTAGATATCAGGAGAACATGCAAGGAAAATAAAAACACAGCATTTTTGTTTTCACATGATTGGATGAAAGAAATCAGCAAAGTTTCGCTTAATTTGAGAGTTTTCCCTCCGATCTAAAGCAACTGCATTTGAAGTGTAGTTACAGGTGCACTTGCAGTGCAGTTACAGGTGCACTTGGGGTGCACTTGCAGTGCACAGCCTATTTACCTTTAACCTCTTGGCACTGGCTGAAAGCAAATGTGCGGCCTCCTGGCGTCTGGGCCTAGACGCCGAGCGTCCGCACATTTGTGTTCTATTAAAAAAAAACATATGTGCTGAGAGCACACGCCCTGCGCGCTCCCAGCACACACATTCAGTACTCACGGAGAGGTCCCAATCTTCTCTTTCGATCGGTACCTTTCCCAATCATGTGACCGCCGTGACAGCGAATCACGGTGGTCAGATGACCCTAAAACCCCGCCCCGTCTCCCTGGCTTCTGGAACCCTTAAAGAGCAGGGAGGCGCCAGCACCAAGGGGTTAATAAATCAACCCCTATGTATTCATGCACACATAGGGGTTGATTTACTAAAGGCAAAGAGGGTGTGCACTGCAAGTGCAGTTGCTCTAGATCTGAGGAGAACATGCAAGGAAAATTAAAAAAACAGCATTTTTGCTTGCACCTGATTGGATGAAAGAAATCAGCAGAGCTTCCCCACATTTCAGAGCTTCCCCGTGGATATAAAGCAACTCCACTTGCAGTGTACAGCCTATTTCCCTTTAGTAAATCAACCCCATAAGCTTTTCCCAGAGTTTAGGACCAATTAAAAGTCCCTCTCCTGAATGCAGAAGAATCACGTTCAGGAAAGGAATGTTTTGGCCAAAAAAATGACAAATGCGGCAAAAACGCATGGCTGCATTTAACGCTTGGGTGTTTATTTCAGTGACAAGTACTCTGGCCAATGAAATTAATAAATGTCCAAGAGCTGAACACGTTTTTTGCCGCGTTTAGCGTTTTTCTGCTGCCAGTAGAGATAGCGTCTAAAGGAGTTCCAGTGTATATGTAGCCTAAGAGCCAAGTGTTACCACTGGCTGCGGAGGAGGAAGGAGCCTCGAGTGACCCCTGGTAAGGTGAGTATACAGTAAAGGAATAAGTATTTGATTCCCTGCTGAAAGTTCGAGTTGCCAAACGTCAGTCACCAAACCTTAATGACTTGGAAAGGATCTGCCAAGAGGAGTGGGCCAAAACCCCTCCTGAGATGTGTGCAAACCTGGTGGCGAACTACAGAAAACGTCTGACCTGTGATTGCCAACAAGGGATTTGCCAACAAGGGATTTGCCACCAAGTACTAAGTCATGTTTTGTGAAGGGGATCAAATACTTATTTCCCTCATGAACATGCAAATCAGTGCATCATTTGTTAGACATGCATTTCTTTAGAATTTTTTGTTGCTATTCTGTCTCTCAGTGTTACAATACACCTACCATTAGATTTTTAGACTGATCATTTCTTTGTGAGTGGGCAAACATTCAAAATCAGCAGGGGATCAAATACTTATTTCCTTCACTGTATGTAAATGGTTTGAAGTGGGGGGCTTGGCACAGTTTCTATCAGATAGCTCTAGCCTGTAAAGATCTCTAGATCAGGATGAGGTAAGTGTAATTTATATACATTGTACCTACCTCCTTCTCCCAAATCCAGGACTATTCACATGTAAAATATTGTGGCATGTATAGCTTGACTTCCAGTGCAGAGCTCTGTAGCCTGATGGAATCCGTTATCAGCATCAGCAAAGTCTATTTAACCAATAACTAGATGCTTGCATGGCGATGCACTAGACAAGAAAGCATGCTGACTCATGAATCATACACATGATAACATCTGTATCATGGGAATGAAGGTAAATGTATACAATTACACATACATCATCCTGTTCTAGAGATCTTTGAAACCTGGAGTTCTTCTTTAATTGCTCTTTCAACACCAGGAACATTATCCATGTAATTAAACATATATATGTTATTGGACAGTGTATGTATATATATATATATATATATATATATATATATATATATATATATACTGTATGTATATAGGAAGAATGTTAACATGCTTTATAGCAGACACTTATCTACTTATCTTTTATTGTACTGTAGATGTGGAGAAAGGTCATGCATTTGCACAGGCTGA